>NC_133137.1:56348252-56660643 GCF_048418815.1 Hemitrygon akajei
ACTAAATGTTCACCAATATTAACTAAAACTTAAGACTCACAGATATTTCAAGGGCAAATAGAGGAGGGAAATAGATGTCTTTCCACTAGGCACTTCAAATGAAATCAAAATAAACCCATGCAGGAAATGATATACAAACAGCTTACATTACTGTGCAAAATATTTAGGCATCCTAATTTTTTTTATATATATGTGCCTTAGACTTCTGCACAGATCTATATGCTGTGGATGAAGGGCAAGTGTACTGTAGGCAGATTTTCTAAGGATATGGAATAGGTTAGCAAGTGGTGAGGGGGGCTCAAAACTAGCAAATGGATTATAGATAGCAGTTAGGCAACATGGCTGCAGATTGAGCATAATGTAGTAAAATCTGACATGATCCATTTTGAAAGAAAGAATAATGGAAAAAATATTTAAATAGATCAAGCCTACACAATAGGGGTCTGAGTTCATATGACGCAGTTTGTCACAGAGCATGAATTCAGAGCACTGCAGCTTAGAAACAGGCCCTTCAGCTCATCTAGTTCATGCTGAACTATTTTGCCTAGTCCCACTATCCCACAACTGGTCCATAGCCCACCATATATTTATCAAAATTTCTTTTAAATGTTGCAATGGAATCCTCATCCACCTATTCCACTGACAGCTCATTCCATATCAACACCACCCTATGAGTGAAGTTCACCCTCAGGTCCTCCTTAAATGTTACCTTTCACCCTTAATCTATGGCTTCTAGTTCTCATCTCACCGAAACTCAGTGGGAAAGCCTGCTTGCATTTACCCCTCATCATTCCGTGCACATCCATTAAATCTCCCCTTATTCCTCTACACTCTAGGCCATGCTAAATGCCTTCATTAAAGGCTTTTGCATTCACTTGGAGAGAGCAACCAGGAAGGCTGCTGGAATTCTGGCCTTTGTTGCAAAAGGCATGAAAGGGGAGAAATTTTGATGTATTTTTGCAAGGTGGGTTAGTGCATACAGTTTTAATGTCCATGTATAAATGGTTGACCTGGGTTTGAGGCAATGCAGAAAAGGTTGATTCCTAGGTTATTGATGTTCAGAAAAAGATTGGCTGGTTGGGCCTATGCGCCTTGAAGTTTAGAAAAAAAAATGCTAGATGATCTCATTCAAATAAGATTCAGAAGCTAATTTCCTTCATGGGGTTTATTTAGAGCTAGGTGATGAAGGTTAAACTTATTTAAAATGGAGATGTGGAGGAAATTCTTCTCTGACAGAGTTGTGAGTCTGTAATTCTCTATGTCAGATAATTGTCCCTAGTAATTAAAGGCTGAGATTGACAGATGTTTAAACAAGTCAAATTTGTTGTCATTTAACTGTGTGTGAGAGACAATGTTTCTCCGGACCAGGGTGCAAAGCACAGTAGCACATAACAAATGAGTTACCGGTTATGGGGGATGAGCAAGAAGGCAATGTAAACCAATAGTAGAACTAACTGAAAGGCAAAGCAAGTTCTAGTTCTAAGCTATCCCAGTTTCCATTTATGCATTTAATCCACTCCACACTATTAGCTTTTATTTAACTTCAAATCCACTCGGCTCATTTTCACACTTTAACACTTCTCTGCTCTCCATCCCTCCAATCATCCCTCACTCCTCCCACTCACTTACATCACCTCCCATATCATTCTCTCTTCCAACCTCATACGCCAACATTATCCCACCCCTTCACACCCCCTATAACGCCACTTCCACAACCTACCAGCGTAGCCCCCACAACCCAGTTTCACTAACCCATCGCATTAAAATCTCCCCACCCAACACTCCCATATCCCTATTTCCCCAAACCTGCCCCTCTCCATTGACTCACTCAACTACCCTCCCTACCTGTTCAGCGCACGTGACACCAGCGACCCCGCCCCCCACCACGGCGAAGCGGGCTCGAGCAGATTCCCGCGCCGTCGCCATGGCAGCGCCGCCTCAAACCTTCGGGTGGCCCCTTCACCAAGGCCGGAGTGCGCTACCCGGAAATGACGTTACACGCCGTGAGCGAGCCGCCGCCGCAGGGGCGGGCGTGGGTGTTTGCGCATGCGCCACTTTCTCCCACGTGGATGCCGGCGAGTTGAGCTCACGTGGTTGACCTGCGAGCTTTGGGCACCGGATCATAGCGTAAGCCCGTATGAGGAAGGCATTTATACTGTGGCCTGGGTCTGATCTTGGTGGGAAAACTTGGATTTCCCATTCCCACGTCCCAAAGACACGCTGGTAATTTGATTAGCTTCTGTGTTTGCCCCTGCTGCGGGTGGGTGTCTGATAAAGCTTGTAGGTGTGCAGAGAGAAGGTAGATAGGATCAGCCTGCATGGATTCGATGGTTGAATGACCTCCTGGTATGTATAATGGAAAAAGGGGCAAGGAGAATACCCTGAAAGCTGGAAATAGCATCTATGGAGGAAGACAGACAGTCGACGTTATGGGTCGAGATCCATCATCTGGTTCTGCTTCCTTCAGCAGTGCGTGTGTTGTGATAGATAGATAGATAGATACTTTATTCATCCCCATGGGGAAATTCAACTTTTTTCCAATGTCCCATACACTTGTTGTAGCAAAACTAATTACATACAATACTTAACTCAGTAAAAAATATGATATGCATCTAAATCACTATCTCAAAAAGCATTAATAATAGCTTTTAAAAAGTTCTTAAGTCCTGGCGGTAGAATTGTAAAGCCTAATGGCATTGGGGAGTATTGACCTCTTCATCCTGTCTGAGGAGCATTGCATCGATAGTAACCTGTCGCTGAAACTGCTTCTCTGTCTCTGGATGGTGCTATGTAGAGGATGTTCAGAGTTATCCATAATTGACCGTAGCCTACTCAGCGCCCTTCGCTCAGCTACCGATGTTAAACTCTCCAGTACTTTGCCCACAACAGAGCCCGCCTTCCTTACCAGCTTATTGAGATGTGAGGCGTCCCTCTTCTTAATGCTTCCTCCCCAACACGCCACCACAAAGAAGAGGGCGCTCTCCACAACTGACCTATAGAACATCTTCAGCATCTCACTACAGACATTGAATGACGCCAACCTTCTAAGGAAGTACAGTCGACTCTGTGCCTTCCTGCACAATTGCTAGCTGTTTTCTTGATAGGTTTTGGGTTAGTTAAGGGATATGGTCTTCAAGGCAGTCCTCAAGTTACAACAGAGTTCTGTATACCGTTCCCACTCCGCCCATTCGCTCTTGTCCCCCTCTCGTCGAGCAGTAGATACAAAAGTTTGGGATCACGTACCATCAGACTCAAGGACAGTTCCTACCCTGCTGTCAACAGACTCCTGAACGTCACAACCCTTGCACTTTATTTATCTGGCTAGACTATAGCTTCTATACAAGTGTCCCGCTTATTCTGCTTTCTGTTTTTCATTTTACTTCTCAGTGCGGGCGCCAAGGTAGCGTAATGGTGTACGCAACACAATCACAGCCCAGGGTGTTGGAGCCCAGAGTTCATTTCCAACATCTGTAAGGATAGTAAGAACTTCCTGTGAGCGCCTAGGTTTCCTCCTACAGTCTAAAGATGTATCAGTTAGTAGATTAATTGGTCGTTGTAAATTGTCCTGTGATTAGGCTAGGGTTGCTGAGCGGTGTTGTTCTTTGGGCCAGAAAGAGCTGTCTTGCACTGTATCTCTAAATAACTAGATGAAGTGTGCAGATTTATAGTATTATTAGCTGCCCTGATGTCATGCAAATGGCTCTTCACCTTATCTCAGTACACATGGCAATTATAATAAATACAAGCTATTCTTTTAAATTGTTCTGTACACAAGCCAGAAATGAACGTTAACAGTGTTGGGGAGAGGATCACAGGAACAGGAGTAAGGGGAGTGTGAGCAGGTGCAGGAAGAATGGCCTCACTGACTGAGTTTGCTCAGTTCCACCCAGACTAGCTGCTGCCACTTGAGGGGGAGGAGGAGTGGGCAGTTGTGGAGAGAAGGCAGATGGGAATTCCCTGTTCCCACCCAGCACAGGGATGCACATCTATCGCTGTACATTCTACCAGTCTCAAAAAAAACTTGTTTGTATGTGCAGAGTGTTCAGAAGTTAGCTGTTGGTAACCTGTAAGGCAAGGAAATGCAATTGGCTGGTTTGACCAGCAGTAGAAGTCAAGTCAAGTCACTTTTATTGTCATTTCGACCATAACTGCTGGTACAGTACATAGTAAAAATGAGAACGTTTTTCAGGACCATGGTATTACATGAAACAGTACAAAAACTAGACTGAACTACGTTTAAAAAAAAACAACAGAGAAAGCTACACTAGACTACAGACCTACTCAGGACTGCATAAAGTGCACAAAAACAGTGCAGGCATTACAGTAAATAATAAACAGGACAATAGGGCAAGGTATCAGTCCAGGCTCTAGGTATTGAGCTGTCTGATAGCTTGGGGGAAGAAACTGTTACATAGTCTGGTCGTGAGAGCCCGAATGCTTTGGAGCCTTTTCCCAGACGGCAGAAGGGAGAAGAGATTGTATGAGGGGTGCATGGGGTCCTTCATAATGCTGTTTCCTTTGTGGATGCAGCATGTAGTGTAGATGTCCGTGATGGTGGGAAGAGAGACCCCGATGATCTTCTCAGCTGACCTCACTATCCACTGCAGGATCTTGCGATCCGAGATGGTGAATTTCCGAACCAGGCAGTGATGCAGCTGCTCAGGATGCTCTCAATACAACCCCTGTAGAATGTGATGAGGATTGGGGGGGGGGGGGGGGTGGGAGATGGACTTTCCTCAGCCTTTGCAAAAAGTAGAGATGCTGCTGGGCTTTCTTTGCTATGGAGCTGGTGTTGAGGGACCAGGTGAGATTCTCCACCAGGTGAACACCAAGAAATTTGGTGCTCTTAACAATCTCTACCAAGGAGCCGTCGATGTTCAGTGGGGAGTGGTCGCTCCGTGCCCTCCTGAAGTCAACAACCATCTCTTTTGTTCACATTCAGAGACAGGTTGTTGGCTCTGCACCAGTCTGTTAGCCGCTGCACCTCCTCTCTGTATGCTGACTCATCGTTCTTGCTGATGAGACCCACCACAGTGGTGTCATTGGCGAACTTGATGATATGGTTCGAGCTGTGTGTTGCAGCACAGTGAACAGCAGTGGACTGAGCACACAGCCCTGGGGGGCCCCTGTGCTCAGTGTGATGGTGTTGGAGATGCTGCTCCCGATCTGGACTGACTGAGGTCTCCCAGTCAGGAAGTCTAGGATCCAGTTGCAGAGGGAGGTGTTCAGGCCCAGTAGGCTCAGCTTTCCAATCAGTTTCTGAGGGATGATTGTATTGAATGCTGAACTGAAGTCTATGAACAGCATTTGAATGTATGTGTCTTTTTTTGTCCAGGTGGGTTAGGGCCAGGTGGAGGGTGGTGGCAATGGCGTCATCTGTTGAGCGGTTGGGACTGTATGCAAACTGCAGGGGGTCCAGTGAGGGGGGCAGCAAGGTCTTGATATGCCTCATGACGAGCCTCTCGAAACATTTCATGATGATGGATGTAAGTGCAACAGGACGGTAGTCATTTAGGCAGGACACTGAAGACTTCTTTGGCACGGGGACGATGGTGGTGGCATTGAAGCACGTCGGAACGGTGGCGCTGCTCAGGGAGATGTTGAAGATGTCAGTGAGAACATCTGCTAGCTGGTCTGCACATCCTCTGAGCACTCTACCAGGGATGTTGTCTGGTCCAGCAGCCTTCCGTGGGTTGACCCTGCACAGGGTTCTTCTCACGTCGGCCACGGAGAGACACAGCACCTGGTCATTCGCAGGAGGGGTGGACTTCCTCGCCGCCACGTCATTTTCCACCTCAAACCGGGCGTAGAATTTATTCAGCGCATTTGGGAAGGAGGCATCACCTGCACAGTCAGGTGATGTTGTCCTGTAATTGGTGATGTCCTGGATGCCCTTCCACATGTGCCGTGTGTCGCCGCTGTCCTGGAAGTAGCTGTGGATTAGCTGGGCATGTGCAGGCTTTGCCCCTCTGATGGCTCAGGACAGTTTAGCCCTTGCTGTTGTTAGAGCTGCCTTGTCACCTGCTCTGAAGGCGGAGTCGCGGGACCTCAGCAGCACACGCACCTCCGCGGTCATCCATGGCTTCTGGTTAGTGCGTATAGTGATGGTCTTGGACAGAGTAACATCATCAATGCACTTGCTGATGTAGCTGGTCACTGATGGTGTGTACTCCTCTAAGTTGGTAGAGTCGCCATCGGTTGCAGCCTCCCTGAATATGTGTCAGTCAGTGTTCTCAAAGCAGTCTTGAAGAGCAGAGATGGCTCCTGCTGGCCAGGTTTTCACCCGCTTCTGAACTGGTCTGAAGTGCCTGACGAACGGTCTGTATGCTGGGATTAGTATAACAGAGATGTGGTCTGAGTATCCGAGGTGGGGGCGGGGCTCTGCCCGGTATGCGTCGGGGATGTTTGTGTAAACCAGGTCCAATGCGTTCTCCCCCCTCGTTGCAAAGTCCACATACTGATGGAATTTGGGGAGCACTGACTTAAGGTTCGCGTGATTAAAATCACCGGCGACAATAAACAGACCATCAGGGTGTGCGTTCTGCAGTTTGCTAATAGCCCCATACAGTTCACAGAGCGCCTCCTTAGCATTAGTGCTGGGGGGAATGTGGACACCGAGTATAAGAACAGAGGTGAATTCCTGTGGCAAATAAAATGATCTGCATCTAGCAGGCACAAACTCCACTAGTGATGAGCAGTGTGTGGAAACCAGCACAGAGTTCTTGCACCATTCCGTGTTATGTAGACACACAAGCCACCACCGTGAGTCTTACCGGAGAGAGCTGCATCTGTGTCCGCACGAAACAAGGCTAGCCCGTCTAGCTTAATGGCAGCATCTGAAATCCCATCAGTGAGCCATGTCTCTGTGAAGACATACACGGAGCAAACTCTGTATTCCCGCCGAGTATTACGTTAGAGTCAGATGTAGTCCATTTTATTGTCCAGGGAGTGGACATTGGAGAGCAGAACAGACGGGTGAACCGGCTGGCTAGGGTTTGCTTTTAGCCTGGCACGGACCCCTGCCCGATTGCCTCGCTTCGGCTTCCTCGCTGATCGCTTTCGACGTCTCCATCTCCGACTACCAGCATCAGGCGAGTCCGAGGAATGTAGGCCTGTTCCCCTCAGCAAGCCGAGGTCGCGTAATTCAGCGAAAGGGAAGTGTTTGGTTGTGCAATGCTCACTCCTTTCTGGATGGCCAAAAGGACCATTGAAGTCATCAAGAGATACAGGACAAAAACAAACTCTTTGGCCCATTTAGTCTGTACCAACCATTAACCATGCATTTATACTAATATTGATCTCACTTTATATTCTATCTACATTCTTTTCGCTACCCTCTCCACCCTCGCACCCCCAGATTCTACCACTCAACAACATACTAAGTGCAATTTACAACGTCCAATTAACCTACCCATCAGCACATGTTTGGGAAGTGGGAGGAACGGGAATACCCACCACACAGTAGCAGGGAGCAAATACACACTTAAGGAGAGGTAATGTAGAGGACACAGAAGCCTATCTATTCACAGCAAGACCCACACATAATAATATTTGTGCTCGCATTGCTTCGACTTTCAGATCCGTGCAACAGCAGCAGCCCTTCAGCCAAATAAATGCAATGTCTGAATTTCCAGAA
Source organism: Hemitrygon akajei (assembly GCF_048418815.1). NCBI lineage: Eukaryota > Metazoa > Chordata > Chondrichthyes > Myliobatiformes > Dasyatidae > Hemitrygon > Hemitrygon akajei. The sequence continues at coordinate 56,355,889 of NC_133137.1, forward strand.
TCAGATATGTTCCGAGTTGGAATTCATGGCTGTCTCCAACTAACAAAATTCAATTGAGATATCATCCCATCAGTTTGGCTGCAAACATTGGGACACAGCGTAGAAGCAGCAGTGTAGGAAGGGGCAGTTGTAGATGGTTATCAGTTGAATGGCTGGTTACTGCCTTAACCGTATGATGAACTTTTTAAATCAACAGACTGACAGGAAGCCTGTTAAATGGAAGTTTAAATATTCTAGGTTACTGTCCTTTAAACTGTTCGCTGCTGCCTGGTCTGGGGTTTTGCTGTGAGCACTCAGCTTCAAACTTCATTTCAACTTTACCCAAACATAGTCCAAAGAGCTGAATTCCAGAAGCTAGGTGAGAGTCGCTGCCTTAGCATTGAGGCATCATTTGACTAAGTACCTTGCATGAAGAGGGTGCTCATAAAATCGAAGTTAGTGGGCGTCAAGGGGAAAAGGCGCAAGTTGGAGTCATATTGTCCACAAGGCAAGGCAGTTGTTCAATCATCTGAGCCCAAGATGGAATTACCCAAGCAACACACACAAAATGCTGGAGGAATTCAGCAAACTAGGCAGCATCTCTGGAAAAAGTGTACAGTTGACGTTTTGGGCCAAGACCCTTCAGTAGGACCCTTCATCAGTCCTGCTGAAGGGTCTCGGCCCGAAACATTGACTGTACTCTTTTTCATAGATACTGCCTGGTCTGCTGAGTTCTTCCAGCATTTTGTGTGTGTGCTTCGATTTCCAGCATCTGCAGATTTTCTCTTGTTGGTGATTGGAGTTAGCCAAGACTGTTGTAATCTGAACTGCTTCAACCTCTTTCCATCATTATATAAATATGGAAAGTTTGTTGATGTTTGCACAATATTCCATTATATTTGCAACTGCTCTGCAAATGAAACAGTTCATTTGTGTATACTGCATGACCACGTGAACATTTTTGGCTTGATTTAGTCAATGGCAAGTAACATTTGGGCCACCAAAGTGCCAGACATTACCCAAACTTTCATAAGTTACAGTCTAGTGCATAAGTTACAGGCAAAGGCCTCCCCACCACTACGCACATTTGCAAGGGGGACTGTCACAAGAAAGCATCCCATTATCAAGAACTTCTACCATCCAGGCCTTATTCTCTTTTCGCTACTATCATCAGGCAGGAAGGAGGTACAGGAGCTTTAGGTCCCAAACCACCAGATTCAGGCCATTGAACCAGCATGGATAACTTTGATCACCTCAATTCTGAACTGATTCCATAACTCACTTTCAAGAACTATAACTCATGTTCTCAATATGATTTATTTTTTATCTGCACAATTTGTCTTTTGCACACTAGTTGGTTGGCAGTATTTATGTATAGTTTTTCATAAATTCAACTGTATTTCTTTATTTTCCTGCAAATGCCTGCAAGAAATTGAATCTCAGGATAGTATATGCATGCGCACACCGACACCAAATTTTTTTTGGTAATTAATTTGATGTTGAATATGAAATCTAATCACCTACACTGATGCTCAGTGATACTAGTACTGCTAAGTACCCATTCACCGCTACCCTTTGCTTTCTATCTGCCAACCAGTTTTCTATCCATGTCAATGTCTTCCCCCCGATGCCCTGAGCTTTGATTTTACCCACCAATCTCCTATGTGGGACCTTATCAAATGCCTTCTGAAAATCGAGGTACACTACATCCACTGGATCTCCCCCGTCTAACTTCCTGGTTACATCCTCGAAAAACTCCTACAGATTAGTCAAGCATGATTTACCCTTGGTAAATCCATGCTGGCTCGGCTCAATCCTATCACTGCTATCTAGATATGCCACTATTTCATCCTTAATAATGGACCCTAGCATCTTCCCCACCACCGATGTCAGGCTGACAGGTCGATAGTTCTCTGTTTTCTCTCTCCCTCCTTTCTTAAAAAGTGGGATAACATTAGCCATTCTCTAATCCTCAGGAACTGATCCTGAATCTAAGGAACATTGGAAAATGATTACCAATGCATCTGCAATTTCCAGGGCCACCTCCTTTAGTACCCTAGGATGCAGACCATCTGGACCTGGGGATTTGTCAGCCTTCAGTCCCATCAGTCTACTCATCACCGTTTCCTTCCTAATGTCAGTCTGTTTCATTTCCTCTGTTACCCTATGTCCTTGGCCCATCCATACATCTGGGAGATTGCTTGTGTCTTCCTTAGTGAAGACAGATCTAAAGTACTTATTAAATTCTTCTGCCATTTCTCTGTTTCCCATAACAATTTCACCCAATTCATTCTTCAAGGGCCCAACATTGTTCTTAACTATCTTCTTTCTCTTCACATACCTAAAAAAGCTTTTGCTATCCTCCTTTCTATTCCTGGCTAGCTTGCGTTCATACCTCATTTTTTTCTCCCCGTATTGCCTTTTTAGTTAAGTTATGTTGTTCCTTAAAAATTTCCCAATCTGTCCTCCCACTCACCTTAGCTCTGTCATACTCCCTTTTTTTTAAATGCTATGCAATCTCTGACTTGCTTTGTCAACTACTGTGGCCCCTTTCCCCCCTTTGAATCCTTCCTTCTCCAGGGGATGAACTGATTTTGCACCTTGTGCATTATTCCCAAGAATACCTGCCATTGCTGTTCCACTGTCTTTTCTGCTAAGATATCCGTCCAGTCAACTTTGGCCAGCTCCTCCCTCATGGCTCCAGTTTCCCCTGTTCAACTGCAACACTGACACCTCCGAGCTGCCCTTATCCTTCTCAAATTGCAGATAAAAACATCATATTATGATCACTACCTGCTAATGGCTCCTTTACTTCAAGATCGCTTATCAAATCCTGTTCATTACATAACACTAAATCCAGAATAGCCTTGTCCCTGGTCGGCTCTCGTACAAGCTGTTCCAAGAATGCATCCCGTAGGCACTCTACAAACTCACTATCCTGGGGTCCAGCACCAAACTGATTCTCCCAGTTCACCTGCATGTTGAAATCTCCCATAACTACTGTGACATTACCTTTGCCACATGCCAATGTTAACTCCCTATTCAACTTGCACCCAATATCCATGCTACTGTTCGGTGGCCTGTAGACAACACCCATTTGGGTTCTTTTGCCCTTACTGTTCCTCAGTTCTATCCACACAGACTCTACTTCTCCTGATCCTATGTCCCCCCCTTGCAAAGGACTGAATCTCATTCCTCACCAACAGGGCCACCCCACCCCCTCTGCCCACATTTCTGTCCCTACGATAGCACGTATACCTTGTACATTCATTTCCCAGGTCTGATCTCCCTGCAGCCATGTCTCCGTTATCCCAACAACATCATAGTTACCCATTCGCACCTGAGCTTCAAGCACATCCGCCTTATTTCTGACACCGTGCATTCAGATATAGAATTTTTAGCCCATTTCTCCTCTCTCTGTTTGAATCGCTGCCTATTGTGCTTAACCCAGCTCCCTGAACTCCCATTGGGCTATACACCCCTAGAATTTTGTTGTTCTTCCTAAATTTACTTATTCTTTCAACACATTTAACTCCGTGTTCCGTCAGACCATCCCTCTGTACATGTGTCCTCCTTATCACTTGTTCCGCCTCACCTTTCTCTACTACACACTTAATATTCCGGAACCGTGTAGTCCCCACCTGTCCTTTATTCTTCCTCTCGCTATCCTCTCTCACATTCTGGATTCCCGCCCCCTGCAAATTTAGTTTAAACCCCCCCCCAAGAAGCACTAGCAAACTTCCCTGCAAGAATGTTAGTACCGCTCCAGTTCAGGTGTAAACCGTCCCTTCGGAACAGATTCCACCTTCCCTGGAACAAAGCCCAATTACCTAAAAACCTGAAGCCCTCCCTCCTGCACCATCCTCTCAGCCACATATTAATCTGTATAATCTTTCTGTTCCTTGCCTCACTCGCACGTGTTGGCAGATAGAAAGCAAAGGGTAGCAGTGAATGGGTGTTTCTCGGAATGGCAGGTGGTGACTAGTGGGGTGCCACATGGCTCGGTATTGGGACCACAGCTGTTTACGATTTACGTCAACGATTTAGATGAAGGCATTGAGAATAACATCAGCAAATTTGCTGATGATACTAAGCTGGGTGGCAGTGTGACATGTGATGAGGATGTTAGGAGAATTCAGGGTGACTTGGATAGGCTGGGTGAGTGGGCAGATACTTGGCAGATGACGTTTAATGTGAATAAGTGTGAGGTTATCCACTTTGAGAGTAAGAACAGGAAGGCAGATTATTTGAATGGTGTGGAGTTAGGTAAGGGAGAAAGACAGAGATCTAGGAGTCCTTGTTCATCAGTCACTGAAGGTGAATGAGCAAGTGCAGCAGGCAGTGAAGAAGGCTAATGAAATGTTGGTCTTTATTACAAAGGGAGTTGAGTACAAGAGCAAGGAAATCCTCTTGCATTTGTACAGAGCCCTGGTGAGACCACTTCTGGAGTATAGTGTACAATTTTGGTCTCCAGGTTTAAAGAAGGACATCCTGGCTGTAGAGGAAGTGCAGCGTAGATTCACGAGGTTAATTCCTGGGATGTCTGGACTGTCTTACGCAGAGAGGTTAGAGAGACTGGGCTTGTACACGCTGGAATTAAGGAGATTGAGAGGGGATCTGATTGAAACATGTAAGATTATTAAGGGATTGGGCAAAATAGAGGCAGGAATTATGTTCCAGATGCTGGGAGAGTCCAGTACCAGAGGGCATGGTTTGAGAATAAGGGGTAGGTTATTTAGGACAGAGTTAAGGAAAAACTTCTTCTCCCAGAGAGTTATGGGGGTCTGGAATACACTGCCTCGGAAGGTAGTGGAGGCCAATTCTCTGGATGCTTTCAAGAAGGAGCTAGATAGGTATCTTATGGATAGGGGAATCAAGGGATATGGGGACAAGGCAGGAACCGGGTATGGATAGTAGATGATCAGCCATGATCTCAGAATGGCGGTGCAGGCTCGAAGGGCCGAAAGGTCTGCTTCTGCACCTATTGTCTGTTGTCTATAAAAATAAATTAGTGTTCACCTCTGAGCTGAAACTCAATTCAAATTCTATAGTTAGAGGAGAAAGTTGATCTCTTGAGTGATACATTTCCCGTCAGGTTAGCGTGGCCAACAAGGTGCAAGTATGGAAGAGAATAGAGTGCTCTGTATTTTCTGGCTGGGTGCAACTTCAAGGAATATCATGTAGCTTGACATAATCCAGGACAAAGTAGACTGTTTGATTGGCACCAAATCTACCAGTCGACACTTGCTCCGCCACTAGTGCACAGTGGCTGCAGTGTATATCACCTTCTCTGGCGCACTTAGGACTGGAAGCAAATGCCGGCCCTTACACGATGGCCTTATCCCAATAAATGAATAAGTAAAAGCATCACATCCTTGTATAGATCATGAAAAAGGATGACCCTAATGAGAATGGATAACTATTATTGGTGCAGGAGGTAATTCAATAACAGTGAACTGAAAAATTGTCAACCTCTTTAAAAGTGACTCCAAATAGTTTGAATTTGGTGGCATGGTAGCATAGCAGTTAGCACAACGATTTACAGTAACAGCTGTGAGATTGGAGTTCAATTCCTGCCACTGGCTGTAAGGAGTTCTCCCTTTGACTCTGCGGGTTTCCTCCAGATGCTCCAATTTCCTCCCACATTTCCAAAGATGAATGGTTAGTAAGTTGTGTATGTGCAATGTTGGCACCAGAAGTGTAGCGACACTTGTGAGCTGCTCACCTCAATCCCTGCTGATTTGATTTGATGCAAAACAGCACATTTCACTGTACGTTTTGATGTACATCAGCATGATCATTAAGCAGCAAAGATGGAGAAGCAATGTCAGTTTTAATCTTCCTCAACTAGCCGTACACCATAGCAGCTTTTAAAGTTATAAGAATTTCTGATTAAACCATAGAAATTATATCAACCAGAGTTTTGTATTAAAAGATAGCAAATTTAAAATCTAGACTATAACTTAAGCCCTGGTGCAATAGAATGTAGATTAATCCTATAGCAGTTGAAAATATTATATCATTTAACCATAGCATTAGCACAGAGATAGTTTCCCCTCAACACTAAACCTGTGATTAGAGACAGATGTAAAAGGTCACTATTGAGCAGTAATTTATATGACAATATTAGCATTGGTTTGAATATTCAGGTGTAAAGTTTAACTCGGGCTAGCTGACCAATAAAGCTCATCACCAGGCAGCTGACTGATTGTGTCTCGGTTTATTAGCAAGTAATTGATGGAGGTGAACTTTCCTCCTGGTAGTTGGCATGAAATTAGATTCAAGCTAAGGGGTAGAATTAAATTGTGCTGTAGCCCAGGGTAGCAAAAGCATACGTTATATGTTGTTCTTATACAGCATTGGGTGGCAGAGTATGTAGTAGGCAGCACAGTAGCAAAGCCAGTGGCAAGGTAGCATAGAAGTTAATGCAATTGCTGTACGGCACCAGCGATCACCCATTGGGGTTCAATTCCCTCTGCTGCTGCCTGTAAGATTGTACGTTGTCCCCGTGGCAGCATGAGCTTCTGGGTGCTCTGGTTTCCTCCCATATTCCAAACTGTATGGTTAAGGTTAAGGGTTCATAAGTTACGAGCTTGCTATGTTGGTGCCGGGAGCATGGTAACACCTGTGGGCTTCTCCCAGCACAATGCTCCTCGATTTGATTTGACTCAACTGACACATTTTACTGTATGTTTCAATGTACATGTGACAAACAAATCTAATCTTTATCTCTTGTCCTTTTCCTCTTGGTTCAAAAGAAAGGAAACCTTAACCATTATTGATACAATTTCTGCCAGGTTGCTCCCCAAAATGACCTTAGGATTCTTTGTGTATTCCAGGACCTTGATTTGGATAATGGGGGGGGGGGGGGGGGGGTTGACCTTCTCAGTTAGTAGCTATCACAGTTACCTATGAGTAACCAAATTCTTTATTGCGTAGGCCAGATTAGGAGTAGAAATAGAAAAGAAAAAAATTTAAACCATGAAGTTTAGGATTTGTAGATTAATTGCATTTTGGAGAGCAGAGTTTTCCATATCATGTATTCTATCCTCTGCCAGACCTACAACCAAAATTTACTCTCTAATTCTGAATTCATTGAAAGAAAAAAAAAGTTAAATGGGTTTGCAATATTATTTGGCTTCTATTTGTTCCATAATTATTAAAAATAAATATCATATTAGAGACACCCGAGACTGCAGATCATTGTATCTGGAGAGAAAAACAAACTACTGGAAGAACACAGCACATCAACCAGTATCTGTGGAGGCAAGTGGATGGTTGATGTTAAAATCCAGACTCTGCATCAGAGCTGATAAATAAATATAATTGTTTCTGAAATAAAAATAAACTGCTCAACCATAGAACAGATGTAAGGATTCCACAACATCATTTCGAAAATTGAAACCTGACGGTTGTCCGGAAGTCATCGCCTGATAACTGAAGGTGCGGAGGCCTGTCATAGAGTTGGAAGACTGTCCATGTGTGTGGGTGGGAGGGAGGCAAAGTGCCTGATTTATTGATGCCTTGTTGCGTTCTGTGTTTTTTTTTATTAGTCAAAATATACTTTATTCAAAAATAAAATTATATACAATAAACCATTCAATGACTTTCAATTCTTTACAGTTGTTTCCATTACTGTCTTTACATTTTCAAAATTTCTTCCACTCACGTGGCACTCTGTTCTTTCATATTTACATTCAGGGGGTATACCCCCAACCCCCCCTACCCCTCAACTCCCGCGGGAGAAGAACCCTAGACTGTGGTCCTTCCCCACCGGGCCCTTGCGGTAGCTGCACCAAGTTTGAGTGCGTCCCTCAGCACGTACTCCTGCAGCCGAGAATGCGCCACTCGGCAGCATTCCCCCACGGACATCTCCGTGTGCTGATAGACCATCAAGTTTCGGGCCGACCAAAGAGCGTCTTTCACCGAGTTGATGATCTGCCAGCAGCACCGGATGTTGGTCTCGGTGTGTGTCCCCGGGAACAGCCTGTAGATCAGAGAGTCCTCTGTTGCGCAGCTGCTGGGGATGAACCTCGACACTGTCCCTTCCATCCTCCTCCACACCTCGGCGAACCCACAGTGTGCAAATGCGTTCTGTGTTGTTCTATGGAGCATCGTGGCATTCTACTTTTGTGCCGGTGTGTGTGCTGACACATCTTTAGGGTGCGTTGATGGTTAACACAAAATATTTACTGTAGGTTTTGATGTATGTGATAAATAAATCTGCATTTAAGAGACCAGAAGTTTGTCCAAGTCCTTGATTGTTATTATCCTATTATTTTTTTCTTGTGCACTGCACTCATCTAGCTGTTCTTCAATTGCATCTATGGTATTTGTTTGATTTATGCATATTGGTGACTTCTAAGTTTTGACCATTCCAGCAGAAATACAATTGAATTATTGGTGCAGTATTTGCAAATATTAGAAAGTTTAATATAGCAATGTTTGTTATGTAATTAATATGCACCTTTTCAAATGATGCAACCTGTTTTGTGTCTAAATGGACATGTTTTAAGATTATTTAAAAAAGTGCAAACCAGTTCTGTGATTGCAGAATCTCCATGCTGCTCTCCACAGAAATTTGAATTACCTTCTGCTGCTATTGGTAAGGCAACAACAGGCATCATTTGCATTCAGAGGTACAATTGATAATGAAATCAAGACTGGATGATCTCATTCAATAGGAGGAAATTACTATTTTTGTTCTGAACACAGAAGGATTCACTGATTTATTGAATACAGAATGAAGTACACTTATGAAATAAATCCAAAACTTTGATTATGATTCTGATTTTCAGTGTTTCTTCCTTTGTTGAGCGATATTGCATCTGGCCTAAAGTTAGAAGTGCTTGGATATTACAGACAGTCTGATCACAGAGGAAGGATCTTGAGAGAACTATGGGTAGAGAAATTTTTGTTATGTGAAAAATGTCATTTATTGAAATTTGAATTTTGCCTGGGTCCCTTCTATATTGTGTAGTTGTTGCTTCTGTGCCTATATTTCACTTTTCCAATAACCACAGTGGAAAATTAATCTTTAATAAAGAACTGAGAAAAATATTACTGGTTACACATTTTAAAATGAACCATAGCAACAACACATAACTATTTTTCTAGAATGTTTTATCTCACCTCTAAATTCCAATTTAAAGCACTATTTGTATTTCACAGTAATTGTTTTACTGGATTATAAACTCTAATTAGTAACATGATAAGTCTTGATAGTACTTCCCACACATCTGGTCATCCATGAGTTTAAATGTCATGAAGAATATTTTGATTCAGAATTTTCAGATTGGTTTCTTTCCTGGCAAATTTAACTGACATTTATTTAGTTCTGTGATGAATCAACTGTTTAAATATGTAAACTGTTTAACTGAGCTATAAATAAATCAATATTTAAATCCCAGAAGGTCAATACAGCCATCACACCAAGAAAAAGATCTCACTTTCTATTACTTGCCAAAGTGCAATATGGAAACGAATTCTCATTCCTCTTTTCTAGTTGTTGCTCTCATTCAAAGACATGGTAAGTGGTGAATGTATTAGACTGATTGTAACACAATTTTTGATATTTCTATTGCTTAGGACAAATAACTTCGTGCATTACTATTTGAATTTTTCAAAGTAACCCCACATCATTGAAGGTGATTTCTATGTAATTCACCAGATTCTCTATTAGAATAATCAATTCAGGCTTCGTAGGTACATGGTATGGCTTTAAAGGTTGTGACACGATAACCATTACTTTGCTGTTAACAGAGGGAATTGCTGGTAGTTTTGTCAAAAATCTAGACAAATGGCTGTGTTCTTGTTTCTGAATAAGTGGTTTGACCCATTTCAGAGACTTGAGCTGAAAAATCTAGGTTGACTTGCTGAACTAGTCAATTGTCAATCTCCAGGAAATGTCATTCTGTTTGTAGTTCAACCATTATTATGCAGGTGTTTCATGAAGAAAAGTTTATTGGGATTGTAAAATGACCCTCAGTGAGTTTTATAGCAAGAAAGACAGTGATACAGTCATATACAGCATGGAAACAGGCCCCCCAGCCCAACTGATCCACGCTGACCACTAGTGTATTACCACTTGCCCGTATCCCTCTGAACCCCGCCTATCCATATACTTTTACAACTATCTTTTAAATGTCATTGTACCAGCCTCAAGCACTTTCACTAACAGATTATTCCTTACACACTTCACTCTTCGAGTGAAGATGTTGCCCCTCAGGTCTCTTTTAAATCCTTTCCATTCACCTTAATCCTTTGCACTCTAGATTTTGGTCCGTTGCAGGTAAAGTACTCCCCAGGTCATCTTTGACCCGCATAACCTGGGATTTGAACTTCCTTACGTGTTAGTGGATGGTGTTAATCTGGTATTTCTTCAGGATCTTGGCGATCCTTCCAACTCCTCACTACTGTCTGTCTTTCCTATATTTCCATGGTTTGTGGAAGCCCAGGAAGAATTTATTCATTCAGGAACAATTATTACCCTTGAACCATCAGGCTCTTGAACCAGAGGGGATAACTTCACTCAGCTTCGCTTGCCCCATCACTTACTTTCAAGGACTCTTCATCTCATGTTCTCGATATTATTTCTTTTTGTATTTGCACAGTTTGTTGTCTCTTGCACACTGGTTGAACGCCCAGTTGTGTGGTCTTTCATTGATTCTGTTATGGTTATTATTCTATTATGGATTTATTGAATATGCCTGCAAGAAAATGCAGAGTTGTATATGGTGACATTTATGTACTTTGATAAAAAGTTTACTTTGAACTTTCTATCCCAAGGAAAATGATTCTATGATTTCACCTTATATACACCCTTCATGATTTGCATTGCATTTTCAGAGCTGCATTCTTTCAGATGAACCTTTAGTCTGATGCCTCAGCTGTACTGATTTAAAAATTAAGTCCTATGGAATTGAATTCTCCTTTGTGTTCTCATCAATGTTTAAACCACAGCCATTAAAATAATGGCCTCATCTGATGTGACGATGCAACAGTTAACATTACCGCAGTGTTTAATTTTGATCTGTGCAGAGTTTGTGTGTTCTCTGTGAGGCCTTTTTTCTGCTTCCGCTATGTTCTTGGGGTTCTTCCCACACTTCAAAAATATCTTGGTAGTTTAATTGTCCTCAGTGTGGTAGGTAAGGACAGGAGGAACTCTATCACTCTTAAGGTGGTAGGAAGATGGGGTGAGCACATTTGTTTGGGAAATGGGGGTGAGGACAGCATCAATGGTAGAGGAAGGGAGCCTATTCTTTGAAGAACTAATGTTCTGGAAAGCAAAATCTGCATCCTGGGAACAGATGCGGCGGAGACGAAGCAACTGTCTCATTTTTAGGAGACAGAGGGAAGAGGTATAGTCAAGATAGCCCTGGGAATTGGTAGGTTTATAGAAGATGTTGGTTTATAGTTGGTCTCCAGAGATGGAGACAGAGAGATCGAGAAAGGGGAGTGAGGTGTCTGAAATGGACCAAATGAATTTAAGGGCATAGTGGAAGTTAGAGGCAAAGCTGATGAAATTGATGAACTCAACATGGGTGCATGAAGCAGCACCAATGCAGTTATCAATATATTAGGGAAAGAGTTGGAGGAGCATTACTGGGGAAGGCTTGAAACATGAACTTCGTAGCCAACAAAGAAGCAGGCATAGCTGGGGCCCACATGGGTGATGGCAATCCACTTTTACACATTTTAAAGAACAGTGTTGGAATTCAAATACCATTCATCCGGTGGTCACTCTGAATCTGTTTCCACATGGACAGATGATCAAATACTTCTCCAGTTCCCTTCCAATTTGCATTGCTTTGGCCCCACAAATGCACAACTTCAAAATGCAAAAAGAAACATTAAGCTCGTAATGATTGATACAACTCTTGATTGCACCACCTTAACCCTGCTGTTTGTTGTCAGTTCATAAAGTGGTTGACTTAGTGAATTAGTCAATTGTCATTTCAAAGAGAGGTTGTATTGTTTGAGGTTGAAGTATTATCATACACTGCTGATTTCATGAGGAAAAGATTACTAACATGATGAAAATTTTCTCAGTGGGTTTCATACCAACAAATGCACCATTGTGATCATTTTCAAAAGCTGTGGTGACAGACCACATCCAGCAGGATCATGGTGGTTACTTCTCATATTGACTTGCAAGTCTTGCTAACAGCTTGACCACAGTTTAATGGATGAGACAGATGGTTAGATTAGAAAAACAATGTTTATGTTGGATGTTCCACTATTTGTTTGGTTAATACATCCATCACATACGCCAGTTGCATATGTTTCATCATAATATGTTTTTCTTTATCCCCACAGCTTGTTTTTAAAAGTTTTTGCTTAAAGTTTTATTGATTCTCATGCAATTCTGCTGAAAGAGACAGAGGAGTGTTATTGCTCATTGGGGATAATATCACAGCTGCAGAAAGGGAGTATGTCATGGAGGGATTGTCCACTGAATCAGTGCAGGTGGAAGACAGAAAGAGGAAGGGAGCAATCACTCTATTAAGAGTATTCTATAGACACCCCAATAGCAGCTCAGGAGGCAGATTTTGGGAAGGTGCACAACTATCAGGGTTATTGTCATGGGTGAATTCAACTTCCTTAATATTTGGCACCTCCTTAGTGCAAAATGTTTAGAAGGAGTGGAATTTGTTAGTTGTCCAGAAAGAATTCCTGACATAATATGTAGATAGGCCAGTTAGGAGAGAGGCCATACTGGATCTGGTGCAAGGCAGTGAAGCAGGTCAGGTGTCAGCTCTATCAGTCAGTGAGCATTTCAGAGACAGTAACCACAATTCCCTGACCTTTACCATAGCCTTGGTGTGTGATATGAACAGATGGTATGGGAAACTATTTAATTGGGGGAGAGGAATTATGATGCCATTAGCAAGAATTTGGGAGCATAAATTGGGAATGGATGTACTCAGAGAAATGCACAATAAAAATGTGGAGGTTATTTAAGGAGAACTTGTAGGGAGTTCTAGATAGAGTTGTCCCCTTGAGGCAAGGAAAGATGGTTGACAAGGGATGTGGAACGTCTACACAAGAGGAAGAAAGCTTACTTAAGGGTTAGGAAGCAAGAATCAGACAGGGCTCCGGAGGTAGGCAGAATAGAGCTGATGAATGGAATTAGAGCTAGAAGGGGACATGAGAAGGCCTTTGCAAGCAGAATTAAGGAAAACACCAAGGCTTATACTGTATGTGAAGAACAGGAGGATGACAAAATCGAGAGTAGGACGATTAGGCATAGAAGAGGAAATGTGCCTGGAGTCGGAGGAGGTAGGGGAGGTCTTTAGATTTTAAATAATTACATTGTTTCAGTATTCACCATAAGACATGGGAGCAGAATTAGGCCACTTGGCCCATTGCGTCTACTCTGCACTGTACCAATGAGAGAAGTGTCAGGCAACAGAGCAGGCCTGACCCAGATGCAGAACAGTGGAGACGATTTAGCGGTGAGGGATCACTTTAATAATATACTATAACATAACAAGCCATGAGAGGCCATAAACAAGAGAGAATGGATACTTGATACAACAAGGCAACAAGATGACTGAAGGCTAGCAACAACAGCTTGATGCTGGCTAGTGAACAAGGACTGGATGAGAGCTGGGTTTAAATAGGCTGCATGTGATAAATTAGAGATGAATGGCAGGTGACTCCTGTTATGATTACATGAATCCATCAAGTGGTGAACCGTGTACACTGGACCACCTTCCACCATCCTAAGTTTTGGAGGTGCAGTCTCCAGTGGATTGAGTGGAAGGAAGGTGTGATCCTGAAGGATGGTAGCAGCTGGAGATGGTAAGTGACTGAATTGATGTGATAGGTAACCTTTAAGGGACCAATGAACCAGGGCAAGAGCTTGTGGGAGTTGATGGGCCTGAGCAGATCTTGGATGGACAGCTAACGTGGTCTTTGGGCTGGAGTAGTCTGGCTGTGTGCTGACAGCAGTAGGCACGATTGGCATCTAGGATGGTCCAGTCTGCACTCTTCCAAGCATTCTGGCAGTGGCGAACCAGCACTCTGGTGGACGGAACTTCCACAGTTTGCTCCTCTGCAGGGAACAAAGGGAGTCAGTAGCTGTGAAGCATTTCAAAGGGTGACATACCGGAGGTAAAGGAGGTGTGCAGATTGTAGGATAGCTTGGTGCAGAGCTGATAGTTCTTCCATATGGAAGAGTTAGAGGTGGCAAAGCATTGCAGAAGCCTCTCAGCTTGCTGTTTGGCTCTTCCTGACTGACCGCTGCTCTGTGGATGATAAAGGACAAACTCACTGAGGTGGGAAAAGAAGGCTCTGCAGAAGCAGGAGACGATTTGTGGGTCCTGGACTGTCCATCAATGGGAGAGGGTAGTGGTTCTTAGTAGTGATTTTGTTGAGGTCATGGAAGTTGATGCAGGGAGGGAGACTCCCATCTTTCTTTTTGACAAAGAAGAATCCTGCACAGGCTGAGTACTGAGATGGTCAATTGAAGCTGTGCTGTAGTGCTTCAGTAATGTAGTCATCATGGCCTGGGTCTCTGGAGGGGAGAGGGAGAACAGACATCTGGAGAATGGTAGTGCCTGGGAAGAGGTTGATCATGCAGTCTGGCTTCCCTTTTATTGAAGGCAATGGCTAAGTCATGGTATTCCTGCGGGAGTTTGGTGAGGTTGAGGGTTTCCTCCATCTCCAAGGATTTACAGGGTAAGCTCAACTGAGGTTGCAGGCAGGTTGTCCAGCAGGTGGATCCCTAACTCAGCAGTGAACTAGATGACCAGGTGAAGTGATGGTCGTGAGAGGAGAGCCAGGGGAACCCAAGATGAGAGAAGTGATTGGTGAGTTGATAAGGAGACATTAGATGGACTCACAGTGTTCTTCAGTGCTCACGTGCACAGGTCTTGTGTGTACTCTGACTATCTTAGACCCCAAATGACATCTGCCAGTGGTCATAATGGAAAAGGGGTGAAAGATAGATTTGGTAAGAAGTAGAAGCTTCACTCATAGTCTGGTCCAGAAAGTTGTCTGCTATGTTGGAATTCACCAGAGGCTCCTGTACAAACAGAATCCTGAATTTCACGGCGTAATCCAGCACAAAGCATGGGCCTTGATATCGAGAAAGTATCCAATCCTCTGCCGGATGGTCGAAAACCCAGCGGATCTCAATGGTAAATTCCTTATGTTCATTGCAGATGGTGGCTTTATTGTCCCAGTTAGCAGCGGTCCAGGATAGAGCTCGCCAAGTCAAGAGAGAGATGACAAAGATGAATACAGAGGTGGCTGCAATGCGAAGTGTAAGATGCACTGGGACAGAAAGTTGCCACATCGGGTTGGGGATCTGTCGGGCACTGGAATCTGAGGCTTCGAGGGAGGAGGTTGTCTGGTGTAATGAGACAGAGAATTGGCTGAGAGCGATGAGCAGATGGTCAATGGTTTCCTGCTGTTTCTGGTTCATGTACTCGTGTCGGCAGCTGACTTCCTTTATGCAAGCAAACTCAGCTGGCCAATCGCTGGTTCACCTATTCTGTCAGGAAACGTAAAGGAGGCTTGATTCAGCCTCTGTAGTGGAAATGGTTTAGCAGTGAGTGATAACTTTAATAACAAACTGCAAAATATCAAGCCACAAGGGGTTACAAAACAAGGAGAATGGATACTTAACACAACAAAATAACAAGGTAGTTGAAGGCTAGAGACAACTAATTGAGGCTGGCTGGTCCAATGGGTGAACAACGACCGTGGATGAGAGATGGCTTTAAATAGTTGAGTTGGAAATGAGTGGCAGGTGAATCTTGATAGCTTGGTGGAAATTGGGAGGTGCTTGCCTCTGCAGGTTTGACAAGAGGGAATTTAATGTTTTTGAGGACAGCATAAAACAAGCTGATATATGAGAAGGATGTGCTAGAGCTATTGAAAAGCATTAGGGTTGATAAGTCCCCAGGGCTGGATATACCCCATTCCCTATGGGAAGCAATGGAAGAGATTGCTGCACTTTTGGCAATGATCTTTGTGTCCTCAATGACCACAAGAATAGCACCAGATGATTGGATGGTGGCAAAATGTATTCCTTTGTTCAAGAAAGGGAGTAGGGAAAAGCCTAGGAATTGTAAACCACTGAGTCTTACTTAAGAGGTGGGCAAATTATTGGAGAGTATTCTTAGAGACAGGATTTACAAGCATTTGGAGAAGCTTAATCTAACGAGGGATAGTCAACATTACTTAATGAGGTGCAGATCATTCCTCACAAGCCTGATTAAACTCTTTGAGGGGTGTTACAAAGCACATTAATCAAGGTAGCGCAGTGAATGTTGTACAATGAATTTTAGTAAGGTGCTTGATAAGATTCCCCGTGGTAGGGTCATTCAGAAAGTTAGGAGTCATGGGGTCCAGGAAAACTGCAGCAAGGATGAAGAATTTGTCTGCACATAGAAGGCAGGGGCTGGATGCAGTTGGAACATATGGGGTTCTGCAGGGATCTGTTCTGGGACCGCTGCTCTTTGTGATTTTTATAAATAACTTTGATGAGGAAGTGTAAGTGTGGGTCAGTAAATTTGCAGATGGTATGAAGTTGGTGGAGTTGTGGACAGTGGTTATTGATAGGTTGCTGAGCTGGGCTGAGAGGTGGCAGATGGAGTTCAACCTCAAAGTGTGAAGCAATTCACTTTAGAACAGGGTTTCCCAACTGGGGTTCCCTGAGAGATCATGATTAAAAAAAAAACTTTTTTGAACTTGATGCTAACTCTCGCAGCAGTCCTATTAGCAATCTCGTTGAGGTCTCTCAGCCCACTATGGCAGTGCATAGTAGGACCATGTTTATTTGGTTGAGTCCATTCTCAGTTTTTGACATGAGGTAAGGGAGGCTGTTGATAATTGGCGAGCGAATGTATTGCATGGAGGGAAGGATGGAAGAGGAGTGTGAAGTGTGTTTTCCAAGCATTGAATGAACTCACCCAACTTGGGCTGTGACTGCAGCCTCTCCCTCACAAATTACCTCCCCAACTTCTGCAGGGATCTTCCTCTTACGAGTCGCCGACTGACTTACGGGAGTGAACGAACTTTAATGGTGTAGTAGAAAATTGGGGGTAAATTTTCATTCTAAGCATGACCCAGTGTTGTGATTTTTGAAGAGGAGGAAGGCCTAGGCCCAGGGACAATTCTGATAAGGTTAGTGATGAAAAATTACAATCTTCCGAGTCATTTCACTGCACCAGTGCGACAGTGGATACAAAAATGTCAGTTGTGTTTTATAGAACTATAAAAGTTTATGTACACAACAAATACATAAAGTACAAACATTAAGTATTTACAAGACAGTGAATAAATTCAAGTTAAAATATAATGACTACTGTTTATAAAACAGTCAACTCCCTGGGAGGACTATTGTTCCCAGAAATCCCCAATGTACCCATTGTGATGGCATACTCCCTCTCCAAGGGCAGCCAGACACGAACGTATCCTCGGAAGAGGGGCAGGCAGTCAGCCCCGGCAGAGCCCTCAACATTCCACCGTCTAGACCCATGAATGGTCATCTTGGCCAAGCCCACCAGGAGATACTCCTCAGACCCATCCCCTTCCATACTGGGTGCCGTATATAAGGAGCACGGGGTTGAAGTACAACCAGAACCTGAAGAGCAGCCCCTTCAGCTACTCCTTCAGCGGCTGCAGCCTCTCACTCCATATTAGCCTGGTACACTGACTTCTCCCAGCCACAGAATGGATATGTGGACAGGGTGTCAGTGAACCTGCTTAAAGACCTGTTGAATGGTACTGCCCTATGCAACACCTTCCACCCCAGATCCTCAATGTACATAATAAGTAGATTTCCACTGGGGATCTTCGCTGTCAGATGGTAAAATAGATGGCTGAGGCGAGACTGGTCGGGAGACAAAGGCAAGGAAGTGAAAGGTGTGCAAGAGCATCCTGTACAAGAAATGCTTTGGGGCGGCACGGTGGGCATCCCCTGAGACGACTCACATTGTGCAGGACTCTCACCTGCATGGTACAGTATCTCGAGGCCTGGGTCCAACAAGCACTCCCAACCCATCAGATGGTGGTGCAGCTGAAACCCCTCCACTTCCGTGAGCCCCTCGGCACCACCATGATAGTATGTGGGCCAGTCCCCCTCGCAGATAGAGCACTATCACCCACTGGATGAGACTAGACCCCTCACCCTCAACAGCTCTCACTAAAAGCAAGACATATGCTTTCCGCTGGAAGCTACGCGCCCTCCTGCAGGCAGTGTCCCCGGCAGAGAAAGTGCGTTGCCAGGCATGCCATCTCGAGGGTGGTCACCATACAGGTAATTCTGCTGGGTCGTCAAGTGGAGAGCTGCCAGCTGGGTGCACACACACACACGCCAATGACTGACTGCCCACCACAATCAGAAGACCCAGGACTAAGGCAAAGACCCAATGCCTCCTTTTGCCCTAGAAGTTCACTTGCTTCTTCTGGGTCCCGAGAGAAAAGCAATGGGCAGGACTAAAGTAATCAGCCGGTACCATATCTTTACAGTGAAAACTACGCATCAAAGGGTTTTACATGGACTGGTAATCCACGTTGTCCTGTTCCATTGTGTCCAGTCTGTGGCAAATAACTTACACATGTAGGAACAGCTCCAGCAAAATTGAAAAGATGCTGAATTACAAATCACAGCCAGATGACATATAAAACTGCAGATTAATTTAAACGACTATTTAAAACGAATTAATTTAAAACATACAGATTAAAGCTTTTGAAAATAAAGTCATAGTTAGTAAAAGGACTCAGGAAGCAAGTTATTTTGTAGCATTAAGACCAGTTCACTCGAGAAGATTTAAAAAACTGTGTGAAAACCTGGACAAAGAACAGACCAATCTCCTGCTACATACAGAAATCTGGTGGCTTAGCAGAGGAAGGGTTCTCAACAGGGTGTTTGAGCTGAAAGGTGAATTATGGGAGTACTTTCAAGAAAATAGTAGGCCAGATTTTGCTAAGTGCTTTGAAGATGAAGAATGGCTGCAGTAAGTAGCCTACTTAACAGACATTTTTCATCATATGAACCAGATGAACAAGTCTCTGCAAGCCCTTGGAGAAAATGTTTTGATTTCAAGTGACAAGATTCTTGAATTTAAAAGGAAACTGAATCTTTGGAAAAATCAGTTCATAAAAGGAAATCTTGATATGTTTCCACTGTTGTTTGGACTTGAGAGTAATGAAGGATATCAGAAAGTTTTGAATCTTATTGAAAACAACTTGGGAAGAACTGCAGGACAAAACTAAACCTTATTTTCTGCTCCCTTTCAACATGAGTGTATGACTGGGTGAAGGACCTTTTCTCTGAATCTTCAGCTCAGCCTGAGAACTTGACTTTGAGAGAAGAGGAAGAACTCTGTTAGCTGCACTGTGCTCATGCACTCAAGATGAGATTTACTGACCTGCCCCCTGGACAAGTTCTGAATTTCTGTGAAAAAAAGTGTATCCAGCCCTTCATAGGAAAGCAATGATTATTTTGCTGCAGTTTTCAACTTCTTACATGTGTGAGCAAGCTTTTTTCTTGTTTAACAAGCATCAGGAGCAAAGATAGAAATATCTCATTTCAGTTGAAGGTGAAGTCTGTGTGTGCTTCTCTCAAGTTCAAACCAGAACTGAGAAATTTATTATGTTTGCCATATGAGTTTTTAAAATTTATGAAAGTGAAAGAAACAATAATTTCATGAAAGGTAAGCTAAGCTTAACTATTTGTTTTTTTTTTCAAGAAAAGTTGGCTAAAATTTCATCCTCCACTCAAAAGAGCATTGACAATTATTTTTGGATTATTATATCTATAACTTACTGATCACTAACGTACCATGAACTCTAGATATAACAATTTTCATGTAGGGGTTCCCTGAGACCTGAAAATTATTTCAAGGGTTCCTCCGGGGAAAAACCATATAACCATATAACAATTACAGCACGGAAACAGGCCATCTCGGCCCTTCTAGTCTGTGCCGAACGCTTACTCTCACCTAATCTCACTGACCCGCACTCAGCCCATAACCCTCCATTCCTCAACCAAAAGGTTGAGAAATGCTGCTTGAAGACAGAATGCAAGGTTTATGGCAGATACTTAGCAGTTGGAAATAATTTGGAAGATGAGTAGCTCAGGTGGTTGGGTTGAGTTGTTCTCTGATCTTTGCAATTTACTTGCAAACATTTTGTCCCCATGTGAGGAGGCAATTTCAGTGCACTGTTGATTGTGGTGAGTCCTCCGAATGCTTAGTCTTTATACACTTTTCAATCAGTTGATTGGTTGTCATTTTGGCACTAAACAGTGTTGATGAATAGAGGATCTTGGCGTCCACATACATAGATCTTTCAGAGTTGTCACACAAGTTGAAAGGGTTGTTAAGAAAGACATCATTAGGTGGGAGAATGAGTTCAAGAGCTGCAAGGTAATGTTGCAACTCTTTAAAACCATGTGAATATTGTGTTCAGTTCTGGTCGCCTCATTATAGGAAGGATGTGGAAGCTTTAGAGAGGATGCAGAGGAGATTTACCAGGATATTGATTTTATTAGAGGGCATGTTTTATGAGGAAAGTTTGAGTGAGCTCAGGCTTTTCTCTTTAGAGAGAAAGAAGATGAGATGTGATTTGATAGAGGGGTACAAGATGATAAGAGGCATAGGTTGAGTCGATAGCCATTTCCCCATGATAGTAAAGGCTAATTTTACAGTGATTGGAGGAAATATGGGGGGGCATGTCAATGTTAAGTGCTTTATACATAGATTGAATGCACTGCTAAGGAGGCTGGTAGAGCAGATACTTTAGGGGCATCTAAGGATCTGTAAGATAGACAAATGGATGATAGAAAAATGGAGTACTAAGTAAGACGGAAGGGGTTAGATTGATTTTAGAGTAGATAAAACAGTCAGCACAACGTCATGGGCCATAGAACCTGTATTGTGCTGTAATGTTCTATGAAATTTGATCGGTTATTGTATGCAAAAATTAAGCTTTACAGCACAGCTTCCTGTCTCCTTAAACATTGGGTTACTTGTGTTCTTGTTGGAGATCTGATCAGAGATATAAAGTGCTTTGGGATTATTGAAGTTATGAAATGTGATTCATACGTGCAAGTTCTTTTTATTTCCTTACTGAAACTGTCAGCCTCTAATATAAATTTTGAAAGATTTGGTGAAGTGTTCCAATGTAAGTGAGGGAATGTGAGCAGAGCTTCTGGGAGAAAGCGGGGTCCTTTAGAGCAATGATTGTGGGCCAACAAAAATCACTGATATAGCTCCTTCCTGAGAACTCAAAATACTGGGACGGAATTTATTCAATTGAGTAGAAGAATTTTTGTCTAGGAGATTCAGCAGAGTAATGCATATGGAATTTGGTCCTAACAGATGCAGGATGGTGTACTTTAGGAGGGCAGTGGGGGTGGGATATTCCTGTTGAACAGTGTCCTGGAGAGGGCAGTGGTATCTTGGAGTGCAAGTCCATGGATCGTTGAGAGTAGCAGTGGAGGTGGTGGTGGGGGTGGGTGTAGGGTGATCAGCCATGTTCAATGGGCCAAATGGCCTAAATCTGCTCCTTTGTCTTAAGGTCTAATATACAGTATGATGTAATTCAAAGGAATAGTGGCTGGAGTGGAACATTTCAGTTATTTTACAAGTTTTGCTTGGTTTGGCTGGATTTTGTTTTACCTTGAGTAGGAGAGGCTGAGGGTGATCTGACAGAGGCGTACAAAATTATGAAGGTAATAGATATAGTAGAACATAGGAATTTTCCCCATGGCGGAGGTGTCTAGAGACATAGGTTTAAATAGAGAGGTCAGAAGTTTCAGAGGTGTTGGAGAAGTCTTTCACACAGAGTGATTGGAATCAAAGATGTGTTGCCTGAGAAGGAAGTTGAAAAGATCTTCTCACATTTAAGAAGAATCTAGACAAGTGCTTGAATTGCCAGGGCTGAGGAAGCTATGGACCTGATACAAGTAAATGGGATTAGTACAGATAGCTGCAATGGTTAGTATGGATGCTGGGCAAAAAGACTTGCTTCTGTGCAGTACAACTCAAGATTCAATCTGGGGGATTTGCCTCGGAGATGGACGGAGGAGACATAATCAGATGGATGTATATTTATATGAACTGAACTGTGCTTTCTCACATTGGTAATTGATATCTTATTGTCACATACCGAGGTAAAGTGAAAAGCTTTTGTTTGCCTGCCATCTAGACAGATCATAAGAACACCAAGCTAGTACATAAGAAAAGCACAGATTGCAGGATATATTGTTACAGAGAAAGTGCAGAGCAGGTAGACAAGTAAAAGTGCAAGGGGCGTGATGAGAGATCAAGAGTTCATCTTTATCGTATGAGAGGTTTGCTTAGGAGTCTTTTAACAGAAGCTATTCCTGAGCCTAGTAGTACAGATGGGCACATTAGCTGATGGGAAACAACAAACCCTTCCTCATCTGGACTGACCACCAGAACCTTGTATCCATACGTTTGTTCATTCGTTATCTGCCCTGTCATATGACATGGCTGTTCTTGGCAAGTTTTTCTACAGAACTGGCTTGCCCTTGCCTTCTTCTGGGCAGTGTTTTTACAAGACAGCTGACCCCAGCCATTATTAATACCCTTCTGAGATTGTCTGCCTGGCATCAGTGGTCGTATAACTTGTGTTATGCACCAGCTGCTCATGCGACCATCCATCACCTTCTCCCATGGCTTCACGTGACCCTGATCAGAGGGCTAAGCGGGTCCTACAGCTTGCCCAAGTGTAACCTGCAGGCTAGTGGAAGGAAGGAATGCTTTACTGCTGCATTGATAAAGACATACCTCCACCCTGCCATCCATAACAACAGAATCTTGTATTCAAGCCGTGTCAGGTTCTCTGCACCCTCTCCTTTGAGTAATTTACCATCTCCTACTGACCCAGTTCCAAGAACACTAAGCTGGCTGCCCGATCTCGAAGTTCAATCTAGCAGAAACAGAGGTCGACCCTCAGTCCATCATACCCATCTTGCCCTAATTGAACCAGATCTGCCAGGTCTCACAGCACGAACCTGCTCCATTTGACAGTCCTGACAACAGCATGTATATGCCAGGGCTATATGGTCTGTGGTGCTCCTTTGTGTATGCTCTGGCTCCTGTGATCAAACATCACCATGGACTTTTATCACAGGTTTGCCACCTTACGATGGTGATCATGTCAGTGGTTGACAGGTTCTCCAAAGGGCCCACTTCATTGCCATCCCCAAACTTTCATCAGCCGCTGAGAAAGTGGACCAGGTTCTCCAACATGTAGCTCACTTCCCTGGCTTCTCTTAAGACTATGTGTTGGACTGGGGCTCAGAATTAGTCTCCCACATCTGGCGAGCCTTCTGCTCCCTCCTCCACACCTCAGTAAATTTATGCTCTAGCGATTATCCACAGACTAATGGTCAGTTAGAAAAAGCCAATCAGCAAGTGGAGCAGTTTCTGTGATACCTCTCCTTCTCTAACCCTGCCACGTGGAAGAAGTGTTTATTGTGGGCTGAGCTGTCCCACAATCTGCGCTGAGTTCTGTTCATTTGGGCTATCTAAGCACTGAGTTGGGATACGCACTTTCCCTATTATGGGCATGTGCGGGAGGGGTGGAAGGGGAATTGGGGGTAAGAAGATGGCAGCCTTTATATACTGAATGTGAACAGAGAAAGTCAAGTTGTTTGTCTTTGTTGTTTGAGCATTGACAGTAGTGAGAGAGAATGGTTTCCATTTATAGGATCCCAATAGTATTTGACAACAGCAAGCCTTAGAAAAGCTGGAAAAATGAATTTGGAATATAGACTCATGTTACAGAGCTTGAGAAGAAGAAGCAGGCCCTTGCAGTTGTGCTGTTGCTTTCAGGAACAGTAAGAGAAACTGCGATGAGAATTTCAGTGGAAAACTTCAGTTCAGTTTCAGTTTATTGTCATTTAGAAACCACAAATGCGATGCAGTTAAAAAATGAGACAACGTTCCTCCAGAATGATATCATAAAAGCACATGACAAAACAGACTACACCAGAAAATCCACATAATATTTGGTAATCCCCAAATCCAGAGTCTGGAGAGGCTGCTGCGTATTAATATTGTGCTACCATCTTAGCGTGTTCCCCAGAAAGGAGCTCCAAATCCGCCAGACAAAACAAGTCTACCCAGACACACCAAGTCAGGAGACTTGAACAAAGATGACGGTATGAATACACTAATAAATGCTTTCTGTTGCAGTATTAGCTTTTAAATTGTTGTATACTGCATGTCGAGACATAAAGGACAGACAGCTAGCCTTAACAGCATGTACAGAACTTACTGTACATTTGCATCTATGAGATCGGCACTGAAGAGGATTTTTGTAGAAAAGGCTTCCAGGACAACAGTTGGAATTAGTTTGAGTCAGGAAATGGCATACTTCACTGAGCAGAAACGAGAGAGTAGCAAGTGTAGGTCCCAGAGTGACCAGTCTAGAGTACCATTACCTGGCACAAATCTACTAAACAAGTATAGCAGGAGATCGAAATGTGTGGCTTGTCAAAGTACATTCCTACTGGGCAGGAAATTGCACAGAATAATCAAGTTAAGCTAACTGAAGAAAATATCAAATCTGAAGATGTAGAAGAGTGCTCTATCACATTGCTTGTTAAGGAACTACTAATGCAGAGATTTTGATGGTAGATTTATTGGTACAGCGTGCCAATAGTGTGTGGAGAAAAATGGCTTGAATGCTATGTAGGTGAACTAAACCAGAATGAAGTGCATAAATTGGTGAACACAGATATACCCACTTACAAAGCATTCACATTTGGAGATGGAAATATTATACATTCTACCAAAAAGGTGAAAATTCTCGCAAAAATAGGGCAAACAAAATGTTACATTGAAACAGAGGTGGTACATTCCAATACTCTTGAGTAAAACTTCTCTAAAGAAAGCAAGAACAGTACTGGATATGGAGAATGCCAAGCAATGCTGTTTCAACAGCCACTGTCTCTTGAGCTCACCAGCTCTGGACATTATCTCGAATGTTCACCCAGTAAAAACATTTACTGGGAATCAATGGGAGAATCAAGTACTAAATGTCACAGCAAACACGGCCCCAGATGAGAAACGCAAAGTGTTGTTCAAGCTTCACAAGCAGTTTGGACACGCTTTGACAGATAAGACTTCAGAAACTGCTCAGGAAACAAAGATGCGGACTGTTTTTTCATTCTAAAGCAGATAGTTGGCAGGTGTGAGACATGCCAAAAGTCTGAAAAGCCCAAACTCAAGCCTAAGGTTGCATCTGAATACAATGAAACACTAGCCGTAGACGACATGAACTGGAGCAAGGAGTGTGGTATCTCCACATTATTGAGTTCCACAAACACGAGAACATCTGCAGATGCTGGGAATTCAAGCAACACACACAAAATGCTGGAGGAACTCAGAAGTCAGCATCTTTGGAGAAGAGTAAGCTGTTGATTTTTCAGACCAAGACCCTTCATCAGGACTGAAAGTGTGTCATTGATGAGTTTACAATTTTCAGTGCCGGTAGCATTGTAAACACAAGGAGACCCTCAATGATACGAGAAAAAAAATCATCCATTCCTGGGTAGTGTGCATGGCCCACCTTGGAAAGGATTTAGTGATAGTGGTGATGAATTCAGAGATATGGTGGAGAGCTTTGAAGCAAAGACAACAGCGGCATACAGTCTATGGAATAATGAAGTTTTGGAGTGACACAATCAAACACTTACTGAAATAATGCTGCAGGTAAAGAAAAGCAATGGCTGGGACTGGAACACAGCCCTGGATTGGGCCCTTATGATGAAGAATGCCATACACAGTGTATCGATTGGTGCTCGGCCAGAATCCAAACTTCCTCTCTGTACTAGCTGACAAGATGCCTGCTCTAGAGGGCAGGACAAGGAGTGAATGGGTTGGGAAGCATATTTCAGCACTGCATGCATCAAGGAAGGCTTTCACTGAAGCAGAGTGTTCAGAGAGAATTCAAAGACCATTGAGTGCACAGCTTCATCCTACAGATGAGAAATATGAGACGGGACAAAAGGGTATTACAAAAGAACAGACTGTACAGACTGGAAAGGTCCTGGAGTTATCATTGGTCAGGATGGAGTTGTGCTATTTGAGGTACATATGTGGGGATGCAATATTCCAGACTACATAGAGCACAGACTGAAGATGATCAGTGCTCCATGGAGAATGACGTAAGTAACAGCTATGTAAGTAGCTGTGTGATACAGTATCACACAGCACAGACCGAGATGAAGGGAGTGTAGTTGAAGACCCAACAGAGTTGCTCAACTGTGACACAGACAGTGCTGAAGAGAGTGCAGCTGGGGATTCAACAGACTTATCTGAACAGACAACATCACAAGTGCAAAGACAACATGGAAGTTTCAGTCTTAACACAGGGCAACCTGTAAGATTTTTTAGACCAAAACTCTGGTATCTCATACAAAGCTAAAGTCTTAGGATGAGCAGGTAAAGTCATTAAGAGAGACAAACGTCGATACAACTTGGATTACCCAGAATCAGCCATGACCGCTGGCACTGCAGGGTCAGTCGAAATGTAATTGTTGACAGACTTCATATTGAACCATGTGTAGATTAGGCTGGACCATCTCAGAAATGTAAAGATAAAGATGTCCTAGAAACTAAAGAGCTGTCATTTGAATTTTCAGAACAGATTGAAATCAGAGGTTGAAGAAATAATGGTGTGTTTGTAGAGGACAGAGACATCGGCCAAAAGACAGACCCCTCAGGAATTACACCAAAAGCACACCTGGTGGCTCGAGGCTTTGAGGAACTGAACATAGGGGAACTCCAAAAAGACTCACCAACATATGCATCATAATTCTTGCAGCAATATATCAAAAGCTTTAGCAACCCCATTGCATGGATTATCCATGGTGACCAGAGAACAGTCTACAAATAACTTGTGTTACAGACAACTACTCTTTGGTTGATGCCATCAAATCCACTAAGTAAAGAGAAAAGGCTTCATCTAGAGTTTCTTATTCAGAAAGTCAGAAGGCATGGGATCCAGGGAAGTTTGGCCAGGTGGATTCAGAATTGGCTGGCCTGCAGAAGGCAGAGGGTCATGGTGGAGGGAATACATTCAGATTGGAGGGTTGTGACTAGTGCTGTCCCACAAGGATCTGTTCTGGGACCTCTACTTCTTGTGATTTTTATTAACGACCTGGATGTAGGGGTAGAATGGTGGGTTGGCAAGTTTGCAGACAACACAAAGGTTGGTGGTGTTGTAGATAGTGTAGAGGATTGTCGAAGTTTGCAGAGAGACATTGACAGGATGCAGAAGTGGGCTGAGAAGTGGCGGATGGAGTTCAACCCGGAGAAGTGTGAGGTGGTACACTTTGGAAGGACAAACTCCAAGGCAGAGTACAAAGTAAATTGCAGGATACTTGGTAGTGTGGAGGAGCAGAGGGATCTGGGGGTACATGTCCACAGATCCCTGAAAGTTGCCTCACAGGTAGATAGAGTAGTTAAGAAAGCTTATGGGGTGTTAGCTTTCATAAGTCAAGGGATAGAGTTTAAGAGTCGCGATGTAATGATCCAGCTCTATAAAACTCTGGTTAGGCCACACTTGTGTCCAGTTCTGGTCGCCTCACTATAGGAAGGATGTGGAAGCACTGGAAAGGGTACAAAGGAGATTTACCAGGACGCAGCCTGGTTTAGAGAGTATGGATTATGATCAGAGATTAAGGGGGCTAGGGCTTTACTCTTTGGAGAGAAGGAGGATGAGAGGAGACATGATAGAGGTGTACAAGATATTAAGAGGAATAGTTAGAGTGGATAGCCAGCGCCTCTTCCCCAGGGCACCACTGCTCAGTACAAGAGGACATGGCTTTAAGGGAAGTTCAAGGGGGATATTAGAGAAAGGTTTTTCACTCAGAGAGTGGTTGGAGTGTGGAATGCACTGCCTGAGTCAGTGGTGGAGGCAGATACTTAAACTAGTGAAGTTTAAGAGACTACTAGACAGATATATGGAGGAATTTAAGGTGGGGGGTTATATTGGAGGCAGGGTTTGAGGGTCAGCACAACATTAAGAGCCTGTAATGTGCTGTACTATTCTATGTTCTATGTTCAAACACAGAAAATTCATCACGTGCTATGGTCAACTACAAGGGAACAACTAGCTGGCTGTCTCACAAAGCAGGAAGCACCAGCTGCTGCTGAAGGCATTTAGTGAAGGCATTTGGTGCCTTAAGAACTGTATCAACATGAAGGGCTGGAACTAATTTCCAGATCCTAATGGACATTTGAATTGATATTTTCTTTTATTCTTTATGTACATAAAAAGGATGGGCGATTATTGACTTCAGTCTGCCAGGACCACAGTTTGGCATTGCCGGATTGCTTGGACTGAAGGGCCATCCAAGCTGTCAACTGCACCTTCAGCCGCCAGGCCAACTGCTGTTAGTGCCCAAGCAGACTTCTCCAGCCTGGGGACTGTCTGGCTGTCCCTCCTTTATCTGCTCCTGCACACTGACTCCAGCAAGCTCTCATCCCAGTTCACTTGTCCGTTCAGGATTACCCATCGCATCAATCCAGTCACTTACCGTCTCCAGCTACCACTGTCCCTCAGGATCACACCTACTATCCATGTGTCTTGCCTCACGTCTGATGCCCATTGTCCGTGGACCGGTTGTAATGTCGAATCAAGTTCATGGGTTGGGCAAGTGAGACAGAAAACACTGACTGCGAATAAGTATGTTAATCATTATTTACAAGCAGTAAAAATTCAATCAAACATTCATGTTCTCTGAGTTACAGAAGCTACAAAGCTGAATAGTCAACAAATATACATTCAACAAACATAATTAGTTAAAACTGTGCGCAGAGCATACCTTCTCAATGGCAATGTGCATTGCTTGCCTTAAACAAAAGAAGAGAGAGCAAGCTCCTTGCATGTGCTGTTTTATAACCGGAATATTTGAACCTGGACTGCAGGCAGCTAACCAATGGGAAAAGAAGCTGCAGTTTCTAAACTAACCAATCATGACAAAGCGATTTTCAATAGGCAGAATAAGTCACACCCCCACAGGACACCACACCACTCAAAAGTTGCAAACATGATTATCCAACTAGTATGCTCCAGCGAAATCCCAACTATCTGTATATAAAACACAGAAGTACAATCCCCAGTATTGTAAACCCAATAGTCACCTCCTAGTATACTACAGTATAGCAGTATACTGTATACCAGCCTGCTCCCAAAAAGGGCACCAGTCCCACCCTGGAGTGTAATAATTGAATTGCTGTACTTGGAGGATGACCATCAGCTGGTGCTACGAAAGATAACTACCCCTTGTTTTTTGGGAAGCCACTGCCATAACCACATGTCCATAAGATATAAGAACAGAATCAGGCCATTTGGCCCATGAGTCTGCTCTGCCATTTTATCATGGCTGATCCATCCTATCATTCTGAAAGTTAATTCAACATTCTCTGGCAGGATACCACTATCACTGTATAACTCTGTGATAAGAGCACACTGGCATAGAACTTTAGTTCCATCCAAAACTGTGCTCCATTCCCTTGGGGTTTTAAATTCCACTCAGGAAGAGAATGATACTGAAGTGTAACTGTTGACGTTACCCAATCTCAGTGATGCATTATGCTCGGGGCAAGCAAGCCGCATTCTCAAGGCGTTATTGTTTGCTTGTTGGGATGATAGGCTCCATCAGGCGCCCATCTCTCTATTAGATAGGCTCACTCTGGTACCCCTCATCCCATATCCTCAATAACCACGTGGCTAAAGACTCACAGCCTTTTGTCTGTACCTATCCGCTAGATTCACTAATTCTTCAGTGGAGAATTTTTTGACCTCATTTGTCTCAAAGGTGTCCATGATACCATCCACCACACATCGCTAAGCCTCCTCCTCCCCTTCTTGAGAGGAAGAAGGTGGGTGCGGGAGCGCGTGATCCAAATGCAGCACCTAAATGCTGTAATTTCATTAGCTGACAAGCTATATATTCTTATCCTCCAACTTTGTAGCCTGTTCTGAGTCACCAATAGTGATTCTCTCAGAATAATACAGTGCTGACTGAGGTACTCCACTTCATTCTTAAGAGGCATTATAGTTTTATATTAATGCTTTATAATTGCTGCAAACAGCCAGGAATTATCCTGCCGGCTATCCTTTCTCTTGGGAAAACCCATCAATTCAAGTATGGAAACAATGTGGTGTCCCATTTCAACACCAGCGAAATCTAAATGCTCCGACCAATGTACTGGCATTCCATAACCCATCAGCAGGTTTGAGAGATTCCAAAGCCTGCACTGTTACCTGCCCACCTTGGGACTCTGCATCCCTCATACGGTGGGGGCGGTGGGTGTTCCTCTCTTTTAAATAACCTCTTAAAGAAATGCATTTCTACCTCAAAAAGCCAGACCCTGCTCATTGTAGTGTCAAAATATAATATTGAATCAGTGACTTTCAATGGGCAGAATAAGCCACGCTCCCCAAAGGGCATCACTCAACCCACCTGATCCTGTACCTCCAGAATTTAGGATAGTGGGAGGTGTTCCAGTGTACACGGTTCAAGAGTGAGGCCTCCATCAGACCATGGGTGTTGTGTCCTAGCTGTCTGGATATGTAAGCCTGGGCAGTATGATTATGGAGAGCAAGTGCTTGCCCCTCTCTCTGTGCATCTGATGAACCCAAAGGAACGGCAGAGACCGATACAGTTTGATACAGCAGCATCAGAGGAGCTGCCGGTCAGCATTGAACTCAATGTAAGACTGCCAGCTTCGGATTTTTCCCTTGGGGTTTACTCCCGAGGCCTTTTCCGTCAATGTATATAGACACAAGGCGGCACAGGTCTGAGATCAGAGTTTTCCTTCTAATAGATGAGCTGCCAACAGATGAGCCCCATATGCCCCAAGTGACTGTTTTTAAAGCGCTGGTGACCAGCCTTTGCCCCTTCTCCTGTCAGTGGAAACAATTCTGCTGGGCTTAATAGCTGAGCCGCACATGAAGGCCAAGAGCTGGACTTGGTTGTCAGAGCCTATTTGTGGTGCACGTCTTGGGGGCATTTAATGGGTAGTGGGATCTTGTCTCCATTACCACCCCTGGCTATCACAACCTTAAAGAACACTAAATCAACAATTAACTTGTAAAATAGACCTGAATGCTATTTTGCGCTCATAGTCGTACACTAGTAAAACAGCATTTCTCTTTTGTTGAGATAGGGAAATTACAACTGGATTTTGTGTCAGGAGAAAAATACTTAAATTTGTTTAAAATACTGCTCGATGTTATCATTGTACAGTTGGTATAGTTACTTCAAGTTTCAATGTAAAGTGCATAACTTTTGAAATTTTGAAAAATGGCCTGCTATTTCTGCACATCCATAACTATTCCACTTTTGACACTGAACATCAGCACTGATTACCTTGTTTAAATAAAAAGCAGCAAATCTATAGCACTAGCGTCACTTGTTGATGTGGAAGTTATAAATATAGAATGTGAAGCATCCACTTCATAGAGTCTATGACAGCAAACAAATACTATGACCCATTTCAGGAGAATATTGATAGTTCTAGTGCCTTCATTATTCAGGCAAGACTGATGTTCGTATTTCAATGCACTGAACATCAAGTCTTTGGTGAATTTTGGGTTTGCGTCCATTAGTAGAACTCAGAATGTAATAACAGCGGAATGGAATGAGCACAAACATCACTGAAAGGTATGAGAGCCTCATTTTAAAATGAGAGGTGCTCTGAAATATTTCTTTAGACGGGTTGAATTTTTTTTGTGCACAACACTGGTCAAAATGATAAAGTTTGAATTAGTGTGGTAGGTCTTTTACAAGAGAAAGGAAGACTTGTTTTTAAGAGAGTGAGGTTAAATGGGATAGCACTAAAAGCTGGGCTCTGGGATGTCAATACGTTATTAAACTTCACCCTTTATAATCATTGCAACATACACACCAAAATACCCTCAGTGACCTCTTTATTAGGTACTTCCTGTTTGTGGTCTTCTGCTGTTGTACTCCATCTACTTCAAAGTTCTACGTTCAGAGATGCTCTTCAGCACGCCACTGTTTTAACACATATTTATTTGAGTTACTGTCACCATCCTGTCAGCATGAACCAGTCTGGCCATTCTCCTCTCACCTCTCTCATTAACAAGGTGTTTTTGCCCTCAAAACTTCTCCTCACTGGGTGTATTTTGATTTTTGCACCACTCTCTGTAAACTTTGGAGACTGTTGTATGTGAAACTCCCAGGAAATATCTGGGGGAAGCAACAGTGGCTGCACAGCTGGCACAAAGTCTGGCCCTGTGGCTCAGAAGGGTAGGGAAAGGAAGAGGATGGCAGCAGTAATAGGTGACTCTATAGTCAGGGGATCAGACAGGCGATTCTGTAGACACAGGAAAGAAACACGGATGGTAGTTTGCCTCCCAGGTGCCAGGGTCTGGAATGTTTCTAATCGCGTCCAAGATATCCTGAAGTGGGAAAGAGAACAGCCAGTGGTCATGGTACATATTGGTACCAACAACATAGGTAGGAAAAGGGAGGAAGTCCTGAAAACAGACTACAGGGAGTTAGGAAGGAAGTTGAGAAACAGGTGGTAATCTTGGGATTACTGCCTGTGCCATGCAATAGTGAGTATAGGAATATAATGAGGTGGAGGATAAATGTGTGGCTGAGGGATTGGAGCAGGGGGGCAGAGATTCAGATTTCTGGATCATTGGGACCTCTTCTGGGACAGGCATTACCTGTACAAAAAGATTGGGTTGCACTTGAATCCAAGGGGACCAATATCTTGGCAGGAGGTTTGCTAAGGCAATTGGGGAGAGTTTAAACTAGAATTGCTGGGGTGTGGGAACTGAACTGGAGACAGAAGAAGGGGCAGTTGGCTCACATATTGAGAAAGCTTGGAGACAGTGTGAGAGGGAGGATAGGCAGGTGATAGAGAAGGGAAACACTCAGATTTTGAGATGTGTCTATTTTAATCACGAGGTTTCAATGAAATCCCCCCTCATTCTTCTAATCTCCAGCAGGTAGAAGTGAAGAGCCATCAAACAATTCTCATTCTGAAGCCTTTCATTCCCAGAATCATTCTCATGAGCCTCATCTGAACCTCTCCAGTACCAGCACATCCTTTCTCAGATACATCCCAAATATTGATTGACATCTCCCTAGTGCAAGGGGTTTAGATGGGATAGAGATTGTTGGTGTGTTCAGGAAGGTTTCTTGACAAATACGTAGATAAGCCTACAAGAGGAGAGGCTGTACTCGATCTGGTATTGGGAAATTAACCTTGTCAGGTGTCAGGTCTTTTAGTGGGAGAGCATTTTGGAGACAGTGATCACAATTCTATCTCCTTTACCATAGCATTGGAGAGGGATAGGAACAAACAAGTTAGGAAAGTGTTTAATTGGAGTGAGGGGAAATTGAAGCTATCAGGCAGGACCTGGGAAGCATAAATAGGGAACAGATGTTTTCAGGGAAATACATGGCAGAAATGTGGCAAATGTTCAGGATATTTGTGTGGTGTTCTGCATAGGTACAATTCCAATGAGACGGAAAGGATGGTAGGGTACTGGAACCCTGGTGTACGAAGGCTGTTGAAAATCTAGTCAAGAAGAAAAGGAAAGCTTACGAAAGGTTCAAAAACCTAGGTAACGATAGAGATCTAGAAGATTATAAGGCTAACAGGAAGCAGCTTAAGAATGAAATTAGGAGAGCCAGAAGGGGCCATGAGAAGCCTTGGCTAGCAGGGTTAAAGAAAATCCCAAAGCATTCTACAGGTATGTGAAGAGCAAGAGGATAAGATGTGAGAGAAAAGGGCCAATCAAGTGTGAGAGTGGAAAAGTGTGTATGGAACGGATAAGATAGTTGAGATACTTAATGAATACTTTGCTTCAGTATTCACTACGGAAAAGGATCCTGGTGATTCTAGGGATGACTTACAGTGGATTGAAAAGCTTGAGCATATAGACATTAAGAAAGAGGATGTGCTTGAGCTTTTGGAAAGCATCAAGTTGGATTAGTCTCCAGAACCGGACAAGATGTACCCCAGCATACTGTGGGTGGCGAGGTGGGGGGAGATTGCTGAGCCTCTGGCGATGATCTTTGCATCATCAATGGGGATGAGGGAGTTTCTAGAGGATTGGAGGCTTGCAGATGTTGTTCCCTTGTTCAAGAAAGGGAGTAGATATAGCCTAGGAAATTATAGACCAGTGAGTCTTACTTCAGTGGTTAGTAAGTTGTTGGAAAAGATCCTGAGAGGCAGGATTTATGAACGTTTGGAGAGGCATAATATGATTAGGAATAGTCAGCGTGGCTTTCTCAAAGGCAGATTCTGCCTTATCAGCCTGATTGAACTTTGAGGATGTAACTAAAAATGTTGATGAAGGTAGAGCAGAAGATGTAGTGTATATGGATTTCAGCAGTGCACTTGACAAGGTACCTCATACAAGGCTTATTGAGAAAGTAAGGAGGCATGGGATCCAGGGGGACCTTGCTTTGTAGATCCAGAGCTAGCTTGCCCACAGAAGGCAAAGAGTTGTTGTAGGCGGGTCATATTCTGTATGGAGGTCAGTCACTAGTGGTGTGCCTCAGGGACCCCTTCTCTTTGTGATTGTTATAAATGACCTGGATGAGGAAGTGGAAGGATGGGTTAGTAAATTTGCTGATGACACGAAGGTTGGAGGTGTTGTGGATAGTGTGGAGGGTTGTCAGAGGTTACAGCAGGACATCAATAGGATGCAAAACTGTGCTGAGAAGTTGCAGATGGAGTTCAACCCAGATAAGTGTGAGGTAGTTCATTTTGATAGGTCAAATATGATGATAGACTATAGTATTAATGGTAAGACTGTTGGCAGTGTGGAGGATCAGAGGGATCTTGGGGTTTGAGTCCATAGGACACTCAAAGCTGCTGCGCAGGTTGACTCTGTGGTTAAGAAGGCATATAGTGCATTGGCCTTCATCAACCGTAGGATTGAGTTTAAGAGCGGAGAGGTAACGTTACAGCTATATAGGACCCTGGTCAGACCCAACTTGGAGTACTGTGCTCAGTTCTGGTTGCCTTACTATAGGAAGGATGTTGTAGAGAGGGTGCAGAGGAGATTTACAAGGATGTTGCCTGGATTGGGGAGCATGCCTTATGAGAATAGGTTGAATGAACTCGGCCTTTTCTCCTTTGAGCAACATAGGACGAGAGGTGACCTGATAGAGGGGTATAAGATGATGAGAGGCATTGATTGTGTGAATAGTCAGAGGCTCCCCCCCTCCAAGGCTGAAATGGCTAGCATGAGAGGGCACAGTTTTAAGGTGCTTGGAAGTAGGTACAGAGGAGATATCAGAGGTAAGTTGTTTTTTTTTAAAACCGCAGAGAGTGGTGAGTGCGTGGAATGGGCTGCCAGTGACAGTGGTGGAGGCGGATACGATCGGGTCTTTTAAGAGGCTCCTGGATAGGAACATGGAGCTTAGAAAAATAGGGGGCTATGGGGAACCCTAGGTAATTTCTAAATTAAGTGCATGTTCGGCACAGCAATGTGGGCCAAAGAGCCTGTATTGTGCTGTAGTTTTGCTATGTTTCTATGAAATCAGCACTTTTTGAGATACTCAACCCACCCTGTCAAGCACCAGGATTCATTCCACCACTTGGATCATATTTCTTTCATATACTAATGATTGGTCTGAACAACAACAGAGCCTCTTGACCATGTCCTTTATGCAATGAGTTGCTGATTATCGAGCAGGTGTGAACGTGTACCTAATACAGTAACCACTGAGTGTATGCTGTGCTTACACACTATACTGGTTTTTACAACTGGCCAGATCAAGTGATGTTGGTTATTTCCTTCACACATAACTCTAGTCTGTCAGAAGCACTGTCAGTAATGCCAATAATCTGTATGTTCTGCTGCCTTTTTATGGTTGAACAAATTATAAGAGACTAGCTCATTAGTCTGGCATAGTTATTAAAGATGGAGACTATAGCAGAATGTCACAAATTATAACCATTGCATTTTCAGCCTGAGTTTGGGATGCTACCTTGAGGATCCTCCGGAATAATTGTGGAGAATGCATGGTCTTTTGTTGCTGGTGCTGACTACCAAGGGAGGAAGAGTAAAAATCTGTCCTCTGGGAATGAATGACTTCTGTGACTTCTACACTACGGTGTTGTGCTACAGACTGTAATCATAGAACCATAGTACATTACAGCACAGAAACAGGCCTTTTGGCCCTTCTTGGCTGTGCCGAACCATTTTTCTGCCTAGTCCCACTGACCTGCACTTGGACCATATCCCTCCATACACCTCTCATCCACGTACCTATCCAAGTTTTTCTTAAATGTTAAAAGTGAGCCCGCATTTACCACTTCATCTGACAGCTCATTCCACACTCCCACCACTCTGTGTGAAG
This sequence comes from Hemitrygon akajei, assembly GCF_048418815.1. Classification (NCBI taxonomy): domain Eukaryota; kingdom Metazoa; phylum Chordata; class Chondrichthyes; order Myliobatiformes; family Dasyatidae; genus Hemitrygon; species Hemitrygon akajei. The sequence goes on from NC_133137.1 coordinate 56,392,235, forward strand.
AAGCCCCCACTAATGTTCCCTTTAAACTTTTCCCACTTCACCCTTAACCCATGTCCACTGGTTTTTTTCTCCCCTAGCCTCAGTGGAAAAAGCCTGCTTGCATTCACTCTATCTATACCCATCATAATTTTATATACCTCTATCAAATCTCCCCTCATTCTTCTACGCTCCAGGGAATAAAGTCCTAATCTATTCAACCTTTCTCTGTAACTCAGTTTCTCAAGTCCTGGCAACATCCTTGTAAACCTCCTCTGCACTCTTTCAACCTTATTAATATCCTCCCTGTAATTCTGTGACCAAAACTGCACACAATACTCCAAATTCGGCCTCACCAATGCCTTATACAACATCACCATAACATTTCAACTCTTATACTCAATACTTCGATTTATAAAAGCTAATGTACCAAAGCTCTCTTTACTAACCTATCTACCTGTGACGCCACTTTTAGGGAATTTTCTATCTGTATTCCCAGATCCCTCTGTTCTACTGCACTCCTCAGTGCCCTACCATTTACCTTGTATGTTTTACCTTGGTTTTTCCTTCCAAAGTGCAATATCTCACATTTGACTGCATTAAACTCCATCTGCCATTTTTCAGCCCATTTTTCATCTGGTCCAAATCCCTCTGCAAGCTTTGAAAATCTTCCTCACTGTCCACTACACCTCCAATCTTTGTATCATCAGCAAATTTGCTGATCCAGTTTACCACATTATCATCCAGATCATTGATATAGATGACAAATAACAATGCACCCAGTACTGATCCCTGTGGCACACCACTAGTCACAGGCCTCCACTCAGAGAAGCAATCCTCCACTACCACTCTGACTTCTCCCTTTGAGCCAATGTCCAATCCAATTTACTACCTCACCATGTATACCTAGTGACTGAATCTTCCTAACTAGCTTCCCATGCGGGACCTTGAAAAAGGCCTTACTGAAGCCCATGTAGACAACATCCACTGCCTTCCCTTCATCCACTTTCCTGGTAACCTCCTTGAAAAACTCTAGTTAAACATGACCTACCACGCACAAAGCCGTGTTGATTCTCCCTAATAAGTCCCTGTCTATCTAAGTACTTGTAGATCCTATCTCTTAGTACTCCTTCCAATAATTTACCTACTACCGACGTCAAACTTACCAGTCTATAATTTCCCGGATTACTTTTAGAACCTTTTTTAAACACCAGAGCAACATGAGCTATCCTCCAATCCTCTGGCACCTCACCCATATATACCGACATTTTAAATAGATCTGCCAAGGCCCCTGCAATTTCAACACTAGTCTCCTTCAAGATCTGAGGGAATACCCTGTAAGGTTCTGGGGATTTATCTACTCTGATTTGCCGCCAGATAGCAAGCACCTCCTCCTCTTCAATCTGTATAGGTTCCATGACGTCACTACTTGTTTGCCTTATTTCCATAGAGTCCATGCCAGTTTCCTTAGTAAATACAGACAAAAAACCCATTTAAGATCTTCCCCATTTCTTTTGGTTCCATACATAGTCGACCACTCTGATCTTCAAGAAGACCAGTTTTATCCCTTACTATCCTTTTGCTCTTAATATACCTGTATAAGCTCTTTGGATTATCCTTCACCAAACTCTCACTGACAGTCTATGATAGATAGATAGGTAGATAGATAGATAGATACTTTATTCATCCCCATGGGGAAATTCAACATTTTTTTCCGATGTCCCATACACTTGTTGTAGCAAAACTAATTACATACAATGCTTAATTCAGTAAAAATATGATATGCATCTAAATCACTCTCTCAAAAAGCATTAATAATAGCTTTTAAAAAGTACTTAAGTAGTTTACTTAAATACATTAAATACAATCAACCCCGGCACTTTAACATATCTTACTCCTGGCGGTTGAATTGTAAAGCCTAATGGCATTGGGGAGTATTGACCTCTTCATCCTGTCCATAAGACCATAAGATATAGGAGCAGAATTAGGCCATTTGGCCCATTAAATCAAACATGATCAAATGATTCATTATCTCGCTCAACCTCATTCTCCTGCTTTCGTCCTGTAACTTTTGACACCCTGACTAATCAGAACCTATCAACCTCCACTTTAAACATAGCCATTGACTTAGCCACCTCAGTCACTTGTAGCAATGAATTCCACAGATTGACCACCTTTTGGTAAAGAAATTTCTCCTCTGTTCTAAAGGAATATCTTTGTATAGTGAGGCTGTGCCCCCTGGTCCAAGACTCCTCCACTATTGGACATACTGTATCTTCTCCATATTCACTTTATCTAGGCCTTTTGATATCTGATACATTTCAATACCATTCTCTGTCATTCTTCTAAACTCCAGTGAGTACAGGCCTGCAATTCTGATCCCTCCTTATTCCAAGACTATAACCTTTGCAGACTCTCCAGCCAGGGGAAACAATTGCTCGGCATTATGTTGCTATGTAGCAGTTTCACTCAGAAAGTATCAGCCCATTCCATTTCAATCTCCTCAATCTAGAAAACTTGTAATCCTGCCTCAGTGAAATATGAACCTGAGATGGGAACCACAGCAATATTGGTATGGTCTTTCTTGGACCTTTACAAACATATTCATTCCAGTGCCCTTGAAATAATGGAGCACATGCCGTTTTAAAATCAAAGTAAGATACTTACATGTCACCATCTACAACCTGAAAATTCATTTTTATTTCAGACATTTACAGGAAAATAAAATACAATAGAATTTATGGAAAATTAAACAAACACTGACAATCAATGTGCAAAAGAATACAAATAGTGCGACTAAAAAATATACTGAGAGCATGAGTTGTAGAGTCCTTGAAAGTGACTCTGTAGGCTGTGGAATCAGTTCAGAGTTGAGGTGAGTGAAGTTGCCCACTCTGATTCAGGAGCCTGATGTTTGAAGTGTAGTAACTGCTCCTGAATGTGGTGGTGTGGGACCCAAGTCTCCTCTACCTCCTGCTCAATATAATAGCGAGAAGAAAGCATTGCTTGAATGGTGGGGGGTCCTTCATGTTTGATGAAGCCTTTTTGTGGCTGTGCTCCTTGTAAATGTACCCTTTGGTGGGGGGGTGGGCTTTGACTGTGATAGTCTGGGCTGTATTTTGTAGACTTTTCCATTCTTGTGCATTGGTGTTTCCATTCCAGGCTGTGATGCAACCAGTTAGGATACTTTGTAGGCCTCCATTAGTCTCGATAGGCCATGGATTTACACCTTGGAAGGTTTCCAGGGCGCAAGACTGGGCAAGGTGTTTTTATTTTTTTAAATGAATGACCGGCAGTTGCCTAAGCTGCAAGTCTCCCCTCTCCATGCCACCAATGTTATCCAAGGGAAGGGCATTAGGACCCATACAGCTTGGCACCAGTGTCGTTGCAGAGAAATGTGTGATTAAGTGCCTTGCTCAAGGACACACACGCAAGCCTCAGCCAAGGCTCGAACTGACGACCTTCAGATAACTAGACGAACGCCTTAACCACTTGGCCACTCACCAACACTTTACTTAAACTGATACTTTAAACTGCACATCTATAGATGACATACCAAATCTACTCACACTTCTAAGAAGGCAGAGGCAATCTAGTGCCTTCTTTGCAATGGTACCGATGTGCTGGTCCAAGTAGTTTAAAGTTCCTGAGCCACTACCTCCGATCCTCTAATGAGGACAGGCTCATGAACCTGCTTCTGTCACAAGGGGAGGGAGCACTAGGAGCGGACCTAACTGCAAGACACAGTCACTGAAGTATTGGGAACTGGACTGGACTAGAGTTAGGGATGGGACAGGACACAGACTAGGAGCTGGGACAGGAACACAGACTGGGCTAGGACTTAGGGTAGGAAAGCGGGACCAGAACAAGGAACTGGGAACTAAGAGCCTGGGCTTGGACTTGAACCCAGAGACTGGAAAAGGACCCAGAACCTGGGCCTTGACTCAGGCTTGGACCCCGGAACTAGGTGAGGACATGACATGGCTACAGGACTGGACATGGCTTGGGTTCTTCGAGGCTTGGCTGCCAGACTAGGCATGGAACTCCTGCACAAGACAAGGCAAATGGACAGGAAAAGAACCCCAACCCTGGTCTCGAGAGGGACACAGAACGCGGAGCCCCGGTCTCGAGAGGGACACGGAACACGGAGCCAAGACCCCTCCTTAGGAACAGGACTTGGGGCCAGGAGTCATACACAGAAAACAGAGACAGTTCTTAACACAAGGTAGCAGCAAATGGCCAGTCCTACCTAGCAAAGGTAGGGACACAGAGACAGTTCTCAACACAAGCTAGCAGCAAACAGCCAGACCTACCTTGCAAAGGCATGGACACAGAGACAGTTCTATCGATTCCTCCTTCTTCAGCCCTTTATCTCTTTCACCAATCAACTTCCCAGCTCTTTACTTCATCCCTCCCCCTCTCCCAGTTTCATCTATCACCTACTATATAGTATTTCTTTCTCCCCTCCCGTCACCTTCCTATTTTGAGTTCTCATCACTTTTTTCAATCCTGATGAAGGGTCTCAGCCTGAAATGTCAACTGTTTACTCGTTTCCACAGATGCTGCCTGGCCTGCTGAGTTTCTCCAGCATTTTGTATGAATTACTTTGATTTCCAGCATCTGCAGATTTTTTCTTGTCTGGAGTACAGGATTGAACCTGACCACTGGAACTATGAAACAGCAGCTCTCCTGGTTGCACCATGGTACCCTGCCAAATTATTGACTCTAGCACTTTCTAATGATAATCTAATTTTTGTGTATTCATCTAACAATTTGCTGTTTTGCAACTTGTTGCGGTCATTCAAGAAATGTGAAGATTTTAAAGATAAGCTTTATTTATAACATAGACATTGAAACATACAGTGAAACTGTGGAATATTGGTCGCTTGGGTTGGCTATTTGGAAGTTTGGTTGATTGACGAGCTTGGCGAACCATCACAGTTGCTCACAAACTGACTCCAAATTTGAGGAGGAACCTACCAAATCTCAAAGCGCAACAAAGTGTGACTGATAGAACAAATGTTACCTACAAAGTCCGGCGTAGTGACTGTGACAAGTACTACGTTGGTCAAACAGGAAGAAAGGTAGACAAATGGGATTTCAACATGCAGGTGAACTGGGAGAATCAGGTTGGTGCTGGACCACAGGATAGGGAGTTTGTAGAGTGCCTACGGGATGCATTCTTGGAACAGCTTGTACGAGAGCCGACCAGGGACAAGGCTATTCTGGATTTAGTGTTATGTAATGAACAGGATTTGATAAGCGATCTTGCAGTAAGGGAGCCATTAGGAGGTAGTGATCATAATATGATAAGTTTTTATCTGCAATTTGAGAAGGATAAGGGCAGATCAGAGGTGTCAGTGTTGCAGTTGAACAGGGGAAACTATGGAGCCATGAGGGAGGAGCTGGCCAAAGTTGACTGGACGGATAGCCTAGCAGAAAAGACAGTGGAACAGCAATGGCAGGTATTCTTGGGAATAATGCACAAGGTGCAAAATCAGTTTATCCCCCAGAGAAGGAAGAATTCAAAGGGGGGAAGGGGGCCACAGTGGTTGACAAAGGAAGTCAGAGATTGCATAGCATTAAAAAAAAAAGGAAGTATGACAGAGCTAAGGTGAGTGGGAGGACAGATGATTGGGAAGTTTTTAAGGAACAACAGAACTTAACTAAAAAGACAACACGGGGAGAAAAAATGAGGTATGAACGCAAGCTAGCTAGGAATATAAAGGAAGATAGCAAAAGCTTTTTTAGGTATGTGAAGAGAAAGAAGATAGTTAAGAACAATGTTGGCCCCTTGAAGAATGAATTAGGTGAAATTGTTATGGGAAACAGAGAAATGGCAGAAGAATTTAATGAGTACTTTAGATCTGTTTTCACTAAGGAAGACACAAACAATCTCCCAGATGTATGGATGGGCCAAAGACATAGGGTAACAGAGGAAATGAAACAGATTGACATTAGGAAGGAAACGGTGTTGAGAAGACTGATGGGACTGAAGGCTGACAGATCCCCAGGTCCAGATGGTCTGCATTCTAGGGTACTAAAGGAGGTGGCCCTGGAAATTCGGATGCATTGGTGATCATTTTCCAATGTTCCTTAGATTCAGGATCAGTTCCTGAGGATTGGAGAATGGCTAATGTTATCCCACTTTTTAAGAAAGGAGGGAGGGAGAAAACAGAGAACTATCGACCTGTCAGCCTGACATCGGTGGTGGGGAAGATGCTAGAGTCCATTATTAAGGATGAAATAGTGGCATATCTAGATAGCAGTGATAGGATTGGGCCGAGCCAGCATGGATTTACCAAGGGTAAATCATGCTTGACTAATCTGTTGGAGTTTTTCGAGGATGTAACCAGGAAGTTAGACGGGGGAGATCCAGTGGATGTAGTGTACCTCGATTTTCAGAAGGCATTTGATAAGGTCCCACATAGGAGATTGGTGGGTAAAATCAAAGCTCAGGGCATCGGGGGGAAGACATTGACATGGATAGAAAACTGGTTGGCAGATAGAAAGCAAAGGGTAGTGGTGAATGGGTGTTTCTCGGAATGGCAGGTGGTGACTAGTGGGGTGCCACAGGGCTCGGTATTGGGACCACAGCTGTTTACAATTTACGTCAACGATTTGGATGAAGGCATTGAAAATAACATCAGCAAATTTGCTGATGATACTAAGCTGGGTGGCAGTGTGACATGTGATGATGATGTTAGGAGAATTCAGGGTGACTTGGATAGGCTGGGTGAGTGGGCAGATACTTGGCAGATGACGTTTAATGTGAATAAGTGTGAGGTTATCCACTTTGGGAGTAAGAACAGGAAGGCAGATTATTTGAACGGTGTGGAGTTAGGTAAGGGAGAAAGACGAAGAGATCTAGGAGTCCTTGTTCATCAGTCACTGAAGGTGAATGAGCAAGTGCAGCAGGCAGTGAAGAAGGCTAATGGAATGTTGGCCTTTATTACAAAGGGAGTTGAGTACAAGAGCAAGGAAATCCTCTTGCATTTGTACAGAGCCCTGGTGAGACCACACCTGGAGTATTGTGTACAGTTTTGGTCTCCAGGGTTAAGGAAGGACATCCTGGCTGTAGAGGAAGTGCAGCGTAGATTCACGAGGTTAATTCCTGGGATGTCTGGACTGTCTTACGCAGAGAGGTTAGAGAGACTGGGCTTGTACACGCTGGAACTAAGGAGATTGAGAGGGGATCTGATTGGAACGTATAAGACTATTAAGGGATTGGACAAGATAGAGGCAGGAAGTATGTTCCAGATGCTGGGAGAGTCCAGTACCAGAGGGCATGGTTTGAGAATAAGGGGTAGGTCATTTAGTACAGAGATAAGGAAAAACTTCTTCTCCTAGAGAGTTGAGGGGGTCTGGAATGCACTGCCTCGGAAGGTAGTGGAGGCCAATTCTCTGGATGCTTTCAAGAAGGAGCTAGATAGGTATCTTATGGATAGGGGAATCAAGGGATATGGGGACAAGGCAGGAACCGGGTATTGATAGTAGTTGATCAGCCATGATCTCAAAATGGTGGTGCAGGCTCGAAGGGCCGAATGGTCTACTTCTGCACCTATTGTCTATTGTCTATTCATCAGGCTACACAAGCATCAGCTAGCGATCAGAAGGCACAACCCACTCTTGCTAGTATCAGCTCATGAAGGTGAAGAAAGACACCATTTCAACTCTACGACAGCCAGGGTCTTGACTCAAATAAGAACATGAAAAGAACGAGAATTTCTCGAAGCATGGTTCTCTACAGAAGGATCCATCAACAAACACATCAACGTAAATCCGGTGTATGAACCCTTACGCGAAAAGAGAAACAACAACGTCAACAATCAATGAATCGCCAGTAATCTCAGAGTCTGGACAGTGGAGCAAACACTTCCAATGGACCTCCCTCAAAGTTAGCCAATGAGAATTTTATACTGCTAAACTGTTAACTGTGTTTTCAACCAGCCAAGCAGATCATGACATCTAGTCAGTATCCATTCGGACCCTGGAGGAGTATATAAATTGGAATTCTGAGGAGACAATGCCCTCAACTGTGATGGCTTCTTGATTGGAGTATCTGCAAGCATTTTGCCAAGCTCGGCAATCAGCCAGACCTCCATACAGTGAAATGCGTTGTTTGCATTAAATCAAATCAGAGTGCTGGGCAGCCCACATTCACTATGCTCCCAGTGCCAACATAGCTTGCCCTCAATTCACTAACCCTAACTGTACAGCTTTGGAACGTGGAAGGAAACTGGAGCACCCGAAGGAAACCCCCTGGTCACAGACAGAACGTACAAATTCCTTACAGATAGTGGGGGGAATCGAGCTCCGACTTACAATTGGTGTGGTAAAGCGATTGTGCTAACCATTATGCTACTATACTGCCTCTTTATTAGATCACAATGTGTCAGTTTCTGATGCAATATCTTTTACAGGATATAGGTCCAGATTCATTGTATTTGTTAACCTCATTTGATTCCCCAGCTCTTTAGGTTTTACTAATACAAATAGATAAGCTTCCTCTATCTTAATAGTTCCTCAGTTCCCTAATATAAGATTAGAAGATATAGCTGGTCCATTTCCCTCACAGCCCCAATCTCCTGCCTTTTCCCCATAACTCTTCATGCTCTGACTAATCCAGAATCTATTAACTTCTGCCTTAACAATACCCAATGATTTGGCCTCCATAGTCACCAGTGGCAATGAATTTCACAGATTTACCACTTTCTGGCTAAAGGAGTTCCTCTTCATTTCTGTTCCAAATAGACAACCTGAGGCTGTGTTCTCTGGTTCTGAACTCCCCCACCATAGGAAACATTCTCTCCACATCCACTCTATTGAGGCCTTTCAACATTTATTAGGTTTCTATGAGATCCCCCCCACCCATTCTCCTGAATTCCAGGGAGTACAGGACCAGAGCCATCAAGGGGTCCTCATATGGTAACCCTTACAGTCCCAGAATCATTCTCGTGAACCTCCTGTAGACCCTTTCCAATGTAAGCACATCTTTTTTTAAATTAACAGCCTAAAACTGCTCACAATACTCAAAGTGAGGCCTTACCAATGCCTTATAAAGCTTCAGCATTACATCCTTGCTTTTATGTTCTAGTCCTCTCAAAATGAATATACGTAGAATTTTTTTGTGCCCTCTGCTTTACAGACAGATGGAAAATACCTGTTTGGCATCCCAGCCATTTCTTTACAGTTTATCACAGTTTGTTCCCATCAATCAATTTGTGGACCCCTCAAATCTATTAAACTTTATTCATGCTTTGATGCATGCAACACAATACCAGCCATGAAATCTACCTCTCTCCCAGTTGAGCAGCCACTGTCTGTGACAGTTGCAGACTTGAGGAGGATTCTGCAGAGAGTCAACCCCTGTAAGTGGCTCGGTGAATACTTGGAGAGTGTGCACACCAGATGTCTTCACGGATATCTTCAACACTTCACTCATGAAGTGCTTTGAACAGCTGATAATGACACAGATCAAAAACTCCATTCTTGCAGCACTGGGCACTCACCAATAAGCTTACTGGCAGAACTGCTCTACGGCGGATGACACAGCATTTATCATTCACCTGGCCTTGGCACAACTAGACATCAAAGACACTTATGTCAGAATGCTGTTTCTGAATTTCATTTCGACATTCAACGCTATTGTCCCACAGACCTTGAACAAACTTCTACTCCTCAGTCTAAATTCAGCACTGTGCAACTGTGTGTTGGACTTTCTGATGAATAGATAGTCAGGATGCACCACTGCTCCCCCTCCCTACCATCCTTAACACAGGTGTCCGCAGGACTCTGTGCTGAGCCTGTTGCTGTACACTCTGCTCACACATGACTGCACGGCCAAACACCCGAGTAATCACACTGTCAATGTCACCGGTGACACGACAATAGTGGGGCTCATCATCAACAATGATGAAACAGCTTACAGAAAGGAGGTGGGAAAGCTCGAGGCTTGGTGCCAGGCAAATAAACTCTTCCTTAATGTCAACAACTGCAGCACCAGCCTGCCCACCATCAAGGTATATACAGAAAGGCGCCAGAAAATCAGGATCAGAATCAGGTTTATTATCACTTGCATATGCTGTGACATTTTTTAACTTAGCAGCAGCAGTTCAATGCAACACATAATCTATCAGAGAAAAGGAAAAAAAAATAAATAAACAAGTGAATCAATTAAGTATATTGGATAGATTTTTTAAAAAACGTGCAAAAAACAGAAATACTGTATATTTTTAAAAAAGTGAGGTAGTGTCCAAAGATTCAATGCCCATTTAGGAATCGGATGGCAGAGGGGAAGAAGCTGTTCCTGAATCGCTGAGTGTGTGCCTTCAGTCTTCTGTACCTCCTACCTGATGGTAACAGTGAGAAAAGGGCATGCCCTGGGTGCTGGAGGTCTTTAATAATGGACACTGCCTTTCTGAGACACCACTTCCTAAAGATGTCCTGGGTACTTTGAGGGCTAGTGCCCAAGATGGAGCTGACTAGATTTACAACCTTCTGCAGCTTCTTTCAGTCCTGTGTAGTAGCCCCTTCGTACCAGACAGTGATGCAACCTGTCAGAATGCTCTCCATAGTACAAATATAGTAGTTTTTGAGTGTATTTGTTGACATGCCAAATCTCTTCAAACTTCTAATAAAGTATACTTTAATATTTTATTAAAGCAGAAGTGGGCTGAGAAGTGACAGATAGAGTTCAACCCGGAGAAATGTGAGGTGGTACACTTTGAAAGGACAAACTCCAAGGCAGAGTACAAAATAAATGGTAGGATACTTGGTAGTGTGGAGGAGCAGAGGGATCTGGGGGTACATGTCCACAGATCCCTGAAAGTTGCCTCACAGGTAGATAGGGTAGTTAAGAAAGCTTATGGAGTGTTAGCTTTCATAAGTCGAGGGATAGAGTTTAAGAATCGCGAGGTAATGATGCAGCTCTTTAAAACTCTGGTTAGGCCACACTTGGAGTACTGTGTCCAGTTCTGGTTGCCTCACTATAGGAAGGATGTGGAAGCATTGGAAAGGGTACAGAGGAGATTTACCAGGAGGCTGCCTGGTTTAGAGAGTATGCATTATGATCAGAGATTAAGGGAGCTAGGGCTTTACTCTTTGGAGAGAAGGATGATAAGAGGAGACATGATAGAGGTATGCAAGATATTAAGAGGAAGAGATAGAGTGGGCAGCCAGTGCCTCTTCCCCAGGGTACCACTGCTCAGTACAAGAGGACATGGCTTTAAGGTAAGGGGAGGGAAGTTCAAGGGGTATATTAGAGGAAGGTTTTTTACTCAGAGAGTGGTTGGTGATTGGAATGCACTGCCTGAGTCAATGGTGGAGGCAGATACACTTAGTGAAATTTAAGAGACTACTAGACAGGTATATGGAGGAATTTAAGGTGGGGGGTTATATTGGAGGCAGGGTTTAAGGGTCGGCACAACATTGTGGGCCGAAGGGCCTGTACTGTGCTGTACTATTCTATGTTCTGTGTTCTATAGCTGCTGTCTTGCCTTCTTTATAACTACATTGATATGTTGGGACCAAGTTTGATCCTCAGAGATCTTGACACCCAGGAACTTGAAGCTGCTAACTCTCTCCACTTCTGATCTTATGTATTTATATTTACTGTGTTTTTTATTAGTATTGTTATTGTGAGGCAGAACATGGACAAAGGGCAATAACGCATCTTTTTCTTTTATCTTCCTATTCCCTTTCTAATTGATCCACACTTTGTCTCTTTCAATGTGTTATCTTGTACAGCTATTGCACTGGATCATTATATCATTTTAATATAGGGTTGGCTGAAGCCTGGTACGAAGGCACAGCTCTGACACTGGCTGTGGACTTCAAATTGTATACTTGTGAGCTAGTAACAAACCCAAAAGTCAGTGAGCACTTGATGATCCATTTAAATACAGAAGTTATTACTGAGGGAGAGGACTTCCTGCTCCAAAATGTTGGGTTCTATATTAATTAAACACGCCAGTAATTGTATCTCCAAGGTCTAATTTGATCACACCATCACTGATTGGCATAATAATGTTTACTTTGCATATATCAGCTGTATGAGAACTCGACACATGCTCCACACTTCCCAATATGGAAAGATGCATAACACCTGACAAACATGCAGGCTCTCATCACTCAAAATAGCCAAAGGAAGTAATAGCCACTGCAGAGGGAAGATCTGTTTTTATTAGGTTGATATACAATAATGGCCTTACCACTTATGATTCTGTATCGGATATGTTGTTTTATATAAATAACAATGTCTGTTATGATTTGACTACAGCAGAACGGAATGAGCAGGTAATTAGATTGTTACCACAATGAATAATTTCCTCCAGCACTTTAAATGCAACAGGGTGTAAACATTTGTTTTTCTGTTCACTGAGTATATTTGACATAAACATTTAGGACATATTTATGCTTCTGATTCATTTCCATAACAGGAAGCTATTAAAGATTCTTTGGGAGCTATACAAGCTAGATAACCTTTCAATATTTACTGGATGTTTAATATTTATAGATTTCCTGTATTCAATTAAAATAAACAAAAGTATTTAGAATTGACATCTTTAAGAGAATTCTTTATGTCTTTTAAAATGTATTTTTGTTCATGAAAATCAGCCTGACTGTGGAAGTGAAGAACTCGCATCTTCTAAATGAAATTGTTAATTTATAATGGCAAATTTCACTTTATTTGTCATTTTAAACAGAGCCTCGTGTTTCAACAGGACAATGACACTGCCATCTACTGCATGCATGACAGATCTATTTGACAACATTATTATATGAACATATCCACGTCACTTCATGTTAGCTGTTCCTTTGTACGAAAACTAAATTGGTTCTTTGGGTGCAATTTACATGATGGAACTCTTGACATTTCCCTGTTACCGCTCATTAATTCTGATTTGTCACCCTTTCTATATCTGTGATCAGGGAGAACAGCATTTCGCCAACTTTATTGAGCTTGGGGCCAAATGTGCAATTTGGTTTGCAATTGATTTACTTTATGAAACCACGTTTTACTCCTTTCACTTTTACTGCTTTGATACGCTCTCCTCCACCAGGATGACATTAAAAGTTTACACACTATGGAACCTTGCTTTGTTTAGCAGGGCTCTCATCCAATGGCAAGAAAGGAAATAATAAATTTAAATTTAAAAATGTCAGTTGGTCTATTACTGTCATTTGGACAGGCTGCAATACTGTCTGGTATGGAGGGGCTACTTCACAGGACCGAAAGAAGCTTCAGAAGGTTGTAAATTTAGCAGGGCTCTCATCCAATGGCAAGAAAGGAAATAATAAATTTAAATTTAAAAATGTCAGTTGGTCAATTACTGTCATTTGGACAGGCTGCAATACTGTCTGGTATGGAGGGGCTACTTCACAGGACCGAAAGAAGCTTCAGAAGGTTGTAAATCTAGTCAGCTCCATCTGGGGTACTAGCCTACAAAGTACTCAGGACATGTTCAGGAAGCGTCCATTATTAAAGACCTCCAGTACCCAGGGCATGCTCTTTTCTCACTGTTACCATCAGGTAGGAGGTACAGAAGCCTGAAGGCACACACTCAGCGATTCAGGAACAGCTTCTTCCCCTCTGCCATCTGATTCCTAAATGGGCATTGAATATTTGGTCACTACCTCACTTTTTTTTAATACACAGTATTTCTGTTTTTGTATGTCTTTTAAAATCCATTCAATATACATAATTGATTTGTTTATTATTATTATTGTTTTTATTTTATTATTTATTTTCTCTGCTAGATTATGTATTGCATTGAACTACTGCTGCTAAGTTAACAAATTTCACATCACATGCCGGTGATAATAAACCTGATTCTGATTACTGTCACATGTATTGAGGCACAGTGAACAAATCTGTTTTGCACGCCATCCATGCAGATAGGAAAGACAATAACAGAATGCAAAATAACTATGTTCTCAAGTAGCATGATATAATCTACTTATTCAGGCCCCCCTAAAATACATAGAAGATTTACCCCACATCCAACATCTCATCCTCCCCAGTTTCCACCATCTCCAAAGTAATACTATGACTAAACACATCTGTCTTCCCCAACCCCCCCTCCACCGCATTCCGCAAGGATCACGCTCTCCCTGATTTAGTATTCCAGTGCTCCCGATGCTTCCTTCTTTACATTGGTGAGACCTGTTGTACATTGGGGGACCACTTTGTTGAGCACAACTGCTCTGTCCGCCAAATGCGAAACTTCCCAGCGGCCCAACATTTTAATTCTGATTCTCATTCCTATTCTGATATGTTGGTCCACGACCTCTTCTTGTATGAAGATGAAGCTTCTGTCAGGTTGGAGGAGCAACACCTTAGATTCTGTCTGGGTGCACTCCAAACTGATACATGATATCCTTTACTCCTTTCAGTAAAAAACTTTCCTCTCACTCCCCTCTTCCACAATTCCCCATTCTAGCCTTTTACCTCTTCTCAGCTGCCTATCACTTCTCCCTGGGTCCCCTCCTCCTTCCCTTTCTCCTACAGTCTACTCACCACTCCCAGAAGATTCCTACATCTACAACCTTTTACCTTTCCCACCCACCTGACTTCACCCATCATCCTCCAGCTAGCCTCCCTTTACCTTTTTATTCCAGCCTCTTTCCTCTTCTTTTCCTGTGCTGAAGAAGGGTCTCAGCCCAAAATGTTGACTATTAGTTCATTTCATTTATGCTGCCTGACCTGCTGAGTTCCTCCAGCATTTTGTATGTTGCTTTGGATTTCCAATATCTGCAGATTTTCTTGTGTGTGTAAAGAGAAGAATACTAGATGGACCAAACTTAGAACATAGAGCATTATAGCACAGTACAGGCCAAGTACCGACTCTTTAACACACTGGAAGAAACTCTTCACTCACACAAAGTCCTCCGTTTTCCATCATCCATGGGCCTATCTAAGAGCCTCTTAAATGCCCCTAATGTATCTGCCCAAGGGCATTCCACACATTCATCATTCTCTGTATAAAAACCTACCTCTGACATTCCCCCTTATACTTTCCTCTATTCATCTTAAAATTAAATTAACCACTTCCTGTCCTGGTATCCACTTGATCTAGGTGTCTTATTAACTTGTATATGTCTATCTAGTCACCTCTTATCCACCTGCACTCCAGAGAGAAAATCCTTAGCTCTCTCAACCTATTCTCTAGTCCAGACAGCATCCTGGTAAATCTGCACCCTCTTCACATTCTTCCTACAATGAGACAGCCAGAACTGAACGCAATATTCCAAGAGCAGTCTAACTGGAGTTTTATAGAGCTTCAAATTCTTTGCGCAGTGTTAACCAGCCCTTGACCAAGTGAGTCATGTTTTCCTCAGAAAAGTGGGAGACTAAAAATTATTTGCCAGGAATCCTACTTCAATTGTGCCAAAGTAATCAGTAGTCAGCACATTTCATAGGCCTTAAAATCTGTTATCTCTTTGGCTTATTTTTTTGATGCTGTTTTTAAATAAAAGCACTGAAAGGTTTGTAAAATTCAACAGTGACTATTTAAAAGCAGTGTTATCGGACTCTCAGAATTGCCGTGTTGTTTCAGAAACAGTAGAGTCACTGAAAAGGAATATCAAACTTAACCTTTGATCACTCCGTCCACTCTGACCCTGAGGCAACCATCTACATTCATTCATTTTATTCTCCCCACATTTTGCTCACTTCTATCTCCCAATTACTCACTAGGTACAATGTACAGCAGGCAATCAACCTGCCGACCCTCATTGTTCTGGGATGTTGGAAGAAACCAGAGCACCCATAGAAGTCAAGGCAGCCGCAGAGAGAACGTGCAAACTCCACACTGGTAGATCTCAGGATCAGGGTTGAACAAGAGTTGTAGGAGCCATGAGAGAACAGCTCTGATAGTTGCACCACTGAGCTGCCCATCAAGCTGAAGTTCCCATAGCTGCTGTAAGCCAATCTTTGAATGGAAACATGCACAAACCCCCATCACTGGTCCTATTATTGGTAAGTTCTGTTTTCCTCAGATACGTGCACTGGTGATCCCTCAGATAAGAGAGTGTGCTTCCAAGTTTATTGAGCTGGTGAATTATATCATACTCTGTAGAAGTGCCCAGTGATCAGGGGAACCACATTGAGTTTGCAAGGATCACAACCAGATGTTCCTGCCGAGGAGGGGTGGAGGGAGGTGGTCTCTGAATGGAAACGAGGGCAGCATATGAAGTCTGCAATAGCAACAGATATCTATGGTTAGTCCATCAGTTTATGTGATAGGATGGAGCGGTAGATGAAATCTTGTGGAGTACAGACCCTCATCAATGTAGTGAAGATCTACAGATTTAGTGACATCCATCAGTAGTTGCAGAGTGGAATATTCCTGAGGATTTGAGAGTGAGAACTGCACTGTAAAATCTGTCCAGGAATGTGAGTGAGCTTGTACTTAAAGTTTTATGACAGCACCTTGAGAATTACCGAGTAGAAGCAGAAATTGCTCTTTGGAGGATATTGAAGCTCATACAGCACTGCAATAGGGTCTTCAGCACAGAATTGCTTTGAACACTCTTTAGTATTAATCTGTACTAATCCCAGTTTATTCTTCCTACATTTGAATAAACTCCCTTCAGATCCTATCACCCACTTACACCCTAGGGGTGATTTACAGTGACCAACCCACACCTCTTTGGGATGTGGGAAGAAACTCGAGCACCTAGTGGAAATCCATGCAGTCACAGGGAGGATATGTAAACCCCACGCAAACAGCGCCCGAGGCCAGGATTGAACCAGGGTCATTGGAGCTGTGAGACGGGCAGCCCTAACAGCTGTAACACTGGGCTTGTGAACCTTCGATGTGTAGGGCATTGGTTATACCTTGCATGTCTCCTGAGACATGCTTGTACTAGTGCCTTTGGTGGCTGGGAGACGAGTCCACAGATACAAGTCATCGATGATGTGAAGTGTTAAGTGAAGGCAATTTCATTTGCAGCAATACGTATGAAGGTAAAAGGTATCAATGTTCAGTGTGAGCTCTATATGGACTACATTGTGAGCCTGTAGAGAAGTGTGCAGTGGTCTGGTTATGAACACAGCTTGGCACTCTATATAAACTTGGCTCTGGGCATCAGGCAAAGCTGGTTCTTCTGTGAGTTAACAGTGATTGTAACTTTTTTAAGGAATATAGTTGAAAATCTCTGGATGATTGTCACAAGGAATCACTGTAGTGGTGACGCAGAGTGAATGGTGGGTAGTTTCATACAGTGCTTGAACCCCTGATAAGAGACAGATTCAAAGGGCCAAGTCCCATACCTTCACGCAGTGAGGTTTTAGGCTGGGTTCACTTTAGGATACAGCTGCTTAATGTGGAATCTGAATCCATTATTTCAGCAGTAATCTATAGGTAAACAGTAACATCTCTGGGTATAAACTATAAATCATATTCTGAAATCAGATTGGTCATGTTTTCATTCAAAAATTCCTTGTGGCAGATAAAATCATCCCTTTGGAAGCACAGGGGAGCCTCCCTAAATCCATTGTTTTCCAATGCAAGAGAATTGTGATCCTGAGTCCGAGTCCACAGGAGGCTAGAAGTCCAAGTTAGCCTGTCCTGGGGTTTTGTGTGTGTGTGTGTGTGTGTGTGTGTGTGTGTGTGTGTGTGTGTGTGTGTGTGTGTGTGTGTGTGTGTGTGTGTGTGTGTGTGTGTGTGTGTGTGTGTGTGTGTGTGTGTGTGTGTGTGTGTGTGTGTGTGTGTGTGTGTGTGTTGATGTTTTCTTGCTTAATGTTCTGCCAAGCATTGTGGGCATGCTATGTTGGCACTGGAATGTGTATCGAAACTTGCTGGCAGCTCCTGGCACATCCTTGGGTCTGTTGGCTGTTTATGCAAACAACACATTTCACTGTGTGTTTTGATGCACACGTGACAAATAAATTTGAATCTCAAATATTGAAATTTACATCTTGAATTACGAATGTGTAATAAAAAGCTGCAGTCCAATTAACTTTATCTGTAATTTGTATTGTCCCTGCTATGTTTAGACAGATTAAAATGGCAAAAGAAGATGATCTATTCAGTTCAATCAAGGAGGATATCTTCATCTTAGTTCTCAACATCAATCCAGCTTCATAGCTGTATTCTTTCATTCTGTTCTACACTATACTTGGAACAGTTTCCCTTGGTCCTCTTCATCAGATCCTAATATCATCTTAAAATCAACTTTTTAAATTAGTTAATCATTCATTTTTCAATGCTCAAGGGAATGTAAGAATATTCCATGCAATCACTTCTCATTTAACTCTATTAACCCTCTTACTCCTCCAGTGAATTCAGATTGCATCTCAGACATGTGCAGATTCAGGATCTTTTATCCCCATTCTACTTTTGCTGTTCAGATCAGTCAAACTGAAGGCAAGCTACTCGCAAAGTCCCTTTGTCTATCATCAAGGTGACGGTGACCATCTGGATTTGGGGCTCCTGTTTGCCAGAGTGTGAGACTCGCTAATTAAGCCTCAGCCATGGAACCTATAAGTAAATTTGTCTTTGATATTTTGAAACCTTATGACAGGTTCGGAACAATAGCCCCATGAGATCTGTCTGGTTTCACAGCATACTGTCTTACGTTTAGTCTACTTTTGCCTTAAGCAAATTATTGTGGATAATGCTACTGATGTTAACTGATGAGATGAGAGCATTTTGTCTAAGTGACCTCAAAGTGAAGCCAGTTAAGTCCTGAGAGCCTATGAAAGGATATCACACAGTTTGCGGAGTGGAGGAGGTTGGATGTGGAGCAAGAGATAGGGTCCTGAGAGATGGAGAAATGCACTGTTTAAAGCTGTAATTGTATGAGATCTTACTAAAATGAAAGTCTTCTAACCTGTAGAAATGTACCAGAATGCTGGCCCTGATCCTTGAGTGGAATTATGCCTGTTTACCTTGACTGCACTTTCGTATACATCAGTGATGGAACAGTACTCAGTCACTTGGTGCGAGAGCTTCTGACTCCAGCAAAATCCTCCTTTCTCCACTTACCTCAGATACAATTCCACACCTTACATCATGAATTGTAGATCCAAATCAATTGTATAAATAGCTCTGAATTTGCTATCCAACATTTTAGAAGATGATGCACCTTTTTATGGCATAGGACAGTATAAGATTTCTTAGCTTCCTTAAAACATGGAAATAATTGTGTTGACTTTATCCTTAGACACTGAAATAATAATGTAATATTTTTTCTTTCTATATTATCATGTATTGCACTGTACTGCTGCTGCGAAGTTAACACATTTCATGACACATGCTGGTGATAATAAACCTGATTCTACTTCTGATTCTGATAAACCATATTCATTACAGCAAATATTATAATAATAGAGCATTGCTCTGTTATTATAAAATATTTGAATGCCTGATTAAGTCACTGGTAGTCCAATAGTAAAACTAGAAGTATCATTATTGAGGTTGTAATTTCCAGTTTTGGTCTCAATGCCTATCCATCAGTCAAAACTGGAGGATAACCAGTTAATTAAACCAACAAAGGGCTTTACTAACAAAAAAAACTTACAGAGAGGGAAGATGCATTTCTCTGCTCTGTGCTTACTATCAACATCTTCTCCCCAGGGGCAGTCTTTGGAACATTCTACCATTGACATTGTTGTGATATAAATAAATAATTTTTTCTTTAAAGCATATATCCAAAATTACCTAATTACAATATTACAAAATTACAGAAAGCCTGGAGGCACGCATTCAGCGCTTCAGGAACAGCTTCTTCCCCTCTGCAATACCAATTGTAAATGAACACAAACTCGCTTTTTAAAAAAATATATATTATTTTCTGTTTTTGCATTTTTTAATGTATTATATATACACTTACTGTAATTTATTTACTTAAAGAATTTTTTTCTTTCTATGTTATAATGTATTGCACTGTACTGCTGCAGCTAAGTTAGCACATTTCACGACACATGCTGGTGATAATAAACCTGATTCTACTTCTGATTCTGATAAACCATATTCATTACAGCAAATATTATGAAAAGGGGATTTGCAGGGCATAGGGTAGTAGGAGGAGGAGGTTCATGAATTGGTAAGAATAGAGTTCGAAGCCTAGTGTCTGGTGATTGGCGTGTCCTGGAACTGATGCTGAGAATCAAGGCCAGAGAGTCAAGTAAGAAATATGCAAGTCACAGCTCGCTGGACGGAACCAAGTCTGCGAACCTACTGGAGAAGTTGAAGGCCAATATCTACAAGCTTGCATCCACTAGGGGCCTGGAGGCTGGAGGGCTATCCTGAGGTTAAATTACTGTGAATGTGTGTGGATGGGAGAGAGGAACAGGGCTGGTTTTGCTGTTGTTATTTTGTTGCTTGTGTTCAGTGTTGTTCTGCCGAGCATTGTCAGCCTGCTATGTTGGCGCTTGTGGGCTGCCACCAGCATGTGTTGTCTGCATATTTAATGCAAACAACACATTTCACTACATGCTTCGATGTGCATGTGATAAATCAACTTGAAATTTGAATCTTGAGATCATATAAACTTTAACAGGAATCCCACACAGAATAATTTGAAAGCAACATCTTCAAACCTCTACCATCAGTAGGTTTTTAATGGCAAATTGATAAGAAGCAGAGGTTCAATAATTAAATTGAAGAGGTATTAATTGTTTATATCAGAAACTTTGTAGAGACCTTTTATGACAAGCTTACATTAAATAGTTATCCATAGAGATGACTAGCATGATACATTGACAAAATTTGCTTTTAGAATGTTTGAATCCACACATCTTTGGTCTGTTTATGTTGTCACAAGAAGAATGAGATCTCTCTCATTGATATTGATCTTGCAAATGTCAGAACTACTCCCCCCCTCTCTCTCTGTCTCTCTCCCCCTCTCCTCTCTCCCTCCCTCTCTCTTTCTCTCTCTCTCACTTCCTTCCCTCTCCCTCTATTGCTCTCTCCCTCCCCCTCCTCCTACTACCGCTTCATCTTCCCATCTGTCCTCATATTCCTCCCACTCTCACTCCCTCTCCCTCTCCTTTGCCCTTGTCCTCTTCCTCTTCCTCTTCTTCTCCCTCTCTCTTTTGAGATTATGATGGTCTAGAGGAAATAGACACAGTGCAACGAGAGGTAAATGGTACAACTTATCCAGAGCACCCTTTTCTTCGGTTGGGGGGAGACTATAAAATGTCAAGGAATATTCTCAGGTAAAATCTCTTTGTTCATGAGTCTCATTAACTCTGATTAATACAATCACATTGAATATTTTAAGTCTTTGATCGAATTATCTTTCTCTTTCCACTCTTTCCTTTTTCTTGCTTCCTGGTTCAGATTTTTACCCTCAGAAATCCTTGTAAAAGAGCTAGTCAATTGTGCTGCCTCCACAGATGAAGATGAGGTCTGGTATTACAGCTGAGCAGCATGGATATATAGCTTATTTTAAACACATACTTCCCCTATTCTCTAAAGATTCTTCTAGGAAATCAATAACTCTAATGTACTCTCTCACAACAGCATAATGATGATTGCTAGTAATTCTGGTTCATAATGATGGTTGATGATACAAAAAAGTGTTAATATTCTTTTATCCAAAATTGTGGACATAAATAGCTGTAATTATATTAGAATCCTTTCAGCTAATATACTGCAAATAACCTTTGGCACCACTTTGGAGGGCAGGTGACTCATCAGAGGGCACTGCATCACGTATGTCATGTTAAATGAAACCAAATGGGAGAGGCCCATCTTTTTGAACTGATATCTCCATTCAAGGCATGGAATTATTTAACTGGATTTCAGCTCGAGGTCTCCTAATGCATTATCTGGCAATGTGGTTGGGGCCATCCAAAAAAAAACATTAATGTATGCTGTCCTCAAAATATCTATACATTTTAAAACAGCATAAATATAGTTCTGTTCTTATTAAAATAGTTTGGATGGATAACACTTAAGAATATTTTTAAATCAAAAGCAACCTTTGAATTTTAAAGATTGCAAAAGAAAGTCAGTCAGCCATTTGCTCCATTGTGACCAACTTTCCCAACAATACTAATCTGCTTTTTCTCTAATTTCTTTGTTCTTTCCTGCACTCTTGAATTAATATTTCAAGTTGATGATCTTTCAGCAGAAGTAGGTGATATTACATTCATTACAGAATAAAAGCCGGATCTGTGTCCTGTATGGGAATATTATCAGATATTTCTCCTGTTTCCACTAAATAATGTTGGCCACAAGAGGACTACATGACATGTTCTGATGAACAAGTATGCTTGCTTTCCCTCTTGTTTTCTTGCTCATATTCCTTGGATTAAATGGAATTTTGGGATTCAATATCATCAATCTAGAATAAGGAATTTTTCTGCCTGGAGAACTAATTCATTGGGAGTGAAGTCCAGAAGTAGTGACAAATGGAGTCAAGTGACAGATTCACAAGTCAAAGTGAATCACAGAACAAAGTGCGGAATGGCTGCTTGTTTTCAGGTGATCGTTATTCCTTCATGCTTGTATATGATTTGTCAGGATTCAGTTAAATAATCAATTAAGAAAATCTTATTTAAAAATAATTTTGTGAAATCTCTTGGAAATACTCAAACAATTACAGGTCCCTAACCTTGCTTTGGTCACAGGGAGGGTGTGAAAACTCTACACAGACAGCATCAGATGTGAGGATTGAATCAGAAGATGCAGCAGCTCTGCTAGCTATGTCACTGTGCCATTACTACTCCACAATGTCCTTTGGTAATGGAGTAGAATTAGACTAGTCCTATACTAAAGATCTGAAAAGAATCAGAGACAGTAACACTGAAAAACGTGCAAATTTTACAGGGCTTGACAGGGTAGATGTAGGAACCAGAAACTAAGTTTTCTTTGGTCAGGGAGTCTAGAAACTGGTGTCACAGTCACAAAATAATGTGTTCCATTCAGGATGGAAAAAAAATTCTTCATCCAAGGGTAGTGAACCATTAAAATATTCTACCCAAATGACTATTGATATTGTTTTTGGATATGCTCAGTCACTGAGCCAGCACTTAATGATCTTTAGATATCGAAGAAATCAAGGGATAAAGACCTAATACAATAAGTGTGGCTGAGGTAGAAGATCAGCGTCAAATGGTGGAGAATGCAGGATCTCAGATGGCACCAGTGGAGAATGCAGAATGTCGGCTGGTATGAGTGGAGGATGCAGAATCTTGAATGGCAACAAGGAGGTGTACAGGACTGAGGTAGATTGGCAGGTTCAGTGGTGTCACAACATGAACCTTGCACTCAATGTCAGTATGACCAAGGAGTTATTTGTGGTCTTCAGGCAGGGAAAGTTGGAAGAACACACAACAGCCCTCATTGAGGAGTCACCTGTGGAAAGGCTGAGCAGATTCATGTCCCTGGTTGTCAACATCTCTGAGGGTTTATCCTGACCCAACATATTGATGCAATCATGAAGAAGGCACACCAGCTGTTATATTTCATTAGGAGTTTGAGGAGATTTGGCATGTCACCAAAAATTCTAGCAAATTAATGAAGATGTACCGTGGAGAGCATCCTGACTAGCAATTTTACTGTCTTGTATGGAGGGGGAAATGCACAGGGTCGGATAAAGCAGCAGAGGGTTACAAACTTAGGCAGCTCCACCACGGACAACATCGAGAATATCTTCAAAGCATGATGCCTCAGGAAGGTGGCATCCATCATTAAGCACCCCCACCACATGCCATCTTCTCATTACCACCATCAGGGTGGAGGAACAGAAGCCTGAAGATGCACATTCAACGTTTTAGGAACGATTCTTCCCCTCAGCCATCAGATGTCTGAACAGTTCATGAAGTTATGAACATGAATTCACTAATTTGCTCTCTTTTGCACTACTTAAATCTGACTGATTTCACAGGTAAATGGCCTTCACCTGCTTATTCAACTAAAATTCCTTGAACCCTATTATCAACGTTAGTGGATACATGCAATGAATTACATTCCTCCTTACTGTTGGAAATGGAGTAGCCAATTCAGACTCACCAATGACCCATTAAAGTTAAATTGATCCAGAATTAATTTAGGTTGTGGCAGCTCGCCCACGCAGCAAGCGAACTGGCTCCAGCAGTCGCAGGCGAGTCCACAGCCAGCGGCAACCGAGAGAGCTCTGAATGCGGGGCAGACCTCAGCCCAGAAGCCAACGCAAAGAGCGGGGGATGCTGGGAGCGGGCACTGCAGCGCGCGGATTGGAAACAGTAAGAAGTTCAACTAGACCCTGGTTGAGTCAGCGTGTTGTTTTCATTCTTTGCGTATCAGTGCAACAACATTGGTGACCCCGATGGTTCAAAGGCATTTGGACCCAGCATGAAGGACTCGACTCTGCAGAATGCAGTTTCCCTTAAACTGCCATCCTTCTGGACCACTCAACCCCTGGTCTGGATTGAGCAAGCAGAGGCCCAGTTCCAGGTCAGGCAAATTGTCTCAGATGCCACCAGGTATTACTAAGTGGTGGGCGCCATCAACCAGGAGACAGCGGGCCACATTATCGACTTTCTGCATCAGCCCCCGGCAACAGACAGGTATGAGGCACTCAAGGCCCTGTTAATCCGCACATTTGACCTCTCCCGCCACGAATGGGCCGCGCAGTTACTGCATATGGATGGCCTGGGCGACCATGCACAATCAGCCCTGATGAGCGACATAAGCCTTGTCTCCTTTTTGAACAAATCTTCTTGGAGCAAATGCCAGAAGACATCCGCCTCCTGCTAGCAGATGAAGACTTCAGAGACCCGCGCAGGGTGGTTGCCCGCATGGGCGTGCTTTGACGCGCCAAACAAAATGGCGGAACCACCATCAAAATTAGTACTGCGGTGTGGTAAACTATGTATACCTGTCTGGCACGCCCCTCTGCTGCCTGCTGCTGACTGCTCCTGTAGCTCCTCCCACAGACCCCTGTATAAAGGCGATTGGAGACACAGCCCCTTCTTCAGTCTTCGAGATGTCATGCTCCCTTTTTGCTGTTAATAAAAGCCTATCATTCACCTCCCGTCTCCGAGAGTTATTGATGGTGCATCATGTGGCATGGCCGAAAGCCCAGCCCTCCCACACCCCAGCAGCGGAGCACGTAAGACTCACACCAAGGGACAGCACCACTTCTGAGTCTTGGTGTTTTTATCATCAAAGGTGGGGTTCTGGGGCCCACCGCTGCCGATCACCATGCTCGTTCTAGGAAAACGCCAGGACCAGCCGTCGCTGATGGCTACAGCAGCTGGTCTTCGTGATAGCCTCCTCTACGTTTGGGACAAGCACTCCGGGCGTAGATTCCTGGTGGACATGGGGGCTGAAATCAGTGTCCTACCCTCCTTGAGCCACGATACCCGAACTAGAAGAACAGGACCGGAACTTACGGCAGCCAACAGCAGCACCATCTGCACCTATGGCACAAGAACCATCCCCTTGCAGTTTGGTTCCAGCCGCTTTACATGGACATTTACGCTGACCGTAGTATCATAGCCATTGCTGGGTGCGGACTTCCTCCGCGCACACTGCCTGCTCGTGGATTTGAAGGGACGACGATTGGTCAATGCGAAGACGTTCCAGACTTTCTCCCTCGGTAAGGCCAGGTTTCTGGCCCCGCACCTGGACTCTGTCACATATTCCGACAACGAGTTTGCCAGAGTGTTATCGGAGTTCCCATCTGTCATCACGCCACAGTTTTCCTCAACAGACCCCAAGCACGGCATGAGGCACCACATCCCCACACAGGGACCTCCCCTTCATGCCCGGGCCCGCAGGCTACCGCCTGATAAGCTCCGCCTTGCGAAAGAGGAATTCAAGAAGATGGGAGGAGATGGGGATTGTGCAGCGTTCTGACAGCCCGTAGGCCTCCCCACTCCATATGTTGCCCAAATCCGCGGGAGGGTGGAGATTGTGCGACGACTATGGGAGGCTGAACAATGCCACCACCTCCGATTGCTATCCAGTACCACACATTCAGGATTTTACGGCCAACCTGTGCATCATTTCGAAGATTGACCTGGTCCGAGGGTATCATTAGATCTCAGTCCACCCAGACGATGTACCCAAGAAGGCCCTCATTACCCCCTTTGGCTTGTTCGAATTCCTCAGGATGCCGTTCGGGCTCAAAAACACGGCGCAGACATTGCAGCGCCTGATGGACGTGGTAGGGCGAGATCTGGACTTTCTGTTCGACTATCTGGATGACATACTTATCCGCCAGCCGCTCTCGTCAGGAACATCTAGCATATTTACGCCTGCTCTGCTGCCACCTAAGTGACGATGGCCTGGCTATCAACCCCACCAAGTGCCAGTTCGGCCTACCAACCATCAACTTCTTGGGACACCGGATTGACTGCCACGGAGCTGTGCCCCTGCCGGCAAAAGTTGATTCCATCCGCCGGTTCGCCAGACCCAGCACGGTTAAAGGCCTGCAGGAATTTGTTGGGATGGTTAACTTTTACCACCGTTTCCTGCCCTCAGCGGCCCGAATCATGCGGCCCCTTTTCGGCTTGATGTCCAGCAAGGTCAAAGAGGTCACCTGGACAGAGGAGGCGATGGCGGCTTTCAAACAAGCCAAGAACATACTAGCAAACACCACGCTCCTGGTCCACCCCCAGGTCGAAGTCCCCACTGCCCTCACTGTGGATGCCTCCGACGCGGCAGTTGGCGGCGAGCTCGAGCAGCTCATCGAAGGCCAGTGGAAGCCGCTCACTTTTTTCAGCCGGCACCTACGACCCCCAGAACTTAAGTACAGCGCCTTCGACAGGGAGCTGCCGGCCCTGTACCTTGCCATCCGGCACTTTAGGTATTTCCTGCAAGGGAGGGAGTTCACGGTCTTCATAGACCACAAGCCCCTCACTTTAATGTTTGCCAAAGTGTCGGACCCGTGGTCAGGCTGCCAGCAACGCCACCTGTCGTACATCTCGGAGTTTACCACCACGATCTAGCACATCTCCGGGAAGAACAACGTGGTAGCCAACGCGCTGTCATGCACCTCCGTCCAATCAGTGCACACTCTGCCTCCGGGAGTAGATTATACGGTATTAGCTAAGGTGCAACGACTGGACAGCGAGATGCCGGCATACCGAACCGCAGTCTCAGGACTCCACCTCGAAGACATACCCATTGGGCCCGAAGGTAATGAGCTCCTTTGCGATGTGTCCACCGTGCAACCTCGGCCCATTATCCCGACCGCTTGGAGGCACCACATTTTCGCCATCTTGCACGGTTTAGCCCACCCTTCCATCCGGGCGACCATCCAGCTGATCGCAGACAGGTTTGTGTGGCATGGCCTATTGGGCCAGGACATGCACGCACTGTCAAACCTCCAAAATCTAGAGGCGCGTGAGGGCCCCACTGCAGCCCTTCTAGCCGACACATAGGAGGTTTGAACATGTTCACATGGACATCGTCAGCCCACTGCCGGTTTCGAGAGGAGTGAAATACCTGTTTACCATGGTGGACAGGTTCACGAGGTGGCCGGAAGCTGTCCCACTTGCTGACACTGCCAAGGAGTCATGCTCCAGAGCCCTGATTACCACCTGAGTGGCACGGTTCGGACTCCTAGCCCACGTCACTTCAGACAGGGGTGTGCAGTTTACATCGGCTTTGTGGTCTGCACTGGCACAACTCCTCGGAACCCAGCTCCACCGAACGACTGCTTACCACCCGCAGTCCTATGGCCTGGTGGAACGTTTCCACAGGCACTTCAAGTCAGCCCTGATGGCATGCCTCCGAGGGCCAGACTGGGTTGACGAGCTCCCCTGGGTGCTGCTTGGCATTCACACGGCACCCAAGGAGGACCTGGCCACATCATCATCCGAATTTGTTTACGGTTCCCCACTCAGAGTTCCCAGTGAGTTTGTGCTAGCACCCCGTGGCCAGGAGAACAGACCTGCGGCGGTCCTAACTAAACTCCGGGAGCGGCTTGGAACTCTTGCCCCAGTCCCGATGTCCCATCCTGGAACAACACCCTCTTTCGTGCCCAAGGATCTACAACAGAGCAAGTATGTTTTCGTTTGCCGAGGCGCGCACAGATCACCCCTGCAGGACCCTACTAGGTGGTGCGCCATAATGGGACAACCTGCGTTCTCTACATCGGCGGTCGTGAAGAGACTTTTACCACTGACTGTCTCAAACCGGCGCATCTAGACCTTGAATGCCCGGTTGCGGTGCCACCCCCACGATGACGAGGCCGGCCACCTAAAAGAGCTGACCATGTGCAGACTGTGAACTCTGCACCTCCTCGTGCCGGTTCTGGGGGCAGCCGAGAGGGCTCTGAGTGCGGGGCAGACCTCGGCCTGGAAGCTGACGTCACTTCCGCCCCGCAAAGAGCGGGAGATGCTGGGAGCGGGCACTTAAGCGCACGTGGATTGGAAACAGTAAATAGTTCAACCAGACCCTGCTTGACTCAGTGTGTTGTTTTCACTTGTTGCCTATCAGCAACAAATTGCTGATTGCGTATCAGCAATACATTTGACAGGTATTTATTTTGAGAAACCAACATTATTCAAAGTGACTGATGAAAGAACAAAATGTTATGAGGAAAGTGTGTTATTATGTGTGCATAATAAAGAACTTCAATTCCCAGTGGGCAATGTGAAGTCTCACCTGGAACCAGAAGCTGCGATGGTGACAGGGTTATGCTCACAGAGGATTGAGCAGCAGTTCAGAAATAAAATGTTCTAATGTAAACCCATGCCAAGTTTGTCTTTATTAAAACAAACATAACGTGGTGTCAGAAGATGGCATGAGGTCTAAACGTGGAATGTGTGACTGAGAAAGAGACTGCGTGAGTACAAGAAGTGCTAGCAGCAAGTGAGATTGGGCACTAGTTACAATGGAGACAAGCTGGCTTGCGAAGTGAGAGAGCACATTGTTCCCAAAGTTCAGCAGTCACCGGATTCACCGAGAGAGATTCAGGTGAAAGATTGAGAGCTTTGGTCACGGATAAGCTAAATCCTTCTGCACCTATGCAGTTTACCAGTGATCTAACTGATAACTCCAAATGCTTCAAACAGCGACTCAAGCAGAGTAGGGGGGGGGGGGGGGGGAATGAAAATTGAAAGCTTCTATTTTTCTGCATGTAATTGGCAAAGAAGCTTTGAACATTAATAACAGCTTTCAAGTTAATGAGACAGCTTTTACATTGGACACTCTGATGACAAAATTTGAGGAGCATTTTGTCTCCACTAAAAACATTGTGTTTGAGAGATACAAGTTTTCTTTTCCTGTGACCAGAAACAAGGTATTAGCTTTGGATAATACTTAGTTCAGCTGCACACACTGAGTAAGTCCTGTGAAATTGGAAATTTGACAAACTCACCGGTTATATAACCATATAACAATTACAGCACGCAAACAGGCCATCTTGTTAGAGACAGAATAATCTGTGGAATTCCAGATAATGGACTTAGAGAAAGACTGCTGTGTGAAACAGATTTGATGCTGTAAATATGTGTAAGGCAGCAGAGACCACATGAGCATAAGCTAAGGAGCTGCACAGGGCAGAGACAGCAGTGCATGCTGTGTAAACAGGGGCAATGCAAAGGCCACTGACAAGGTAACAGCAAAGCAAAGTGGAAGGCTCAAACAGAAAATACAGCAAATATGGTGAAAGTCACATTCTAAAAACATATCCGGCTTATGGGAAGTCCAGCAATAATAGTGGGAAGAAAAAGCATTTCAAAGCTGGAGCTACCAAGAGAAATGTGTATATGGTTGATGAGGAAATGAAGGAATTCTTTATGGATTTTTCTAGACTGCTGGTGCTGGTAAAACAAAATGGGTCATTTCCATGTCTGTGAATGAAACAGTAATTCCTGTCAAGCTTGACACCAGAGCCCAGATGAATCTGCTATCCATGGATGATTACAAGACTATCACAGTAAAGAGCAGAATTTACCCAGTGAAGTTAAAAGTGACAGGCTACACTGCAGAGCATGTTTCAGTACAAAGGGGCTATATATTCAAGGACAAGGGGCAGTACCTAGTCACAGATACTGATTGTAGACAACAGAGTACAGTCAGTATTAGGACTGAGTGTATGTAAAACGCCCAACCTGGTAAAAAGAGCTTTTATAGTGGCTTCACAGACCTAAAATGGCCACACAACTCTCATTGAAGAAAATGCAGATGTCTGAGGGGCTTGGATGCTAACCTGGTGTACACAAGATTCATATAGATGAGACAGTGACCCCTGTTGTCCATACATACAAGAAAGTTCCTTTTACACTTAGAGACAAACTTAAACAAGCATGGGACGAATGAATGTCATACGGAAAACTGAAGAACCAATGGATTGGATGAGCTCACTTGTCATTGTTCAAAAGAAAAATGCAGCATTGTGGGTATGTTTAGACCCAAGGGATCTCAATAACACCATCAAGAAAGAGCATTTTGAATTGCCAACATGAAAGAAGATCATGTCCCAGTTTGCAGATATCAAGATGTTTAGCAAGCTCAACACGTTATCTATGTCACCTGGGTTTTGGCAGATGAAGCTTGATGAGGCAAGTTCAAGACTGTGTGCATTTAACACATCACAGGGACAAAATTGCTTTCTTCAGCTACCACATGACATTCTGTCTGCACCAGATATTTACCATAAACCATCTACATGATCTTTGAGGGCATATTTGGTGTCTAGGCCATGATGAATGACATCATTTTCTGGGGGTTCACCAAGGATGAACATGATACATGACTGAGATAAGTGCTTGACATCTCACAGAATGTCAATTTGAAATTAAATAAAGATAAATGTGAGTTTGGTATTAAGACACTGATCTTCATAGGAGACATCATAACTGAAGAGGGGGGGAAGCCTGACCCAAGAAGGACATCAGCCATTGAAAACATGGAGAGGTCCAAAAACAAAGAGGACGTTAGACATTTCTTGGGGATGGTGACTTACCTGGCTAAGTTTATCCCTTGACTGTCTACTGTGTCAGCTATACTTAGGTCACAACTTGAGCAGCAAAGTGAATGGTTTGCTCTCATGAGCAAGAAGAGTGTTTTCAGACACTGAAAAGAG
This sequence comes from Hemitrygon akajei, assembly GCF_048418815.1. Taxonomy (NCBI): domain Eukaryota; kingdom Metazoa; phylum Chordata; class Chondrichthyes; order Myliobatiformes; family Dasyatidae; genus Hemitrygon; species Hemitrygon akajei. The sequence continues at coordinate 56,423,195 of NC_133137.1, forward strand.
TCATAAGTGAAGAGCCTGTACTGAAGTTTTATGATCCGGAAAGCTGTCCTAGGATCTCAGCTAATATGTCCCAGCGTGGCCTTGGAGCAGTACTGCTACAGCAGCATGATGACACGTGGCAACCTGTGGCCTTTGCATTAAGGCCTTCAACAAGAATAGTTGACAACCATGCACAGATGGAGAAAGAGCTTCTTGTTGGCATATATGCAAAAGGTTCCATCAGTACATCTATGAACAAGCTTTTGAAGTGGAGACAGACCATAAACTAGTGGTTTATGGTCAGTGACCAAGAGTGACCAATCTCCTGACAGAATGGAGCAGATTAGGAAAGCAGCAGGGTCAGATGAAACAATGAAAGAACTCAGCTGAACTGCTAGTGGTGAAAGATACGTCATCCAAAGGGAACAGGTTTGTGATTCCAGCATCGCTACACAATGAAATGTTCTAGAAGATACATGAAGGGCATCTTGGTGAGGAAGAATGTAAACATAGAGTTCATGAAGTGACACTGGCCAAGAATGAACCTAGGCATCAGCCAGACCATTGCTTCATGTGAACTATGTTTTTCTGGTAGACCAAAGCAGCAAGCAGAACTACTTAGACCATACCCCATACCAGACAGGCTTTACTTCAAAGTTGGAGTGGATTTGTTTGACTAATGGGAAATATCATATTGTTGTAACAGACTGTTTTACCAATCACCCGAAGTTGCAACACTGCAATCAACATCCAGCAAAGTGGTCATCACCTTCAAACTGTGTCTGCAAGGCTTGGAATTCCATGTGTAGTCATACCAGTCATAGAGAAGCACAGCACAGAAACAGGCCCTTTGGCCCATCCAGTCCATGCCAAAACCATTTAGACTGCCTACTCCCATCGACCTGCACCGAAACTATAGCCCTCCATACCGCTACTAACTATGTACAGTACCTATCCAAACTTCTCTTAAATGCTGAAATCGAGCTTGCATGCAGCACTTATGCTGGCAGCATATTTCGCACTCTCACAACCCTCTGAGTTAAGAAGTTTCCCCTCATGTTCCCCTTAAACTTCTCACTTTTCATCTTTAATCCGTGACCTTTAGTTGTAGTCCCAACCTCAGTGGAAAAAGCCTGCTTGCATTTACCCTATCAATACCCTTCATAATTCTGTAGACCTCTATTAAATCTCTGCTCAAGCTTCTACATTCTGAAGAATATAGTCCTAACCTATTCAATTTTTTATTATAACTGAGTTCCTCTGGACCCGGCAACATCCTTGTAAATTTTCTCTATACTCTTTCAACCTTATTTACATCTTTCCTTTAGGTAACTGACCAAAACTGCACACAATACTCCAAATAAGGTCTCACCAACATTTTATACAACTTCAACACAACATCCCATCTCCTGTACTCAATACATTGATTTATGAAGGCCAATGTGCCAAAAGCTTTCTTTATAAACCTATCTTCCTGTGATGCCACTTCAAATGAATTATGGACTGGTAATTACAAATCCCTTTGTTCTACCACACTCCTCTGTGCCCTTCCATTCACTGCGTAAGACCTGCCCTAGTTGGTACTACTGAACTGCAGAACTTCACACTTGTCTGCATTAAATTCCATCTGCCATTTCTTAGCCCATTTTTTCAGCTGATGCAGATCCCTCTGTAAGCCATGATAGCCTTTCTCACTGTCCACTACACCCTCCATCTTGGTGTCATCTGCAAATTTGCTGATCTAGTTAACCACATTATCATCCAGATCATTGATATCGATGACAAACAACAAAGGACCTAGCGCCGATCCCTGTGGCACACCACTAGTCATAGTCCTCCAGTCAGAGAGGCAACCCTCTACTACCACTCCCTGGTTTCTCCCACAAAGCCAATGTCTAACATGCACTGACTTTCCAATGCATGAAACCGGTGAACACCTAAAGGAGCACACAAGGTCAAATTGGCTAAAGTGAAAAGGAAGGGAAAACAAAAACAGTATCACAAGACTGTGAAAACACTACCAGTCCTGAAGCCTGGAGATCAAGTGTGAATCTGAGATCATGATTCTGGCACATGGTCCATGCATGGATATGTAGCTCAACATTCCTACCAGATCCAGACAGACCGAGGGACATCTCTGAGAAGGAATTGTATAGATCTATGACCATGAGCTCCAACCCATAGTTGACGCATCACCTGTTAGTACATTAAAGGGGTCAGCATACGTTAAAAATGAACGCATTGTTCAGAGTTCTCAGAAAGACAGAAATATTAATGCAGCAAAGGCAATCAATACAGCTGTGGAAACAAAATCAGACCAAAAGGTTTCATTAAACCACCTCAGAGACCGATTGCAAGATATTGAGTAGATAAGAGACTCTAGTTACTCATGTAACGCCCTGGGAAAGGTTTCACTGCTAATGTAATGGTTTCTCTGTAGCAGCAGTGTTTGGGTTTTGACTAGAGATAATGGGGGCTTTTGAGTGTGTGCCATCCAATGAGGGGAGGGTTGTTTCTTTCTTGTGTGTCTGAGAGGAGGTATTCATGGTCATTTGTCACTGAGAGATGAAGAGAGAAGACGTGAGAAGAGAGAGCTGGTAGGCCACAGGACGGAGTGGACTTGAAGTAAAGGTCCAGGAGTTGACGATGCTCGGAGAAATCAATGGGGAACTAATGGATGGAAAACGGTGAGCTCCAAGGTTCACATTAGACTGTTTCATTAAAATGGGCCCTTTTTCATTTTGTTTTCTTTACTAACCCTATAGACAAATTAAGAATTATAAAGCTCAATTGTTTAATTGCATATGGTGTAATGTCTGATATTTTGTGGTACGGATTTGTAACAGGGCCACACATCACGCAGCATCCACACAAATGAGATTTCACAAGTTTGGAGGGGCTGGGGACTGTCTTCCCCTAGTCTAATGCCGCTGGCCAAACTTTAGGTTTACACTCATTGCAATTGAAGTTGAGATGTTGAACAGTTGAAAATACAAGAAAAAAGAGAAAAGAGCTTGGCTACAGAATAAAGACATCTTTGCTGGAAAAGATTATTGTTCCTTGTAGGTTTTTGAGGACATAGTATTGTGTTTGTTTTTTCTTTCAGGGAGATGATGTGTTATTATGTGTGTACACATTAAAGAGATTCATTTCTCAGAGTGCAATGTGAGGGGTTTACCTGGAACTGGAAGCTACAATGGTGACTGGGTTGTGCATGCAGAGGTTTGGGCAGTAGGTCAGTAATAAAATGTTCTAACACAAACCTACACCAAGTTCTTCTTTATTAAGAACAAGCATAACAGACAGGTCTTTTTTAAATGTGGCAAGTGGCTTGTGTTTATAGTGAATTGCTGTGGGTGGAAGGGGAGGCAAATTCACTTGTCGCATTCGAGTGGGAGCTAGTTAACTTTTTGAACGTTAAGAATCTGCACTGTAGTACAGTGATTAGCACAACATTTTATAGCACTGTTGGAAGATTGGGGGTTTGGCTACTGCTGCTGTATGTAACACCATGCATGTGTGGGTTTCCTCTGGGTGCTTCAGTTTCCTCCCACATTTCAAAGACATAAAGCTGCAGTTAGTGAATCGTAAGCAGGCTAGGCCAGTGCCAGAAGCTTGGTGACAATGGCGGGCTGCCCAGTACAATTGTTGCTGTTTGATTTGATACAAAATGTTGCGTTTCACTATGTATTTCGATATACATATAACAAATAAAGCTAATCTTATTTCTTGTCCAGTTGCAGGGAGAGAGCAAGGGAGTAAGAATGGCTGGATTGTTCATACATAAAACAGGAAGAATGGGTCAAAAATCCTCTTTCTATGTTGTAATCAGAAGTTTGTGCAAGATGAGTTCCCAGAAACAGCAATGTTATACTTAGTGGTTAATCTGTATTACTGCTCATTAAGGGATACATATTGACTTGGACCATCATAAAGAACTCATCTGGCAGGACCTCAGTTTAATCATGGCTCCCAGATGGTCCAAGTCATCAACTGTCCATTTCCAGTCATAAATGCTGCCTGACCCTCCAAGCACCTCTAGTATCTCATTTATTGTTTCAGATGTCAACTCCTTCAGTCTCTTGTGCCTCCACCCCATGAATAATTGCCTCAAAACTGGTGTGACAGCCTATGCTCAAACGTTCCTGAATGCTATATTTCCCCTACACTTTTCAGAAAATGATCATAGAATCATTGACCCACACAACACAGAAACTCAACACATACAAACAAGCTGGATGAACTCAGCAGGTCGGGCAGCTTCCGTGGAAATGATCAGTCAACGTTCGGGCCAAGAGCCTTCGTCAGGACTGAAGAGGGAGGGGGCAGGGGCCCTATAAAGAAGGTGGGGGGAGGGTGGAAGGTGCCAGGTAAAAAACCAATCAGAGGAAAGATCAAGGGGTGGGGGAGGGGATAGGCAGGAAAGGTGAAGGAATGTAAGGGGAAAGCACTATGGGTAGTAGAAGAAGGCAGAATCATGAGAGAGGTGATAGGCAGCTGGAAGAGGAGGCAGAGTGAAAGTGGGATGGGGGAAGGGAGAGCAAGGGAATTACCAGAAGTTGGAGAATTCGATGTTCATACGAAGGGGCTGGAGACTACCCAGACGGTATATGAGGTGTTGCTCCCCCAACTTGAGTTTGGCCATGTCATGGCAGTAGAGGAGGCCATGTATGGACATATCCGAATGGGAACGTGAAGCAGAGTTGAAGTGGGTGGCAACTGGGACATCCTGTCTGTTGTGGCAGAGTGGAGGTGCTCGACGAAGCGGTCCCCCAATCTGCGTTAGGTCTCGCTGATGTAGAGGAGGCCGCACCGGGAGCACCGGATGCAATAGATTACCCCAACAGACTCACAAGTGAAGTGTTGCCTCACCTGGGAGGACTGTTTGAGGCCGTGAATGGTGGTAAGAGAGGAGGTGTAGGGACAGGTGTAGCACTTATGCTTGCAGGGATAAGTACCAGGTGGGAGATCTGTGGGGAGGGATGTGTGGACCAGGCAGTCGCGGAGGGTACGATCCCTGCGTAAAGCGGGTAGAGAGGGAAAGATGTGTTTAGTGGTGGGGTCCTGTTGAAGGTGGCAGAAGTTACGGAGGATAATATGCTGGATCTGGAGGCTGGTGGGGTGGTAGGTGAGGAAAGGGGAACACGGTCCATGTTGTGGTGACGGGAGGATGGGGGGAGGATGGGGTGAGGGTCGAAGTGCGGGAAATGGAGGAGATGTGGGTGAGGGCATCATTGATGATGGCAGAAGGGAAACCATGATTCTTAAAGATAGAGGACACTTGAGATGTCCTGGAACGGAAAGCCTCATCCTGGGAGCAGATGCGGCGCAGACAGAGGAACTGGGAATAGGGAATAGCATTTTTACATTTGGCAGGGTGAGAAGAGGTATAGTCGAGGTAGTTATGAGAGTCAGTGGGTTTATAGAAGATGTCAGTGGACAGTCTGTCTCCAGAGATGGAGATTGAGAAATCGAGAAAGGGGAGAGAAGTGTCTGAGATGGACCAAGTGAATTTGAGGGCTGGGTGAAAGTTAGAGGCAAAGTCGATGAAATTGAAGAGCTCAGCATGGGTGCAGGAAGCAGCACCAATGTAATTGTCAATGTAGTGAAGGAAAAGTTGGGAAGCAGTACCAGTATAGATTTGGAGCATAGACTGTTCCACCTAACCCACGAAGAGGCAGACATAGCTGGGGCCCATGCAAGTGCCCAAAGCTACACCCTTGGTCTGAAGAAAGTGGGAAGAGCCAAAAGAGAAGTTATTAAGTGTGAGTACCAGTTCCGCCAAATGGAGGAGTGTGGTGGTGTTGGGGAACTGGTGAGGTCTGTTGTCAAGAAAGTAGCGGAGAGCTGAGGCCTTCTTGATGGGGAATTGAAGTGTATAAGGATTGGATATCCATGGTGAAAATGAAGCGGTCGGGACTGGGGAACTGGAAGTTATTGAAGAGGTGGAGGGCATGGGATGTATCCCAGATGTAGCTGGGGATGGACTGAACTATGGGTGACAAAATGGAGTCCAGTTAGGCAGATGCAAGTTTGGTGGGGCAGGAGCAGGCGGAAACTATAGGCCTACCAGGACAGTCAGGCTTGTGGATCTTGGGGAGGAGGTAAAACCGAGCAATGCAGGGTGTGGGAATTATGAGTTTTTTGGCTGAGGATGGAAGGTCTCCGGAGTTGATGAGGGCAGTGATGGTACGGGAGACAATGGTTTGAGGTTTTTTGGTTGGGTCCTGTTCCAGGGGTAGTAAGAGGAGGTGTCAGAGCTGCAATTTGGCCTCCGTGAGGTAGAGGTCCATCCGCCAGACTACTACGGCACCACCTTTGTCTGCAGGTTTGATGGTGAGGTGAGGTATGCCAACACAGAAACTGCTCCTTTACCTCACCATGTTCATGCATCCATCAATTAATCTTATCCCTTCTAGTATGGATGGGTTCTTGTTCCATCTACGAATTAACCAGATTAATTAAGAATTGAGTATGTCACCATAGACTCTGCAGATATATGGCGGAGGGCATTCTGATTGGTTGCATCATCACCCAGTATGGAAGCTCCAATGCAGAGGATCAAAAGAGGCCACTGGAGGTCATAGACTCAGCCAGCTCCATCATGGGCACAAGGCTTCCCACTATCAAGGACATGTTCAAGAAAGCAGCATCCATTATTAAGGACTCTCACTATCTGGGACATGACTTCTTCTGATTACTACGTAGGGGGGAGGTACACTCAATGCTTTAAGAATATCTTCTTCCCTTCTGAGTGGTCCAGAAATCAATGAAGTCGACCTCATTATTCCTCTTTTGCTGTATTTATTTACATATGGTTTGGAATTTACATTATAATTGTAAAAGCGAAGATAGCCTGTCATGGCTGTTATGACGGTTAATACCATCATTCCCACAATCCTGGTTGAGAAGTTGCAGAACCTGGGCCTCTGTACCTGCCACCTCCCTCTGCAATTGGATCCTTGACTTCCTAACCAGAAGACCACAATCTGTGCGGATTGGTGATAACATATCCTCCTTGCTGATGATCAACATGGGTGTGTGCTTAGCCCACTGCTCTACTCTCTATATACCCATGACTGGCATAACTCAAATACCATCTATAAATTTGTTGACGATACAACCATTGTTGGTAGAATCTCAGGTGGTGACACGAGGGTGCACAGGAATGAGGTATGCCAACAAGTGGAGTGGTGCCGCAGCAACTGGCACTCAATGTCAGTAAGATGAAAGAGCTGATTGTGGACTTCAGGAAGGGTAAGACAAAGGAACACATACCAATTCTCATAGAGGGATCAGAAGTGGAGAGAGTGAGCATTTTTAAGTTCCTGGATGTCAAGATCTTTGAGGATCTAACCTGGTCCCAACATATCAATACAGTTATAAAGAAGGCAAGACAGCGGCTATACTTCACTAGGAAGCCAACAAATACACTCAAAAACTTCTATAGATGTACTGCGGCGAGCATTCTAACAGGCTGCATCACTGTCTGGTATGGGGCTGGTGGACTACTGCACAGGACCGAAAGAAGCTGCAGAGGGTTGTAAATCTAATCAGCTCCATTTTGGGTGCTTGCCTACTAAGTACCCAGGACATCTTCAAGGAGCAGTGTCTCAAAAAGGCAGTGTCCATATTAAGGACCTTCAGCACCCAGGGCATGTCCTTTTCTCACTGTTACCATCAGATAGGAGGTACAGAAGCCTGAAGGCACACACTCAGTGATTCAGGAACAGCCTCTTTCCCTCTGTCATCCAATTCCTAAATGGGCATTGAACCCTTGGACAATAACTAACTTTTTTTAATATACAGTATTTCTGTTTTTGCACAATTTTTTAATCTATTCAATATATGTATGCTGTAATTGATATACTTACTAATTTATTGTTATTTTAAATTTTTTATTTTTTTCTTCTATATTATGTATTGCATTGAACTGCTGCTGCTAAGTTAACAAATTTTGCATCACATGTCAGTGATAATAAACCTGATTCTGATTCTGGATTTAGAGGACTATCCATGTATGTGTGGAAGGCACTTGTACCTTCTACCTGATAGCAGCAATGAGAAAAGAGCATGGGTTGTGAGGATCTTTGATAATGGATGCTGCTTTTCATTGGCAATGTTTCATGTAGATGTGCTGAATGGTTGGGAGGGTTTTACCTGTATGTACTGAGCTGAAACCTTTGTCAAATTTTTGCTCAAAGGCATTGGTGTTCGGATTCTAGGCCGAATGCAGCCAGTCAGCACGCTTTCCACTAGACATCTATAGAAGTTTGCTAAGGTTTTCGATGACATGCCAAAGCTCAGCAGACTCCTGAGGAAATAGAGGTGCTGTTGATTGCAGCAACAAATAAACCCTGAGTAATTGGGAAACTATAGGGGTTACATTGGCCACATCATATCTGTATATATAGAAGAAATCACACAGAAAGAGAACATGAGTTATAAGAGTCCTGAAGTATCAATGTCAAGGTTTGATTTATTGTGAGTCTTTTTGTGGTGGAGTTTAACTGAGTATCATCATTCCATGGAAGCTCCTGTTTAGGTTGTACCATTTTGATGAGCATGGGTGAAATGGTTTAAACTGGAATATGCCTATGGCAGGTTTACAATATAAGAGATGAAAATACACAAGGTACTGTAGTGGTTAGCAGAACACTTTACAGTACAGGTGACCCAGGTTCAATTCCCATAGCTGCCTGTAAGATGTTTGTATGTTCTCCCCGTGACCGCATGGGTTTCCTCTGGGTGCTCTGGTTTCCTCCCACCGTCCAAAGATGTACCAGTTGGTAGATTAATCGGTCATTGTAAATTTCCCATGGTTAGGCTAGGGTTAAATCGGGCGATCGCTGGGTGGCACGACTCGAAGAGCCAGAAGGGTCTTTACCGTGCTTTAGCTCAACAAATAAATAAACAATTACAGAGAATTAGCACCTTTTAAAGCTTTGATTTACTATAGGAACAAACATGATTAGATGTTACGACTTGTAACTTCAAAACATTAAACCAATTCAAGGAAGGACATGGGAGATTGAAATGTGGGTTTAACTTAGAGTTTAAGTGAGTGGCGCGCACGTGTCACGTGGTAGCATGATGATGTATATAATTCACGTATTTACACATATAACTGTAATGAATTGTTTAAATGAAAACAAATGCTTAATCAACCAATATTTATACAAGATTACTCAAACATTACTTAAATACACAACAGATGTTCAATTCTCTTGTCTCAACAATTAAAAGCTAGGACGGTGAAATATCTTCAGCATTAGGTCCAGCATAGCCCATATACAGACTTCCAGTTTCAGTGTGTGCTACATTGAAATAGCTTAAGAGGTTTCCCAAGGACATCAAAAGTTCTTCCTGTGACTGACCAGCACTATGAAGTATCACATAACAGAAACAAGCATTAGTGTTTAAGTTTGTGAGTCTTTTTTGTCCTCATTGCATTGAAGCCTTTACAGATTTTCTAATTGCCCTTTAATAAAACTATTTAATTCAGGATTTCTTCAGGAAAGGAAAGAGGTTGAAGATGGGATTGTGATTTTCAAGGAGAAAAGCTGTGATAGCAGATTTGAAGGACAGCGATGGAAGCTGAGAGCAATATTGTCAATGTGGGGCATAGAGAAAGGCTAGGCAGCTGATGGCTTGATGGAAATAGGGCTGAGGATGTGAGAGATAGTTTTCATAGAGAGGCTGAGTTAGGAGAGGATATGACAGGTGTTCAGAGAAGAAAATGACGTTAGTTGAGGACTAGGACCACAAGGAAACTTGAAAGCTTAGTACAGTGAGTAGAAGAAGGGGTGGATGTGGGAGAGGAAGTTGAACAAATGATTTAAATTTGTAGTCCATGATCTCCTCATATTTACTAAGGACCAAGATGAAAGAGGCAGGACTTCAAGAACAACACACACAAAATGCTGCAAGTTAGTCAGTATTTATGAAGGAGATGTTTCAAGTTGAGACCCTACATTTAGACTGGAAATGATGAGGACAGAAGCCAGAATAAGACAGTGGGAGGGGGGAGGAGAAGACATAAGGAAGGAGAGGGGAGAAATTACTGCAATTCAGAGAAATCTATGTTCATGTTATCAGGTTTGAGGCTACCCAGACAGAATATGAGGTGTTGCCCTTCCAAGCTGAGTTTTGCTTCATCATGGCAGAAGTAGAGGCCATGGAACATGTTGGAATGGGAACGCGAAGTCTTGTAATGTGCAGTGCAAAGTGCTTGCAGTTGGGAAAGGAAGCAAGGATTATTTCTGATTTCAAAACAAGGTCGCACAATGGTGCCGCTGGTTGAACCCACTCCTCTCGGCGGCAGATCCCCAGGTTAGATCCTGGCCTTTGGGTGCTGTCTCTGTGAAGTTTGCATTTTCTCACAGTGACTGTGTGGGGTTACTCCGGGTGATTCAGTTTCTCCCCACATCCCGAGGATATGAGCTAATTTGCCAATGTGTGCAGGCATCCAGGTGCGTGAAAGAATCTGGAGAGGGTGTAGTTAAGAAGTGGGGAAAATAAAACAGCACATGCAAAATGCTCAGCAGGTCAGGCAGCATCTGTAGAAATGAATAAACAGTCGATGTCTCATAAGAAATAGGAGCAGAAGTAGACCATCTGGCCCGTCAAGCCTGCTCCGCCATTGAGTAAGACCACGGCTGATCTGGCCATGGACTCATCTCCACCTACCTGCCTTTTCCCCATAACTCTTAATTCTCCTACTATGCAAAAATCTATCCAAGCTTGTCTTAAATATATTTACTGAGGTAGCCTCCACTGCTTCATTGGGCAGTTTCGGGCAGAGACCATTCTTCAGAACTGGAAAGGATGGGGGAAGATGCCAGAATGGAGGAGGGGAAGGAGGACAGCTAGAAGGTGATAGATGAAGCCAGGTGGGTGGGAAAGGCAAAGGGCTGAAGTAGAAGGAATCTGATAGAAAAGGAAAGTGGCCCATGAGAGGAACGGAAGGAGGATGTGGACCGGAGGGAGGGGGTGATAGGTGGGTGAGAAGAAGAAATAAGAGGCCAGAGTGGGAATAGAAAGTGGGAGGGGCAAGGAATTTTTTTCACCAGAAGGAGAAATCAATATTCATGGCATCGTTGGAGGCTACGTAGACAAAATATGAGGTACTGGTCCTTCACCCTGAGAGTGGCCTCATCATGGCAAAAGAGGAGGCCATGGACCGACATGTTGCAAAGGGAATGTGGAGAGAAATTAAAATGGTTGCCGACCAGGAAATTCCACATTTGACAGATGGAGCAGAGATGCTCAAGCAAGCGGTTCCTCAATTTATGCTGTGTATAAACAGTGAAGAGGAGACCGCAACAGGATCACTGGATACAATAGACAACACCAACAGATTCCCAAGTGAAGTGTTGCTTCACCTGGAAGGACTGTTTAGGGCCCTGAATGGAGGTGAATGGGCAGGTGTAGCTCTCTGACGCTTGCAGCGATATATGCCGGAGGGAGATTTGTGGGGCAGGTTGAATGGACAAGGAAATCACGGAGGGAATGATCCTTGTGGAAAGTGGAGAGATGGAGAATGGGAAGAGAGGTGTCAGAAATGGACCAAGTGAACTTGGAGGCAAAGTTGATGAAATTAATGAGCTCAGCATGGGTGCATGAAGCAGTAATGTAGTCGTCAATATAGCACAGGAAGAGTTTGGGACCATTAACAGGGAAGGCTTGGAACATGGACTGTTCTACATAGCTTTGGAAAAAATGGGAGGAGCCAAATGAGAAACATTTGAGGGTGAGGACCAGTTCTGCCAGATGGAGGAGGGTGGTGGTGGAGGGAAGCGGTTGGGTCTTTTGTTGAGAATGAAGCAGAGAACTTTGAGGCCTTCCTGGTAGGGGAGGGGGTGATAGGAATATAAGGAACTGGACATTCATAGTGAAAATGAGGCTGTCAGGGCCAGGGAATCAAAAGTTGCTGAGGAGATCAAGTACATTGAAGAGTCACGGATGTATGTGGAAAGGGGCTAAATTAGTGGGGATAGAATGGAGTCAAGGTATAAGGACACAAGTTCAGTGGGGAAGGAGCTGGCAGAGTCAATGGGCCTACCTGGACAATCAGGTTCGTGGATCTTGGGTAGGAGGTAGAAGCGAGCAGTATGGGGTAAGGGAGCAATGAGCTTGGTGGCGGTGGATTGGATTTCTCCAGAGTTGATGAGCTTGGTGATGGTGTTAGAGACAATTTTCTGGTTGCCAGAGTGAGGTACTTTTCAAGGGGTAAGAGGAAGTGTCTGAGAGTTACTGCAAAGCCTCAGCAAGGTAGAGGTCAGTTCACTACACTACAATAGGACCCACTTTGTCTGAGGGTTTGATGGTAAAGTTGGGATTGGTGCATAGAGAGTGGAGGGCAGTGCGTTCAGAGGGGGTAAGGTTCATAGAGGAGAGCGGAGAACTGAAATTGAGCTGGTTGATGTCTCGTTGGCAATTAGAGATGAAAAGGTCCAGAACATGCAGAGAATCAGAGCAGGGTGTCCAAGAAGAGGAGGAGGGTTGGAGATGGGAGAAGAGGTCATCGGTGCAGGGCGAGGAATTCTTGCCAAAGCTGTGGGCTTAGAGATGAAGGCGACAGAAGAGCTTGATATTGTGGTGGGCACGGAACTCATTTGCTAAATATAATGTGCGATTAGTGTAGAATTAGAATAAATGTGTGGTTAAAGATCAGTGTAAAGATGGGCAAAGGGCCTGTTACCATTTTGTATCTCGCCATGGCTCTGTGACTTTCTGATTCTGAAATAGTGAATAATTTGGGTCCAGTACAGATTTACTCAGTCCATCTGGTTGTAGTCTGAATGAGTAAGTCAGCTATCCAACATATCTTTCACCCTTGAGCTTAATAGACTAAATGTGTGGGCTGCATCAAAATAAGAGTTTTAATGGGGGGGGGGGGGAAGCAAGTTTATCTAAGCTGAAAACCAAGGATTTGACGCTGTGAGTAGAAGCAAATAAAAAGATGTGATCTATGATGTCAGAGACACACTAGACTGCAGAGCCTGGAAACGAGGAAAAAACAAACAGCTGGAAGAACTCAATGCAGCGTCTGTGAAACAAAAGGATGGATGATGTTTTGAGTCAAGATGTTGAAAATCCTGACCAACATCTGACTTGCATCAACACTGTCAGCATCATAACCAAAAATTTGCCTCCAATTCACCTTTAATGCTCTTGCCGTTAACTGGGAAAATATGATTAGCATGGCCACTCAAAACAGCAATGTCAAAATAGGTAACTGTGATGTGCTTTGGGGAGTTTACATGAAGAGATTTCCATAGCTTGGAAGCAACTTAGATGACAAAGAGCATTGCTCAACTGAGAGGGAGGTTGAATTAATCTAAAAGGAAAGGAATTTTGATGAAGGGTTGAGAGAGGAAAACTGTTAAGCATTTCAGTGAGAGTTTTTTTTATCTATTACTTGAGGCAGCAATAAATATTCTTGGTTCCAAGTGAAAATATTCACTTACAATCGCAAATCAGTGGTATTTTGTGTATTTGCTACATATTATTGTTTTTACGTCCTTTGTAGAAAGGAGTTTAGAAATAAATTTTCTAATAAATCTTGTGTTCATACTTCTAACAATAGTTTATATAATTCTTCAATTTTATAATCGTTGAATGTTGTTTTTTGTTGCATGTAGTGCCAACACACCACAGCAAATGCCCAATCTATATAAATGTATACTGTGAATAAATTTGATGTTTGAACCTTGTTTTGGATTTTGTTTAGACTTGAATTTAATAGCAAAGTAACAGTGCATTCGGTTCCATAATCCTATTTTAACAGTTCACCACTGATGAAGGAGCAGCATGGTGACATGGCTCTGAGCACAATACTGTTACAGTGCCAGCGACCCAGTTTCAATTCCCACTGCTCTCCCCATGACCACAGGGGTTTCCTCTGGGTGCTTTGGTTTCCACCCACATTCCAAAGACGTACAGATTGGTAGGTTACTGGTCACATGGATAAATTAGCCCATGCCGGCTCATGGATCGGAAGGGCCTGTTACCATGCTGTTCCTCTAAATAAAAACAGGAATAAAATTCCAGATTTCTCAACTCTCTAGACATGGATGCCAGATTATTGGAAGTATTTAAAGTAGATGTGTGGACTTACGTTTGAAAGATTAGGATACTGAGGACTGTGGGGATGTGCCACAACCGAGGAGTTGAGACCTGGGGTAGATCAGTCGTGATCATGTTGAATAACAGGATGGGACAGGCTTGAGGGGACTGGCAGCTACGGCTTCTCCTTTGTGCTTTTGCCTTCTCTACCTCAGTTCCACCGATAAATGTGTTGCATTTATATCTGAAAGCGTCTAACAATCTTACCTTTGACATTTTTGTTCACACTTGCCATGGTAACTTTCTGAGGGACAGAGTGTAGATGTTTGCTGCCCATATAATGAAGACATATTTCCTGACATCACTTCAGACTATCCAAGCTATAATTGTACTGTGGTTCCTCATTAGAACATAGGACAATACAGCAGGAAATCTATCCCCTGACCAGGTACACTGCCTAGTAGTAGATCCAGTATGTCTGTCCACCTGTCTTTGTTCTTGGTTCTCCAATCAGAGGATATAGTAGTTACAGAATTACTAAATGGTTATAATGTTTAGTTTTTTTACATGGGTCATTACATCTGTTATACTTAAAGAAAAGTTGTCTGGTTTCTAATTTTAATATTCTGGGTAAGTTTCTCTGCTGATTTGTGGTGACAAAATGTGTTCTAAACAGAATTGTAGAAAACAAAAAGATGCAATTCCAAATCTTTCCATTTTATGTCACTTGAGATAAGCCTAGCATTCCAATTTCCTTTAAATTTTGTTTTCACTTGCCACTGACTTTTACTTATCAAAATACTTGGGCCCATTACATTGTCTCTTCATTCAAAGCTCCATCATTCTTACCCCTGAAGTGGATGATGTCACTCTTTCCCACACTGAACACTACCTGCCGCTCATTAAATCCAGCAATGGCACTTTACAACTGTTACCTGTCGTCACTTGCTTGATGTCTTCAGCCAAACTTACAAATGAAACTCTGTTCATTCAGTCGTCATTTATATGTGTATGAAAACATTGTACTGTAATGGAAGTACATTGGGGTGACGTGTGGTCAGGACATCACACTCAGTAAATTTCAATACCCAAAATATAAAAAAAAAGAAAGAAAGAAAGAATGTGTAAAAGAGAGCAAAAATAGTGAGGTAGTGTTTGTGGACTGATCAGAAATCCAATGGCAGAGGGGAAGAAGCTGCTCCTAAATCACTGTGTGTGTCTTCAAGCTCCTGTGTCTTCTCCCTGTTGGTCGTAATGAGAAGACGTTATATCTTGGTAGCTGGCTGTGCTTAATGATGGATGACTCCTCTTGAAGGTGTCCTCAATGCTGAGAAAGCTAGTGTCCTAATAAATGGTTCGGGCCCAAAACATCAACTGTTTATTCTTTTCTATAGATGCAGCCTGAACTGCTGAGTTCCTCCATCATTTTGTGTGTGTTGCTTGCGTTTCCAGCATCTGCAGATTTTCTTGTGATGGACCTGGTTGAGTTTACAACTTCTTGCAGATTTCTCCAATCCTGAGCAGTTGCCTGCCCAATAGTCATCAGCGTGTTACCCACAATGCACTGTACTCTGTTACTGTTAACTATGCTTTCATCTCTTTGCTTTTCCCCTAGACGTGAAAAACTCCACATCAATTACACCAGATTTAATCTGCATTTACTACACGATTAAATAATTGATTGAGCCCTCTATTCCTCTATCCCACCGATTCCTTGCGCTTGGTAATTAGTATTTCTCTCCATTATCATTATGTCTACTAACGACTTATTCTTTTTTGAAGAAGAGGATTACATTTTCCATATGACCTTGAAAGGAATAGCTTGCACAGCTCCCAGAAGTAGATTCTATGAGTGCTTGGAGTTAATGAGAAAGGAAGTAATAAGAAACAGAATGTCATTAGAAATTAATTTTAGGAGTCAGTGGATAAAGTGAGCAGGAGACTAAATGAAACGGGAATTGGAGGCTACCAATGAAAGACAAATCATTGGAGATCTTATGTCTGAACTGATACTTAGACTCATAATAACTAATTACATTCAGAGGAGTTAGCACAAAACACTGATAAATGAGCAGAATGTTTCTTCTCAAAATATCACAGAAACAGCCCAGAATGAAGTTTTGAAGAGAAGTGGTAGATCAGAGATATGAGAGATTTGTTAAAATTAGTTTTTTGGATCTGGGATCTGCTGGCAAGATGGCATTTAGTGTCATTCTCTAAAGCCTCTGAGAAAATAGTAAGTCTTCTTCTTGAACTTCTTTAACAGTCATGCTGATGAAGGCTTTGCACAATGCATTTGGACGAGGAGGCCAGAATTTAGACCCAGTGAGAATTAAGGATCAGCAATCCAGTTCCAAGTCAAGATGGTCTGTGTGACTTGGGTGGGGGATGGTCCTGCAGATGGCAGTGTCACAGTGTTCCTATGGACCTGCTGCCTTTTCCTTCACCATGTTGAAAATCTTGGTTAGATCGTGGTGAAAATACTACTGAATGTCCATGGTAGGCAATGAACTGCAGTGCATTTTGAAGATTGTTGGATTTGTCAATATTGCAACTGTACTGGAACAACTTGACAAGAGGTCCTGCCATTCTGGAGGACAGGTCCAGCTGAGATGTTGTCTGGTCCTTTGCTGAATCCAGTGCTGTACGTAAATTTTGGTAATATATAGAATGTAAATTGGTTGGAGATTGACTTTTGAATCTTGGGAAGAAACTAGAGGAAGCATCTGTTCACAAGCTTAGACTGAATATTTTGTCTAGTCTTTCACACACAGCTCAACTATTGATGGGCAGATGTGGTAGGTGTACAGAGTTGAGCTATTGGGAGAAAACAGCCATTTCCTGGCCACAGAAACCAATTTAAGATCCAACAAAATACTTATTTTTATTATGCAGACAAACCAACCATTCAGCAATACAAGTTACTGATCAGAAATCAATTATTGCTAAGAAGCAACAGAAGCTATCCTATACAAAGATATTAAAGTGGACACTGTTATGAAAAATATATGTCTAAGGAAGTTATGAAACACTTTGGGTATAATCTGAATGTACGAGGAAGAAGACCTGAATGTAGATGCTGAGAAAATTTAAAGTTTCTTCCTTCAGCCTCTCTACAGAATGAACAAAATATTGCTGATCAAACACAAGACATTCTGTGGATGCTGGAAATTGTGAGCAACACACACAAAATGCTGGAGGAACTCAAGAGGTATCAATGGAGGGGATTAAACAGTCAACATTTCATCTAATACACGAAGAGTGGCTGATGTAGCCACCATCAAGTTGGAGGTGCAAAACCTCTATTCCATCTGGGTAGCCTCCAACCTGATGGCATGAATATTAAATTCTCTAACTTCTATTAATTTCTCTGCCTCCCCTTCTCTCTTTTTTACATTTCCCATTCCGGCATCCCTCTTAACTCCTTCTCTTCTCTTCACTTGTCTATTACCTCCATCTGGAGCCCCTCTTTCTTCCCTTTCTCAATGGACCACTCTCCTCTCCTATCAGATTCCTTTTTTTTGTAATTCAAATTGTTATTATTATTTATTCTTATTTTACAAAGCAGAACAGCATATCATAGAGCAGATATAGTACAGCATATTTACACATCCATTCCATGACAGGAAAACATACAAATCTAAGAAACAGAAAAAAAACTTATAATTTAAGTTTAAATTAACATACAACCAAAATTGATCCCACACGTCTTGCACTTTTCCCTCACTGTTAATTCTTCCCAACATGTGTTCATATGATGAAATCTTAACCATTTCCTCAGCCCATTCCCTCAGCCTATCACCTTTTCTACCTATCACCTCTCAGCATTTACTTTACCCCCTCACCTGGCTTCAACAATCACCTCTCAGTTTGATTCCCACCTGCATTCCCTCCACCTTCTTATTCTGGGTTCTTCCTCCTTCCCTTCTCATCCAGATGAAGAGTTTCAGCCTGAAGCATTGACTTTTTATTCATCGCTACAGATGCTCCTGACCTGCTGAGTTCCTCCAGCATTTTCTGATAGCTGATTGAACTATTTCTATGCAGAATCTGATAGGAAATGCAGAAATGTAGTGGTTAGCATGACATTATTACAGCTTGGGGGATCGGAGTTCGATTCCGGCGCTGTCTGTAGGGAATTTGTATATTCTCCCTGTGATTGCATACGTTTCCGTGGGTGCTCTGGTTTCCTCCCACAGTCGAAAGACATACTGATTAGTAGGTTAATTGATCATTGAAAATTGTCCTGTGATTATCTGAGGATTAAATTGTTGGGTTGCTGTGTGAAATGGCTTATTGGTCTGGAAAGGCCTGTTCCATGCTAAATAAAATAAAGCAGCAGCTATGTATATGTATTTGCAACAGAGAATAAAACAAGTTTATGGAATTCACAGAATGGGTGCATTTATCACTGAGTGGAAAATTCAATAAAATCTTCCAAGTCCTTTCTGCCCATTTTGCTTTTGTTGCTTCTGACTAGGGAATCTCATTAACATTAATGGCCTTTTATAAAGGCATGCATATCAGCTTTCATTATCAAAGCCTAACCAAACAGCAGTAGATAATTGATGATGTCCTTCAATTATTTAACAAGCAGACCTGATATTCTAATTGCTGAATACTGATGAGCCTCATATCAGGCTTGGAGACTGTCATCCATTCCTGTTCAGGACCCTGACGTCCAGTGGTCTGTCCAGCCCAAGAAATGGAACTCATTCATTCTACACAGTCCCAGCACAAACACCTTCCCCAATGTGTGCTGAATAAACCTGGTTCCATAGTAACATTGTCTGCACAGTTAATAAACTTCACACATAGATCAGAGAGCCATTATTCTCTCGCTTTCGACAAGCAGTGTGAAATAATAAAAACCACTGAAGAGTAGTTAACCTAATGCCCCTGTCTAGGATCTGTCAGAATCAGATTTGCTGCCCAATTTACATGCTCTTACATGACATTACTTTGCAGTAGTTTAAATTTCCCAATAGGCAATTAGGTGAAAATGAAACAGAGAGAGAGAAAATCCATCACCAGGGAGAGTGTGAGTGTTAGAAACAGAGTGAACCAATACAGATTCAGCTTATAGATCATTCCTGAGAATTTAGGGATAACTCGTATGCAGGTAAGATGGTAAATCATACGGATTTGATATTGTTTTGCTGAGAATTTCTCAGAAACAGATTTTATTAGATTTATTATATGACTTATTCATATGTTTCATGCATAATAAATATGACAATTGATGAGAATAATTTGGTAACACATGAGAACATAAAACATAGATCATTACAGCACAGTATAGACTTTTGGTCCATAGTGTTATGTTGACCTTTTAATCAATTCTATGATCAATCTAACCCTTCTCTCCTAAATAGCCCTCCATGTTTCCATCATCCATGTTCTCATCTCAGTGTGTCTCAAATGTGTTTGTTCATTGCATGCACCTGTCACTCTGTGTAGCAAACTCTGACTTCTCCCTTATACTGTATGCCGACCACTTTAAAATTATGTCCCCTGGTATTAGCCATTTCTGCCCTGGGAAAGGTCTTCAGCTATCCTCTCTATCTATGCCTCTTAGCACCTTGTACACCTCTTCTCCTATCCTCTATCCTCCTATCCTCCTTCACTTCAAAGACAAAAACCCTAGCTCCCTCAACCTTTTCTCTAGCCCAGGCAGCATCCTGGTAAATGTCCTCTGCACCCTCTCTGAAGTTTTCACATCCTTTCTATAATGAAGTGACCAGGACTGAACACACTATTCCAAGTGTAGTCTAAGCAGGTTTTATAGAGCTGCAATATTACTCTGTGGTTCTTGAAATCATTTCCCAGAGTAATGAAGGCCAAGACAACATACACCTTTTTAACAAACATATCAACTTGTATGACAACTTTGAGGAATCTATGGGCATGGACCCCAAGATCCCTCTGTTCCTCCACACAGTCAAGAATCCTGTCGTTAAGCCTGTATTCTGCCTTCAAATTTGACTTTCCAAAATGAATCACCGAATTTATCTAGGTTAAACTCCATCTGCCACGTCTCAGAGATTCATTGTTTCATTACAATAGGTCAGAGGCTGGTGTGTCATCTGCTAGTCATGCCGTTGCTTGTTTAGCATTTGGACAGGAAAGGGATATTGTGTTTCATAAACAACTGATGGTCAGTGACCAAAATCCAGAGGGTGATTAAATTCCAGAGAAAATTTCCAAATCAAAGTTCATAGTAAATCTATTGCTAAAGTATATATATATATATATATATATATATATATATATATATACGTCAACATATACAACCTTGAGATTCATTTCCTTGCGGGCATAATAAATGTGTTATTCTGGATTTGCAGCATCTGCAGAATCTCTTGTGTTTATTATCACTGGTCTGACTATGAGAAGAACATGACTACTTTTTAGTCTTGTCTCCTTCTTTGTTCTCTCGGTGCTTCTTGTTCTTCTATGCTCTTGTAACATTAATAAAATGCCTCTGAGCAACAAGTTTTATGCCTCATCTTAACTTCTGAAGAACCGTTGGATCCTAAAAGAGTCAGGATCCAACATCTCCAATGGTTCAGGTGCTGTTGGTCAACCCTGAATAAAATCAGCAGCATTCAACCTTGGTGATGTAAAGGATACAAATAAATACCAATTGGATCTAGATGTTGGTGGATCAGTAGACCCACAGTGAGGCGGAGAAGTTGGTGGGATGGAATCAGGGTTCTGGTGTGGAGAGGGAGGAGGGAGAACAGATCAGAGAGGAGGCAGAGAGAAGTGGGTAGTAAGACAAAAACAAATGTCATGAAGAAATGAGTGGGGAGAGTGAAGGATGAATGAAAAAGAGAATGGGAGAAAGATTTCCATCAGTCTCAGTCCTCATGTTGTCCTCAGCACTGTTTAGAGCAGAGAGCAATTAGAAACGGAATTGGTTTATTATTGTCAAATGTATTGAGGTACAGTTAAAAACTTTTCTCACATTCTGTTCATACAGATCAAATGATTACTTGATGCAATGAGAGAGTACAAGGCAAAACAATAGCAGAATATAAGATAAAGTTTTCAATGTACCTTGTTACAGAGAAAGCACAGTGCAGGTAGACAATAAGATGGCAGTTTATCTCGGTAGGTTCACCCATTACTTCCATTATGAACCTCAGCTGGAAATCAAAGGTGTCAAGGCAGGGTGTCTGACCTGGATCACACACGGGACAGGTTATATCTTTGCTGCATTTCCTCCTCTCTATGTACATCTCTTGTCCTTTCACACCATCTCTCACTCCCCTAAAAAGAAGTTAGGTTTAGGGGGAGGGGCCATTGTGGGTGTGGACAGAGTTAGAGTGGGGAACTGAAGCTTTGGCTCAAGAGGCTTTGGCGAGAAGAGGTGGAGGCCAAGATTCCAAGGGCCATTTTGGAGCAGACATTTTATGAATGTGTCAGTGTAGGAGTCTGATATTAGTCAGCTTTAAGTCAAGATATTTTGAAAAGAAGCACAGGTGAGTAGCAGGTAAGGACAGCTACTGTTTTCTTTATCAATGTTAACTAAAAAGATATAAAATTACAACTAATTAAGGTAGGAATGTAGGATCAGGCGATGTGTTGTAGCTGCATGATATGGGAGCTACTGGACCTCTGTGGTTCCTGATTACCACATCTGCAGTAGGTGTTAGTTGTTCGAGGAACTCAGGATCAAAGTTGGTGACCTAAAATCTGGGCTTCAAATTCTGTGGTACGTCTGGGAGGAAAAGAGTTACCTGGACACTGCATTTCAAAAGGCAGTCACACCCACTAGATTTAGCATCATCATTATTATGTGCCATGTGACAGTTGATCATGGTCTCATGACCATGATTGGTCTTGACAAATCTTTCTACAGAAGTGGTTTGCCATTGCCTTGTTCTGGGCAGTGTCTTTACAAGATGGCTGACCTCCAACCATTATCACCACCTATCAGAAATTGTCTGGCGTCAGTGATTGCATAACCAGGACTTGAGATATGTACCAGCTGCTCATACAGTTGTCCCTTACCTGCCCCCATGGTATTACAGGAAAGATATTAGCCTAGATAGAGCATTGGCTGATTGGCAGGAGGCAAAGAGTGGAAAGAAAGGGAAGCTTTTTTGGTTAGCTGCTGGTGAATAGAGTTATTCCACAGGGGTCTGTGTTGGGACCATTTCTTTTTGTGTTATATATCAATGATTTAGATGATGGAATTAATGGTCTTGTGGGCAGGTTTGGCAAGAATAGGTAAAGAGGTGGCAGATAGATTACAGAGTGGGGATGTGTATGGTCATACACTTTAGTAGATGAAATAAAATCATAGACTATTTTCTAAATCGAGAGAAAATTGAAAATCTGAGGTACAAAGCAACTTGGGAGTCCTCATGCAGGACTTCCTAAAGGTTAATTTGCAGATTGATTCGGCGGTGAGGAAGGCAAATGAGAGTATGTAATGTTAAGCTTTATAAGGCACTGGTGAGGCCTTGATTGGGGCATTGTGAGCGGCTTTGGTTCCTTTAGCTGAGGAAAAATGTGCTGACATTGGAGAAGGTTCATGAAAATGATTCTGGGATTGTAAGCTTTTCATGTGTGGAGCATTTTATGGCTCTGGGCCTGTACTCACTGGAATTCAAAAGACTGCAGGGTTCTCATTGAAGCCTATCGAATGTTGAAAGATCTCAATAGAGTGGATGTGGAGAGGATGTTTTCTATGCTAGGGGAGTCTAAGACCAGAGGACACAGCCTCGGAATAGAGGAACGTCCATTTAGTATGGAGATGAGGAGGAATTTCTTTAGCAAGATGGTGGTGAACCTGTGGAATTCATTGCCATAGTCATTGGGTATATTTAGAGCAGAGTTTGATAGATTCTTAATTAGTCAGGGCATAAGGGGATATGGGGAGAAGGCAAGAGATTGGAGCTGAGAGGAGAGGGAAATGGATCAGCCATGATGAAATGGCAGAGCAGACATGATGGGGAAAATGGCCAAAGTCTGCTCCTATATCTTATGGTCTTATGGACACACATCGTATCTAAAGAACAGGCAGGTGGGAAAATGAGGGGAGGTGGATTTGTTAGTAAAAATTCTTAGAAGAAAGTGACATAGGATCAGGAGATGTAGAATCCTTGTGAGTAAAATTACAAAACTGCAAAAAGACCCAGAATTGACTTATAAACAGGCCTCTGAACAGTAGCCATGGCGTGGGTACAAATTACAACGACATGCAGAAAAGGTATGTCAAAAGGGCATTGTTACGGCGGTCATGTGTGATTTCAATATGCACACAGATTGGGGAGATTAGCTTGGTGCTGCATCCCAAGTGGAGGAATTGGTATAAAGTCTACGAGAAGGTTTTTTAGAGCAGCTTGTGATTGGGCACACTATGGAAAAGACAGCTATGGATTGAGTGATATGTAATGAACTAGATTTGATTAGGGAGCTTAAGGTGAAGGAATCCTTGGGAGGCAGTGATAATATGGTAGAATTCACCCCATAGCTAAAATTGGTTGTATTGTATTACAGTTGAGTAAAGGTATCAGATGCATGAGGGGACATGGCTAAAGTTTAATTGGAAAGGAACACTAGCAGGGATGACAGTAGGGCAGCAGTGCTAGGGTTTCTGGGAGTAATTTGGAAGATGCAGAATCATTTCATCTGAAGCAGAAGTATTCTAAAGGGAGGATAAGGCAACTGTGGTTGACAAAGGAAGTCAAGAACAGCATAATAGGAAAATATAGCAAAAATCCGTGGAAATCTAGAGGATTGGGAAGATTAAAAAACAGAAGGCAAGTAAAAAAACAAAACTGAGAGAAAAGTAAGCTATCCAATAATACAAAAAGAAGACACTTTTTTGAGATATATAAAGAGAAAAAGAAAGGCAAGAGTCGACATGAGACTGCTGGAAAATGGTAATGGAGATGGAATAATAGCGGACAACAAAATGGCAGATGAGCTGAATAAATATTTTGCATCAGTCTTCAGTGTGGCATACTGCAGCAGCATGTCAGGTGTTCAAGAGTGGCACGGGGCAGAAGTGAGTGTATTCACTATTACTAAGGAGAAGGCGCTTGGGAAGCTGAAAGCTCTGAAGTCATAAACCATCTGGACCAGATGGACTACATTCCAGAGTTCTGAAAGAGGTAGCTGAAGAGATTGTGGGGGCATTAGTAGTGATCCTTCAACAATCACTAGGTTCCAGAGGACTGGAAAATTGCAAAATTACTCCACTCTTTAAGAAGGCTGGGAGGCAAAAGAGAAGAAATTATAGGCCTGTTAGCCTTACTTCAGTAGTTGGCAAGACATCAAAGCCCATTACTACGGATGAGGTTTCAGGATACCTGAAGGAACAGGTTAAAATACATCAAGGTCAGCATGCAGAAGGCTTGCCTGACACATTCGTAGGAACTCTTTGAGGATATAACAAGCAGGATAGACAAAGGAGAGTTGGTGGATGTTGTCTATTTGGATTTTCAGAAGACCTTTGACAAGGTGCTGACATGTGGCTACTAAACAAGAGCCCATTGTATTTGAAGAAAGATATACATAGACAAAAAAACTGGCTGGCTGGCAGAAGGCAAAGAGTGGGAATAAAAGGGACCTTTTCTGGTTGGCTCTCTGTGATGAGTGGTGTTCCACAGGGGTTGGAGTTAAGTCTACTACTTCTCAGGGAATATGGTGATAATCTAGGTGATGGAATTGATGGCTTTGTGGATGATACATAGATAGGAGGAGGGGCTGATAGTGTTGAGGAAACAGATAGTCTGCAGAAGCACTGAAACAGGTTAAGAGAATGGGCAAAGAAGTGGCAGATGGAATAAAATCATAGACTTTGTTAGAAGGAATACAGGCATAAAACTATTTTCTAAACAGGGAGTAAATTCAGAAAGCAAAGATGCAAAAGGAAATGGGAATATTAGTGTGGGATTCGCTAAAGGTTAACTCATAAGTTGAGTCAGTGGTAAGGAAGGCAAATGCAGTATTAGCATTCATTTTGAAAGGACTGGAATATAAAAGCAAGGATATAATGCTGAGTCTTTATAGGTCATGGGTCAGACTGCTCTTGGAGTACTGGTTCACAGTTTTGGCCCTTTATCTAAGAAAGGATGTCCTGGCATTGGAGAAAGTCCAAAGGAGATTTATGAGATTGATCCAGGGAATGAAAGGGTTAATGTATGAAGTGTGTTTGATGGCTCTGGGCTGTACTTATTGGAATTTAGAAGAATGAAGGGGGATCTTATTGAATGCTACAAATATTGAAAGGCCTAGATAATGTGCAGAGGATGTTTTCAACAGTGAGAGGGTCTATGACCTGAGCACAGAAGGACGTCTTTAGAACAGAGATGAGGAGGAATTTCTTTAGACAGAATGTGGTGAATCTGTGAAATTCATTGCCACAGACAGCTGTGGTAGCTCAGTTATTGGGTATATGTTTTAAAAAGTTAATAGGTTCTGTTAAGTTTGTTCTTAATAAAGACAAACTTAGCGTGGGTTTAACGTTAGAACATTTTATTTACAGAATGGCTTTAGCTTCACACTGATCATTGTGATCAGCTGACCAACATCATCTCTAGTTCTGGGGTGAAGCACCCAGATTGCCCACTGGGAAGTGAAGTTCTTTATTATGAGCACACGTAACAGAGGTTCTTAATTAGTAGGGGTATCAAATGTTACAGGGAGAAGACAGGAGAATAATGTTGAGAAGGATAATAAATCAGCCACAACTGAATTGCAGAGCAGACTTGATGGAGCAAATTGTCTTATTCCGTTCCGATATGCTCTTCATCTTCCTCCATCCCTTTCCAATTTCTTTTTGCATTCTTCTTTCCTACCCTTCCTATTGATTCTTTCTCCCCCTCTAACTTTCCCATTAATTTCACAATCCTTCTCCCCTCTCGTCTCTAATTTCATTATCCCTGTCTCCTTCCCTCTCACACACTTCTCCCATTCCTGCCATTATTCATACCATTCTTTCATTGAATTGTTCCCTTTCCCATTCTGCTTCTGATGCACCATCAATAACTCACTCTGAGACGTAAGAAGCGAGATATCGGCTTTTATTGACTGGAAGAATGAACAACACTACATCCTGGAGAATGAGGCCGGGCATCAGGCCTCAATCGCCTTTATACAGGGGTCTGTGGGAGGAGCCACAGGAGCAGTCCAGACAGGTATATGTAGTTCACCACAGCTTCTGAACTCTCTGCTTAAATTACAAAACACTCCAATATTTTGAGGGCTTTGTCCTTAAAGGGACAGCTCCGGGTGTTTAGTTTGCAAGGCAAGTTTTGAAGGTATGTTGTATCTACAACTGGGACACAGACCATTTCTCCTGACCACAGATACACAACTTTTACCCTAGGAGACCACCCGCCAGCTCTCTCACTCAGTTGACAGCACTTGTCATGCCTTTGAGCTTAATCTCAATCATATTTCATCAGCAAATTCCATTTATTCACAGTTTGCCAACTCAATATGAATGAGACACTGGACTCAAAATAGAGTGATTTCTTCCGTTCAAATACAATATTTACTCATGCCTCCAGTCACCCAATAATAGTGATTGTTTTTGGGTACGCAGTGGCAAGACGACACAGCAAGGTTTGAGGTCATTGTCTTTGATATTGACAGTCAACCAGTTTTTACAATAAGAGTGAATCGCTGCCAGCAGTTTGAGTCTCCTGTCTAATCCTTTAAACTGCTGAATCCAGGGTGAACCAGAAGCCGGGATGGACAGAATTGAGTAAAGTAGTAGAGTAACTAAGTAGCAACAGTTATCAGCCATGGCGAGAGCAGAGTAGGGCAGAGAAAGTGGACCATGGAAGGTGGAGAGTTGCTAGGCGATGAGGCAGCACATCGGGTAGGGGGAAGTATGAACAGTCTGAGAAGATAGGGTGAAGTGAGAGAGAATTTCCAGGGTTCCTAAGTAGTGGGAGGCAGGGGACACCACAGAGACAGCAGAATGATCTGAATTGGAAGAAACAATCTGGGTTTGGATCTAGCACAGTGGACCTAGGGTATCAGGGGTCAAGGCTTGACTCAGGTGGATCTGTAAGGAATACGGCAGGCCAGAGCTCAGGCGGACTGGAAGAAAAAGGCAGTGTCTGTGACTCAGGCAGACTTGGAAGGAATGCAGCAGGGTAGAGCTCATGCGTACCTGAAGGGGAGAGGCAATGTGTGACTCAGGTGGACCGGGTAGGGTGAATCAGGAGTTGGACTGCACGGAGTGAAGGGGCAAAGAATTAACAACAGGAATCAGCCAAAGAGTAACTGGAAGTGAGCTGGGCAACACGAAAAGGGTGCAGACGTGACAGGGTGAAGCACAAATCCACAAGTGTAACTGGAATTAGTGTAGAGAGGCGCAAGGTCAGCATGGATATAGTAGGCTCAGGGCCTGTTTCTGTGCTGTATAACATAATGTTGAATTATGTATGTTACTCCAGGTCCAAAGCTCAATTGCATGTGCTGAGAAATTATTGATTCCTTAAATTTATAAATCTTAAGGATACTACCAAATAAAATGGAGGGAAGTGCAGAACAGTTGGGAATGCCTGGACTCTAAAGAACATGCCTGCTGATAACCTAGCCAGAGTTCAGATCCATGCTCAGTAATAGGCTGATAACCTATTCACTGGCAGTCTTTGGGTCTAAATGGCTAAAAACTCACACTCCTGGAGTCAGGAACGAAGCAGTCCTTTGTGAGTAATTGCATCATTCAATATTTAAATAACTTTAGGCCTGTGAAATTTAAGAGTGCTATTAACCCATGGCAATTTCTCACATCTCATCAGTGGGGAGACATGCAAATGTGGCCTCAGGTTCTTCCTATTTGGCAAGATGCAGCTAACCAGTGTCCTGCTGGCTGCTTAGTTCCAATGATAAAGCAAATAGAATGAAGCCTATCTAAACTTGGTGCTGGCTTTAGTTGCTAACACTCAAGAAAATGTCATTTCGTACTTCTGAACCAATGAATCCCACCTCTTAATTAAAGTTTATCCGCATAAATTTATTTTAAAGCCTGAGAGAGTGTATACTGCAGCAGCAAAAAGATAGCAGATGCACAATTTCTCTGTTGTCTGGTTTGGGAATTTCAACGCTGAATAGCAGGCTTCTGCACATGCCTTGCAAATGGGTATTTCACATTGCAACAGGGTCAACCACACAGAAATACAAACATTGTCCAGCTTCTTAAAAAATTCTCAATATTAGTCTTTAATAGAATCCAAATAACTTAATTATTACAGATAATTTGTGTGGTACCAGCGGCTTTATTTAAATTAAAAACATGCAAGGAACTTCTTACATAAAGCAATAA
Source organism: Hemitrygon akajei (assembly GCF_048418815.1). Taxonomy (NCBI): domain Eukaryota; kingdom Metazoa; phylum Chordata; class Chondrichthyes; order Myliobatiformes; family Dasyatidae; genus Hemitrygon; species Hemitrygon akajei. Next base: position 56,451,546 of record NC_133137.1, read on the forward strand.
ACCTGATCATATCCATGCAATGTTCCAAGGCAAAAAAAAAGCCAGGTATAGTGAAACAGGGCACAACTGCTTGAAATTCTAAAACAGATGAACACTTTCAACCTCTACCAAGACTGGAGCTATAGTAACAACCCACTAACTTTTAGAAAATAGCCCAGGGTTGCTTTGTGTTCTAGCGTTGAAGGTAACTGAGGAATTCTCTGTTGTACAGTCCCATGCTGTCTCTCTTGCCATAAGAGTTTGAACCCACATTTGTTGGTGTGTAAAAAGCACCCAAATATGTTTTGGATCGACTCAAAAGGTCTGCAAGACGTTGTGTCACACAGGTGGCAGTGTTGCACATTCTCTTTTCCACACGGAAGCTGCAAGAATAAATTAAATACATAAGTGCCCTCGATTAGACTAATTATAGAACATAGAACAGTACAGCACAGGAATGGTCTGTCATACTCAGATATGCATATGGATTACAAACCAGTCCTGATGAAGGGTTTCAGCCCAAAACATTGACTGTTTACTTTTTTCCCCATGGATACTGCCTGACCTGCTGAATTCCTCTAGCATTTTGTGTGTGTTGCTTATATATAGCTTATGTTCAGTTATATCAGAGTGCTTACTCAAGAAATAACCATATTAATACATGAAGAACATTCTCAATAATATGAATCAACAGCATAAGAGGAAATTTAGCATAAGGAAGAGGTAACAGTAAAAACTAGAACCAGGTGTTAATATCAGTCTGTTATGACGTGAAATTTGTTTTTTATGTGTTTAAAGATGAATTGTATATAAAACATTTGGATAGTATAGTCACTTTGTGTGTGATCAGATTAACTGTTCATTATTCTAGATGAGTATTTGTCTTGTTCTTGTCTCAATTTAGTCTGAATTAATATCCCAAATTTCATTTGATTTTTTTCCACGTATATATCCTTGTATTTAACAATGAAATCAACTAACATGTTTCTGTTGAAAATGGAAGTTATCAAAATGAAAACTTATCAATTCAACTTCCAACAGTAGGGATCTGTTTTAAAAAGTGATTATATTCACTTGAGTATTTATCTCACAGGCATTTTCAATCTGTGGTCTAACCACAGCACCTCACAGTTTAAAGGCAACTTTCTCTAAATCCATTTTGACATCTTAGTTCTGCACTCAATTGCTGGTTATTCTCAAGGAGGGTGGTCGATCTCTGAAATTCTCTCTTCTACATGGTTTTGTAGATCTTTGGGAGTACAGTATTTATAAAGGAAGTAGACCTACATCTGCTCCTATTTTCTTCTGGTTTTTAAAGCTTATGTTCAGAATAGAGTCAAAGGAAAATTGGTGGGGATATATTGTGGTGAGATCAGGAGACAATGATGGGACTGGTGGGATCACACCATCAGGAATGGACATGGACTCTCTAGGTTCAGTAGCCTCTTTCTGTCCTATAGCATATAAAGCATTCTCTGCAGAAATATACAAATCAGAGCTCTGCACAATACAAGTCTATATGTATTCATGATCTCTCCCCTGCATTGTTAATGTGCGAGCATACATTTCATTATTTCAGCTATGAAGTGGAGTGTAGAACTGAAATGTTAACCCTTCTCTCCTGGTACTGCATGTTTTGGTTGTAATCTCAGTTTCTGCTGTTACAGGTCCTTCACATCAGGATGCTGTAGAGCAAAGTGGAAGCAGCTAGTTGAGAAGGTTATTCAGGATGGTGCAGGATGTGGTGAAGGTACCTCTTTGGCTTAAATGGCTCTTGCACAGGGAATGCAGCTGACCCACCAGTGGGAGACCTCTTCCTCAGCACTGGGATCTGCCAGGAGTACCACTCAGGGAGCACAGCGTCTGACTCACTGGGAACCGCAGAGTACCTGATTTGATGAGAAACAAGAAGCAAAGTTATTAAGGATGGCATGGCCATTTATGGGTTAGCACAACACTAATACAGTGCCAGCAACCTGGATTCAATTCCACTGCTGTCTGTACGGAGCCTGGACATTCTCCCCATGAATGCCTGGGTTTCCTCTGGGTGATCTGATACAAAACTATCCCAAAATACATAAAAAATAAGAAAATGCAAAGCAGGGAACAGTTTGAGGACTGCTCGGGGGTGGGGGGGGGGGGAGTTATATACAGTATTTTGCCTTCTGTTCCTGTCAAATTGGATCCAAGTTTCCATCAACTGCCCTTCCCCATAAAGGATAACAAATCCACCTCTTCTGTCTCAATTCTTTAATCAACATGTGTTTAACCATTTAGGTTTCAAGCATTGTTAAGCCATCCAGTAAACCTGTCTCCCTATTGTTCTTTTCCCTTAGTATTATGTTAAAACTCATCCATTTGATCACATACATGGTTCCCATCACTCACAATTCATTCATTGGCTCAGCATTAACCTCAGAATCAGAATCTGATTTATTTTCAATGTCACACATGATGTGAAATTTGTTATTCTGTGGCTGTTATAACTTACAATAAATTACTATAACTTACACAAGACAAAATATAAATGATTCCCTAATATTAACCCTGTGGCATAGTGTGGAAAATTTATGTTGTCAAAGGCACCATATAAATGCAAGATGTTTATTTTTTGGAGTGTGACACACCAACACAGTATCATGTTATCAGTCTCTGTTTTGTGAAACGTTCTATTATTATCTTTTTTGACACTCTCCCTGATTACACAAGCAATCTAAATTGCCCAGTGTAGTTCAATCGATATTTTAAATACTATTTAAAACTTAATATACAAGATATATTTTCCTGTACATTAATTTATTTTAAATATTTTACCTTTATCAAGGGAAAATATTCACAAACCTCAAAGTAATCTCTTTAAAGCATTCATTATTCTACCTCAAATACAGCAAAGAGAAATCTCCTACAAAATACAGACAATTCTTCAGCAAATTTAAGGAAAGTAAGATTCAGGGAGACACTGTTTACTCTCCCAAGATAACAGAGTCTGGTATCACTGTCTTAGTGTCCCATCTCCTACCTATTGGTAGAGCCACCCTCACCCCGCCCCCTCACCCTGAGAACATGGCTGTTTCCCTTTGTGAGTTTGACATGAACTTGCTCCCCACATCAGTTCAATATCAGTGCCTCAGAACGTAGAACGTTACAGAGTGCAAGCCCTTCAGCCTATGACATTGTGCCAAACTTTTAACCTACTCTAAAATCAATCTAACCCTCACCCACCATTTTTCTATCATCCATGTGCCTGTCTAGAAGTCCCAGCTCAATTTTAAAGCAATTCTTAATTTTGTTTTACTTGGCATTTGAAGTAAAACAAAATGCAATGGAATGCCCTGATATGTCTTTATCACCATGACAGTACTTGTATTTCAGCGAATCAAAGGACTGCTGGTTAAAGCCCTACTCTGGAAAATGAGGTCCAGAGCCCAGGCTGTATTTCTGGCCAGGGAGTACTGTATTAACAGGTCTGGTGTCACATGAGTAAGATTTTAAACCCTGGCTGCACCATTTTTGCAACTTTCTTCACACAAAATATACATGCTTGAAGCTAATTCACTGCTTATGTGAGACAGCAGATTGGAGCAATAAGAAAAAGCTATTTGCATTCATTACGAAAATCAAAAAACTACAGATGCTGGAAGTTTGAAATAATGGCAGAAAGTTGCTGGAAACACCATTCAAGTCAAGTGGCATCCAGGAAAGGCGAAACAGAAAAAAAGCTTTACTTTGAAGTTTTATAAACCCAATAATGCTTCTGCAGGAATGAAGCACATCAGATCCTGCACACAGAATGCTGTTGGAACTCAGCAGGCTAGGCAGCATCAATGGAGAGGAATAAACAGTTGATGTTTCATGCTCAGTGCTGTCATCTAGACTGGAAAGGAAGGAGGAAGGAGGCAGATTAAGGATGTTTGGGGAGGGGGAGGGGCAGGTAAAAAGTATTGTTGGGAGAGGGAGGGGGACGAAGTAAGAAACTGGGATGTGAGGTGGAAAAGTTTCAGGGCTGATGAAGGTGGAATCTGAGAGGAGAGGAGAATGGACCCGGGACATGGGTAGGAGGAGGGGCACTAGGGTGAGGTGATAGGCAGTCAAGGAGAAGAGAAGGGTGAGAGGGGAGTCAGAATGGGGCATGGAGAGTAGAAAGAGAGAGAAGGGAGAGGGGGAGAAATTTCCAAAAGTTTGAAGAATTGTTTATGCCATCAGTTTGGAGGCTAGCCAGTCAGAAAATGAGAAGTTGCTCCTCCATTCTGAGAGGCCATGGACTGATATGTCGGAATGGGAATGGGAAGTAGAATTAAAATGGGAGGCCCCAAATTTCAAGATTGATAAAGAATATTCCATCTGAAGCATTAACTGTTTCTTTCTCCACAGATGCTGTCTGACCTGTTGTGAACTTCCATTTTGTTTTGATTTCATTTGACATTTATTTTGATCTCAGTGTTACTCGGCTAATGAAATCATTTATAAAGAGAACAAACAATTTAAAGTTCCTCCAACAACAATAAGATTAATACTGTAGTCTGATAATATGGTGCCAGGTTTGAGGGTGCCTTGGAGTCTTTTAAAGCCAGCCAGGAGAGCAGGAAGTGCTTAAAACCTTACCCAGTTCATAACCTCTGTCAATGAAGTACTCACTCAGTGAGATATTGAACATGGGGTATGGCTTAATCATTGTGGCAGAGGCAAGAGATTAGACACAATTGGAATGTTTTCTCTTGAGCTTCGAAGGCTGAGCGGCAAAATGATAGAAATGCGCAAAATTAAGAGAAACACAGATAGGGTAATCTGTCAGAGTTTTTTTTCTAGGGCAGAAATGACAAATACAAGATGACAAATGTTAGAGGGGGGAAATTTAAAGGAGATTTGCAAGGCTTTTTTTAAACGGGTGATAGGTGCCACAGCATCCGTTGGAAGCTGACATGACAGTTGTTTGAACCAGCACGTGCCTCGTCTTTTGGGATGCTACCATTGAGCTGGCACAGGTACAAGGAGCAAGTTGGATATATTGGCATTGTAAATGAAGAACAAATTTCTGAGCAATCACTGTGTAGGTCCCCAGCACAGTACCATGAAAACCTCCACTCTCGCAGACACGTGATACTTTTAAATGTCAGCTCATTTTTAAAATTTAACAAAGCTTTTAACTAACATTTTTTTGTCTTTCACTTTTTCAGGTTTGCACTTTATCTCATTGTAAAGCACTTTGAACTACATCGTCTGTATGAAAAGCGCTCTATAAATAAGTTACTATTGCCGTGTGATTATCAATACCTGCATCGTATTCATGATAAACATCATCGATCAATACTAATCCAAAAGAGGTGGTAATAATACACAGACCTGCTTGGGACAGCCTGTACTCCGTCCGGCGAGCTGAGGTGGAAGACAAAGGCGACAAGGAGGACGGTGGAGAGTTTCAGACAGTTCATGATTTAAATGTGGAGTTACAAACAAGCAGGAAGATGTTGGGAGAAACTTTCAGCGACAGACTGCAATCCTCCTTAACTTGCGCTGGAACAACTACCGCACCCAGGTTACTGTTAAAGGCGAAGAAGCGGGTTATAATTCGGATTTTAGCCGTAAGCAAGAATTACTCTAGTGTTTGCGTTACTTCCGGTCTGCCAAATCAGATTCGACATTCATTTTAAATATTAATTCTTCAGACCGCTGCATTTTCGTTAATATCCACTAACACGTCTATAAACTTTTTAAAAAATCGTTAACGTTCTAATTGTAGGCATGGCTACCAGCTAGGGTGTGGGACATCATTCATTCGGGGGTACCGGAGTTTTAAAACAGGGGAGATGGAACTGGACGCGCATCCGAATAGAAGTGGGCATTTTGCCAGAGAGTTTGGACTGGGATGTGCGAACTACTTACGAGGAGCAGCGCCAAGATCTGACCCGGAATTCAGACACTCCCGAGGCCCCCCTTTCTCGACAGCACGCTGGAGGTTTCTGCTCTCTTGTTTCCCATTGCTGGCGAGTGCCTCTGGTCTTTTAAAGCCCGGCACCTCTCGGTGTTATTTTGACGTCAGCGAGCTGAAGAGACACCCAGTGTAGGAACTTGATAAATCCCCTGTGGATAAAAACAGGAGTCAGTGCCCTGGTTAAAGTCCAGGCGTTAACTCATCGATAGTGGAGCCCACAGACTGGCAGAGTGCTGTATCACGTCAGTCTAATCCAGGGACAGTTGTTGCAACGAAAGAACTCGGTACTTGATTCACAACCAACATCGCTGTAGAGTTTACTGCTGAAGTTAAGTGGACCCACTGTTACCATTGTCTGGTTCCTGGAAGATTTAAAAAGTCAAGTTCCCTCCTCAGTTTCATGATGCCACAGAGGAAGCGGGATCTTGGACATCTCGTTCAGAACGATGATGGGGGTCGGAGAGAGACCCTCATTAAAAACGAAGACTGAAGTATCAGGACAGAGTGGAAATTGAGAGGCATTTTCCGTTGGTAGGACAGTCTAGGATCAGAAAGCACAGCCTCAGAATAAAGGGGTGTCTCGTTAAAAGCGACTCAAGGAGAGTGGTGAATCTTTGCATTTCATTGCCACAGAAGGCTGTGGAGGCCAAGTCCTTCAGTACACTTAAGGCAGAGATTGATAGATTCTTGACTGGTAAGGGATTAAAGGTAACGGGGAGAAAAACAGCTCCCTTCGGGAAAGTGCCATAGGGCTAAAAATTCACGCCTTCTTAAAAGTTTTGTCCCTACCAATTACCGGTAATCTGACCAACCATTCGTTACCCCCCTATCTATTATCCCGTCGCAGCACTGCTAACACTTGCAACCGCATTTTATAATGCTGGTTATATTGTGAATACATGCCAGTACTTATGTACATTTTATTCCCTCTTTCTATCTCTATTTTGATAATTGTTGAATTGTTTTTTATTGAATGTGGTGCCAACACACCACAGCAAATACATGTATATGGCGAATAAATATGAGTTGATGCTTGTGGAGGTGTTAAAATGGGGCCCAGAAAAGAAATAATCAGCCGAGTAGAATCAATTCGGCCAAATAGCTTAAATCAACTCTTATATTTTATGGTCTTATTGTCTTACGTCGACCACAATGCTTACCTGAGTTAGTCCCGTTTGCCTGCATTTGGCACATATCCCGCAAAAACTTTAATATCCCTGTACCTGCTCAAATGTCTTTTGAACATTGTAATTGTACTCACCTATACAAGTTCCACTGGCAACTCGTACCACATGCCCACCACACTCAGCCCTGCGGGGCCCTTTTAAATCTTTCCCCCCCTGAAGGGGCAGCAATGCAAAGAAGGTTTCCAGAGTGAGGCAGATGTTAGAACTGCTCCTTTGCAGCTCCAGTGACCTGGGTTCAGTCCTGGCCTCTGCTGCTCCCGATTTGGAGTTTGCCTGTTCTCTCTAGTGCTGTGATCTCCTCCAATATCCCAAGGACAGAAGGCTTGGTAGGTTAATAGGACACCGTAAATTGCCCGAAGTGTGAAATCTAGGGGAATTGAGGGGAATGGGAGGAGAATAAAAACATGGGATTAATGTCGATGACTTTTTGATGGTCAGTATGGTCTCAGTGGATTGAAAGGTTTGTTTCCACTCATTTCAGATTTCAGAAGATCAGCAATGGAAATGTGCACAAAAGAAGCATTATTTTGAAAAACTATTTGATCTTTTGCTGCATTCAGCCACATGTTAAACACCCTGAACAGCCAACTATTTCCTCCACACCAATCTTACTTCCACTAGTCCTGGTCATTGGCTACATGTGAACAACCAATCATAATCCAAATTTTCCCATTTATTCTTGCTATCACAATGCAACTGCATGTACATTTTCAAACTCCCTCACATCCTCCAAAGGTTTGCTGATGAGAAACACAGAGCTGGATTATGAATAGCACTCTCTGCCTTCTCTGTAGAATCTTTAACCCCTTTATCTAAGCCCAGAGAACCTCTAGTCATGTAAGAGTGTTTCTTACACAATTCTTTGTAAACTCTATAGATCTGTAGTGTGTGAAAATCCCAGGAGATCAACATTTTCTGAGATACTCAAACCACCCCATCTGGCACCAATAATCATTCCACGGTCAAAGTCACTTAGATTGTAATTCTTCTGCATTCTAATGTTTGGTCTGAACCTCTTCAGTATGTCTTTTATGGTCATTATTTATGTATAGCTTGTATTTATTAATCTATTGTATTTTTTTATTTTCATGTAAATGCCTGCAAGAAAATGAATCACAGGATTGTACCTGGTGATGTATGTTTGCTTAGAGGCAGCCACAATGCAAGAAACCCAAAGAATCCAAGAAAAAAAAAGAACAAGCATAACCACTGTGCAGAGAAAGAGGGGAAAAACACACAAAAATGAAACAATAGGTGAAAACGGCAGCATTACAAACTAGATTGAGTCCTTAGATTTGCTTCCCAGTGCAGGTGGAGTAGGCCCAAGCCTCAATCTCAGTTCATCATATTAGTGGGGCAAAATCTCTGTAAACAATTAAATTATAAGAAATTAACTGTAATATTAAATACAAACATCTGACATATGTTCCTGTAAATGTCAGAACTATGCCCCTCTCTCTTTCTCTCCCCACTTCTCTATCTATCTTTAGTAATTGTTTTATTCATAGCAGTCTTATGTGCTAATGAATTGATTCATTACAAAACTGTGGAGGTATAGTTACCAGATCAACTTGAGGATATCCGAAAAAACCAAAGCCCTTCATTGCTTGGAGACAGGACTTAGGTCTAGTCTGATTTTGAACACCAAAAAAAAATTGGCATTGGAAGAACTCGAGTATGTTCTGATTAGATTAATTTTTGGCATTTAAAATGTTAATGTGAACAGGCTGTATAAACTTTGTAATCCTTAGTGTTTAAAAGGTTGATTTAATCAGTATCTTTAGAGCATTAAGGGAATTTGACCTGTTAAACCTAGGCAATTGACTTCCCTAGTGGGCTATCCAGAACATACATCTTAAATTTTGAGCTGACCCATTTAGAAATAAAATAAGTAGGCAGTTATTTGCTGCATGGGGTGGTGAAAATCTGGAACATATCTTCATGACCATGGATGCTGGATAAGTTTATATTTTGAAGATTTGATGAATACTTGTCTGGCAAGAAATAAGAATCAAAACTGTATGTTGAATTTGGAGAATGATTCTATTAAACAGCATTAAAATGTTGAATAACTAATCCTGAGTGAAACCAATGCATGGACCATTTTTTTAAAATTTTTTTTATTAGTTTTTCAAAACATTTTACAAATTAAAAACCCCAAATCCTAATGAGGAACATTAATACAGTGCAAAATTAAGCATACAATAACAATATGCTACAAAGGAAGAGAATTTAACAAAAAAGCACCTAAATTAAAGACAAGTAAGCTTAGTATCCTCCTCAAGCCCCACAACACAAGAAAAAAAAACAACAACAACTCCAGACCGACCACAACACAATATAGAGAGTATAAGTCAGGACAGTCAAACTCCCAGACTGTGAATACACTTAGCAACAGAGGATAATAATGCCTACAACCAGAAGAGGAAGGTTATGAAAGTACTCGATAAGAGGTCCCCAGACCTTATGGAACTTTAGATCCGAATTAAGAACTGAAGGACCATTCTTTGAAGTAAACTTGTCACTAGTTTTCCCTTCTTTTTGGTAGGAACTAAAGTAAACATTTCATGGCATTAGAATTTATTGTAATGACATCAACAGGGGCTATACAACCATCTGTGTTTTGAATGAGTAGGTCTGTCTATTGAAGAGTATCTGACATGCTACCCATATCTTTCTGTCCAGCATGAACATTCCACTCAGCTCAAAGCAAACCACTTTATACAGTATCTGAACTCTTTTTTGGAGGGGTTTGAATAAATCCCAGATGGCTAGTCAGATGCCTGTATCAATTTAGCTTTGAAAATGCAGGATGTTGAGGTTTTGAAGAGGGTGTAGAAGAGGTTTCTGAGGATGCTGCCTGGTTTAGAGGGCATGTGCTGGATAAACTTGTGTTGTTTTCTCTCGAGTGCTGGAGGCTGAGGGGAGATCTGATAGAGCTTTACAAGATTATGCGAGTCATAGGGTAGACGGAGAGTATCTGGTTCACAGGGTTAAAATACCAGAGGGCATGCTTTGAAGGTGAGGGGAGTAGGTTCAAGGTGGATGTGAGGGATAAGTTTCTTTACTCAGAGTAGAGGATGCCTGGTATGGTGGGAGAGGCAAATATATTAGATGGTTTTAAGAGAAGTTTTGGTAGGTATTGTTCTATGTTCTAAACATGCAGATATTGAAAATCTGATATCAAAATAGAAATTACCTGAAACATTCAGTAGAATAAGAGAGTTTCCAACTTTTTCCTCTTTTTTTTCATCTCAGCTTGAATTTATTTGTTTCTCAGTTTTTTTTGTTGAATCCCATCCCAATCTAAATGCAGTCAATTGTTCCCAGGCCCTGCCACTAACTTTCTATGGGGGGATACTAATTGATCATCTAGCAGTCAAATGCTGGCTGGAGATCTCATTAGACATTACTTGAAATGTTTTCCCACAGTTTCTCACTCTAACATCTCACTCATGCAGCAGAAGAAAACTTCAGCAGTTTATGGTGAAAAAGTCCTTCACCAGTATGTTCAGGTCAGCATCACGGCACAACTTTCACACTGAGAATACAAAAACCTTCAAAGTTAAAATCTGACATTAATGCATATGAATGTGTCCACATTTGTACTTTGACTGCAGATTGGATTCTGTACGAGGCAGTACACCTTCTTAATATTCGACTCTTTAATCGATTGAAAATCAATGAACTTCAATTCAATTTAAGTTTCATTGTCATTCAGCCACACATGAATACAGCCAAACAGGACAGTGTTACTCTGGGGTCAAGGTACAAAACACAGTACCAACAGTCACACACAGCACAAAGCACGCATAGCATGTACAAGATAGAAAGATACAGACTCTCAATATAAGAGTCCAAACTCAAGCCATCCAACACTGCGGGAATCTGCAGACAACCACAACAGAGCTTGTGTGCTACTGAGCAAACACTGGGGGTGAGGTGGGGGCAGCAGTGACTCAAGCCTGGACACCATGCTACACTGACCCGATAGAGTGCACTGGTTCTGACACCTCTCCCAGGCTATTATAAATAAAAGACACCATGGCTTGTGGCCTAGTCCTCGCAAATACAAGACAGCAAGCACATATAGGATATCAGTAAAATATAACTTCATTGGACAATGTGTAAATGAATGCAGTATAACCAATAAGAATATCTGCATTGCCTCCCAGAATGCTTAGCTACAGAATTAAAATAGCCTTGTCCTCAGACAGTTTTCAAAATTATTTGATATCAACAAAGATTGCCACAGACTGGTCAATGCCATTTGACAGGGTTTGGAGATGAATTCAAAGGTTCAAAGGTCAAATTTAATGTCGGAGAAAAATATACAATATACATTCTGAAATGCTTTTTCTTCACAGACATTCACGAAAACAAAGAATGAAGACCAGTGAAACCTGAGAACCCCAAAGTCCCCCCCAGTTCCCTTCTCCCGCGTATAAGCGGCAGAGAGCAACGATCTCCCACCAGCAAAACAAAAGCACATTGGTACCATCATCGAGCCCAGGCATGTGCTAAGCAAAGACAAAGACACAGACCAAAGTTATCCCAAAGGCTTTGCATTTCATCCAACATTTGACAAACCACAGGTTCTCTCTGTCCCTGGTAAGGGGGAGGGAGGTGTCCCCCATTTTCACAGCCAGTGGGAGACATAACAACAACCTGTGGGAGACAGAACAATGGTATAAGTTCATTTTGTCACTTTTTTCAAGCTCCGTGTCCGAAGATCACAAAGACCTCAGGTCTTCAGGCCCACAGCGAAAGATTTTCCGGCCTCCCCAACAACACACGAGTCTCCTGTGACATAGATCCTCGATCCCCCCTCCATCTGAAGAGCCTCGAGAACTTAGGCTTCTGAACACGATCGAGACTCTCAGTCTAAACCCCTGGCATGTCGAATAACGGCCAATCATGGAACCCCGAGAATGGGTCCCATTCCCACAAAGAACCGAAGCCTGTGTGTAACTCCAGGTCAGGGTCTTCAAAAGAACCCTGAAAAGGGAAAAGTAAAGATATTAAAGGTAGAAATAGAGCTGTTTCTGAAAATGCAAGCAAAGGAGTCACTGTTAGGCGCCACTATCCCTCCTAAGCTCCTGTCTGAATACACAGTTCTGATGCCGAGAGGTACAGTCTTTTCCAAAGATTAAAAGTGAGTTTCTTTTCATCCTTTGCCTATTTACTGACACTTAAAATTGAATATAACTTTAATGTACATTGATAGAGCAAAATTAATACAATGGCAATACTTATTTTAAAATTCCAATCAGTAAATTAGTGTGTTCAAGTTATTCTTCCTTATGTAGAAACACCATTCATGAAGACTGACAAATATCACAAATTGGTTGACAAAAAATACTTGGATGCAGTTGAGGTCATCCCGTTATTCCTGGGTGAGTTTTGGAATTATCTACGATTATCTGCATATATTCCCAATGTTTGAAATAGGAGGATAATCTGAAATTTTTTTCATTGTTGTAGGGAAGGCAATCAGCTGTCTCTAATAGAAGTTTAAAAAAATTCAAAATGCTTAGCTCAATTTTCCTCTTGTGCCATCAAGACATCTCCTGCATGTGAAAGAAATACCTCTCTGCTTTATTAGAGAGCAGGTAAACAACTTTCTTGGTAAACAATGAAGGGAATCGATGTGATTGAATGGGACTCCTGAAATTTAGTAATTTATTTGTTAATTCTAAAAATGGAAACACTTATTGAAGGTTATTTAAAAGCTACATTTATTTATCACATGGAAATTGAAATGAAAATTCAGTGAAATGTATCTTTTTGCATCAATGACCAACACAGTCTGAGGATTGTGCTGGGAGCAGCCCACCAGAGTCGCGTCACTTCTGGTGGCAACGTAGCAAGCCCACAACTCACTGCAACTAAGTCTTTAGAATATGGGAGGAAATCAGAGCACCAGGAGGAAAATAGTGAGTATGTTCAAACTCCTCAAGGACAGTGACAGGAATTGAGCCCTGATCAGTGATCACTGGCACTGTAAAGTGTTACACTGGCTGCTACACTGTCATGCCAGCATAGTTATCCATCTGAGTGAAAAATTTCAGTATGTGACCTGAATTCATGTAATTAACCTTTTATGATATTCAAAGCAAGGTAATTTCAAGTGTAATTAGGAACACATCTTCACTGACCTCTGATAAGGTCGGCAAGGTTGATGAAAAATGTGGACCCACAGAACTCGGTATTGTCAGCAATTGTACGAGTGCCACCCTCTTGAAAGGACCAGCCTCATCCCCAAATTCCAAACATCAGGGAAGGGAAGCAATGGAAATTGTGGACACTGTACCTATGGCAACATTGCAAATAACGTGACATTTTTATACAAATAATAGCTTCCCGATCTTAACAGCCAAATACCCCAATGTTTATCCAATGTCATTGACAAAATGCTCTAAACTTACCTTGAGATATTCTGGCCTGATAGTCTTAATCATTTCGGCACCAGCCTCCTCTGCCTTTGCACTATTTCATCACGCTCTTGTAATAAAAGTGAAAAAAATGCATTGAAAGTAAAGCTTTTATTTTTGTTAAATATAAAAGACACAATTAAAAAATGCATCAAAAATCTTGACTGCTTGCATTTTAAAAACACTTGAGTAAACTCTCAGATTAATTGGCATTATACATTTCGTACAATTCAAATACCTGCACTGCAAAGAATCACAACAGTAACAATGGTACGACAAAGCATTTCCATGTCATATGAATGTGAGAAATATAAAGCATCTGCATTTAATTTTTAAAAAAATGTTAGAACACAGAACAGTACAGCACAGGAACAATTCCTTTGGCAAGCGGAGGGTGTCTGGATACCAAAAGAGGATACAAGCAAAAATCGAGCAGCTTCGTATCATCTTGCTGCTCAGCATTGAAGGGAAGATCTTCTACAAGATTGTGGCCCAACGTTTAACTGATTTCCTCTTGAAGAATGGATACATAGACATCTCAGTACAGAAGGGGGGGAGTCCCAGGAGCACCTGGATGCCTAGAGCACACAGGAGTGGTGACCCAGCTCATCCGGGAGGCAAGGGAAAACAGAGGAGACCTTGCAGCACTCTGGCTAGACCTAACTAACGCCTATGGATCCATCCCACACAAGCTCATTGAAACAGCACTGACAAGACACCATGTTCCAGAGATGATCCGAAACCTCATTCTGAACAATTACAGCAACTTCAGGTTGAGAGTCTCCTCAGGGTCACTAACATCCACCTGGCATCGGCTGGAGAAGGGCATAATCACTGGCTGCACAATCTCAGTGTCACTCTTCTCACTGGCCATGAACATGATTGTCAAGTCAGCGGAGGTGGAATGTAGAGGCCCCATGTCTAGATCTGGCACTTGGCGGCCCCCCATAAGAGCATTCATGGACAACCTGATGGTGATGGCAACATCCACCCCTGGGTGCAGATGGCTCCTTCAAGGGTTGGAATGGCTCATCTCATGGGCAAGGATGAGCTTTAAACCAGCCAAGTCCAGGTCTCTGGTCCTGAAGAAGGGAAGAGTGGCCGAACAGTTCCGCTTTACACTGGGAGGGATCCAGATGCCAATGGTGACAGAAAAACCAGTCAAGAGTCTGAGCAAGATCTTCAACAGTTCACTGAAGTACACAGCCACACTTCAACAAACCAGGAGCGACTTGATAATCTGGCTCACCATGACTGACAAATCAGGGCTTCCAGGAAAATTCAAAGCCTGGATGAACCAACATGGAGTCTTGCCAAGGCTACGCTGTCCCCTTGTAGTCTACGGGGTGCCAATATCAACAGTGGAGGCTCTAGAGAAGACCATCAATCAGTTTCTCTGGAGGTGGTTAAGGCTCCCCCGGACCCTGTATGGGCATTCCACCAAGCTGCAGCTCCACATCAGCAGCCTATCAGAGGCATTCAAAGTCATTTGTGCCAGGGAGGTTATGATGTACCGAGACCCCTCTGATGTTAAAGTCACTTCGGCAGGGATCCACATAAAGACCGGAAGGAAGTGGCAGGGACAGGAAGCTGGCACCAGAGCAGAGGCAGGGCTGCAGCACAACATTTTGGTAGGCACTGTGGCGGTGGGGCGGGCAGGACTGGGCTGTTTTCACAAACCATGCTATGACAAAACCCGCGGAAAGGAGAAGCATCAACTGGTTCAGGACGAGATACGAGCAGAAGTGGAGGAAGATCGATGCAGTAAGATGGTCGGCATGTACAAACAAGGTGCCTGGACGGATGGGAGCACGCGGATCCTTGCGCAAGTTCTCCTGGACAGAGCTCTGGAGAGCCGAACCATTGAGCATCAAGTTTCTCATCCAATCAGTCTATGATGTTCTCCCAAGCCCGGCCAACCTGCACAGGTGGTGCATGGCAAACACTCCAGCATGCCAACTGTGCCAGAAGAGGGGTACTTTGGAGCATATCCTCAGCTGCTGCCCGAAGGCATGGGGGGAAGGGCGATCCCGCTGGCACCATGACCAAGTCCTAAGGTCTATGGTGGACACAATTAGCACAGTGATTCAAGACAGCAAAAGTCAGTACGCTCCCAAACAGTCCATCACCTTTATTAGAATGCAGGAGAAGGCTCATTGTTGGCCTAGCTCCTCGACAGGGCTTCTTGTCGCTGCATGAGACTGGCAGTTCCAACTCGACCTAGGGAGGCAGCTCAAGTCCCAGAGAACCTTGCAGTCGCTCTGCTCTGCCTGGACATGGTATTAATATCGGAGTCTATAAAGCAAGTGGTCCTGCTGAAACTTACTGTCCCCTGGAAAGACCGGATCGAAGAGGCCAATGAGCGCAAGAGGGCTAAATACACAGATCTTATTGCAGAACGCTGGAGCAATGGCTGGAGAGCTCGCTGTGAGCCAGTCGAAGTTGGGAGCAATGGCTGGAGAGCTCGCTGTGAGCCAGTCAAAGTTGGGAGCAATGGCTGGAGAGCTCGCTGTGAGCCAGTCAAAGTTGGGAGCAATGGCTGGAGAGCTCGCTGTGAGCCAGTCAAAGTTGGGAGCAATGGCTGGAGAGCTCGCTGTGAGCCAGTCAAAGTTGGGTGCCAGAGCTTTGCTGGCCATTCATTACAGCGGACTCTTAAACTCCTTGGAGTTAAAGGACTGCAGTGCAGAAGAGCCACCAAGAACATTCTGGAGGCTGCTGAAAGGGCCTCGTGGTGTCTGTGGATCCAGAAGGGGGATCCGTGGATTAGTGCGCCACTTGGACACAAGTCAGGAGCTGATCACCCCCAGCTGGGTTGCCCAGGTGAGGGTGTTTGATGATTAAAGACCCGAAACATCCTACGACCCCGGGTTCATCACTGAAGTCGTGTCCAAGTAGCACCAGAAGGTGTATTCTACAACTACATACCGTCGTCAGGTTGAAAATGATTCAAGTTTGTCCTATCTCTCCTCATTGCTCATACTCTTATCCAGGCAGCACTGGTGAACCTCTTCTGCATCCTCTCTAAAACTTCTACATCCTTCCTGTGATGGGGTGATCAGAATTGCACACAGTTCCTGTTCATGTCGTCACTTTAGCTACGTTAATCAAAGCAATTATTGCAAGCAGAATTTAGCCACAGCTGTTACATTATTTGGACCAGTTGGTTACACTAATAAATTTCTCTTGCTTTAATTTCCATTCTCTCTTGATGTGACAGATGAGGGCACTCAATCCTGGTTAAACTAAATTATATTTTTAAATATATTGCTTTCACTTCTGGTTGCAACTCCTTGTCATCCCTTAACCATGAAAATAGTTCAATATCGATAAAGTAATGTCAGTGGGGGAGATGGTTTAAAAGAAGTTTCAGAAAAGGCAGATCATGATTACAGTAGCATTTAGTTGCATTAAACAATATGTAAAATCAATGCAAAAATATGAAATTAATGTTCTAATTATTGAATGGCAAAACCTTGCTTCTTATTGGCTCACAGACTCAAGATATCTATACAAGGTTGTCGTATGGGGGTGTTGTATCAGGACCCAAATGCAGGACGCAGACACAGGAATAGTGCTAGGAACAGGGCAGGTCAAGGGACTGGGAAGAAGGAGCCTAGTCTGGACTCCGAGCCCGAGACTGGACAAGGACCCAGAACCTGGGTCTTGCCTCGGGCTCGGACCCCCAAACCCAGGCGACGACGTGTGGGGGCTTGGCTAGAGACTTGGCGTCTTGAGGCTTGGCTGGAGCTTGGAGGCATACTAGGAACTGTACATAAACACAGAGCCGGGACTTCTCCTTCAACAAGCCGGGACTCACCTTTCACAAGACACTAACATGAGACTGGACAGAACGTAGACATAGAGCCAGGACTCCTCCTTCAACAAGCCAGGACTCAACTTTCACTCCACACCAAAGTGGGGCAGGACCATCCATCAGGTAACGGCAGGACAGCCAGACTTACCCGACAGAGGCAAAGATGAGACAAATGCCCCCCGCAGGGCAACAGCAGAATGGCCTGACTTACCCCATGGAGGCGAGGACAAGACAGATTATCCCACAGGGCAACAGCAGGACAGCCCAACTTACGCCAAGGGGCAAGGACAGGAAGAGACAAACACCGAAGGATGACAGACAGTTCCATCTCTGCATCGGGGTAGCTCCGAGTAGCCGTTACAGCCGGCAGCCTTGGCTGGCTACGGAAACAACCAGATCCCTACCTAGCTTGGAGTGGCTGACGGCCACCCAGCTGGCCTGGGAAATGGCCAAATCCATAGCACAATGACCACTCCGACTACTGACAGCAAGGCTCCAAGAAGCAATGGTTCTCCAACGCAGCCTAAAGATGGCAAGTGGCTGTACCAGCCATTTGCTCCATGAGAAGCTTGGCTTGACAACCCCCCCCAACTACACTCAATCCCAGGGCCACTTATATTCCCAGCCAACAAGATGAGCGTCAGGTGTTTATGTTTTAGTCCAACCGAAACAAGGGACAGCCGGAGGACCCGGAGTCCGGAGCCCGCGGACCGCGAACCGGAACGCGGACCCCGGACCAGATCATGACAAAGGTAATGATGAAGTGATCAGCGTCAAACTGTTGTGTTAGAGATATGAGGGCTAAGGTGTTAAGACAGGGTAGAATTGATTCAGGAGCCTCTGGACTCACGTTCAATGACTCAATAACTCATGTTCTCATATTTTTTTTATTTGCATAGTTTGTCTGCTTCCAAGTTCAAACAGAAAAAAGTAAAATGTTCTCTTTTGGTTGTTTGTCAGTCTTTGTATGTAGTTTTTCATTGATTCTATTATATTTCTGTGTTCTACTGTAAATTCCGGCAAGAAAAGGAATCTCAAGGTAGTTAATGGTGACATATCCATACTTTGATAATAAATTATTTTGCCTTTGAATGGCTACTTTCATTAAAACCTTAGATGGCTGGTTTGGATCAAAAGTTTGCATTTCTTTTAATTTGTGTAACTTCTGTTCTGACCCTTAAGAGCTGCCATTCCAAGGAGTGGAGGCTGGTGCTGTGATGAAATCCTTTGGCTGTTGACCTCCGCTGATGAAGCTCTGTGCAGTGGGTAACTTGCAAACTGCAGAATCAATGACCCAATGCAAAACATGTGAGAATCAGAATCAGATTTATTATCACTGACAAATGTCATGAATTTTTTTGTTTTGTAGCAGCAGTTCAGTATAATATATAAAAGTGCTATAAACTACAATAAGAAATGTATGATAAATTAATAAGTAGTGCAAAAGAGAACAAAAATGTGAGGTAGTGTTCATGGGCCATTAAGAAATCTGATGGTGGAGGGGTCGATGCGGTTTCTAAAAAATTGTATGTGTTCATCTGGGTCTTATACCTCCTCCTTGATGGTAGGAATGAGAAGAGGTTATGTTCTGGGTGGTGGTCGATCATAATGATGGATGCATCTTTTTAAGGATTCACCTTTTGAAGATCTATTTGATGGTGAGAATCTAATACTCAAGATAGAGCTGGCAGTTTTATCTGATCCTGCACATTGGCACGCTCGTTGATTCTCTCCTGTTTGGTGTAGTTACTCAATATAACAGCATGTAGAGCCATTGATTGTGTTACCAGCTCAATTAGAGTACGCTTCCAGAAGTCAATACTTCCTTCTCTGTGTTCCACCATCAAATCTCTCATAAGACATAGGAGCAGAATTAGACTCCATTGGGTCTGCTCTGCCATTCAATCATGTCTGATTTCTTATCCCTCTTGAACCAGTTCACCTGCCTTCTCGCGATAATCTTTCATGCCCTTACCAATAAAGAACCTATCAAGCACTGCTTAATAAATATACCCAATGACTTGGCTTCCACAGCCAGCTGTGGCAATGAATTCGGCAGATTCACATTTCAATTACAAAGTGTTATCCTTGTACTCTGCAGCTGTGCCCTCTATCTCATGAGCCTCACAGGCCTCTGCAGCTTGCTTCAGAGCGTTGGGCTTCTGGGTTTCTCAAGTACCTGTATTTACTAATTGTTCGGGCTATTAAACCCAGGCGCTTTCTGTTTGATCTTGTTAAGATAGTTGTGACTGGTGTACTTTTCCTGCATTTTATTATTATGCAACTCTCTAACTGGGCTCGTATACAAACTCAGCTCATTGGCTAACTCTGCTAATAGCCACATGACTCAGCACTGGGACAGCCACCTTTCATAAGCAATATACACCGAGGGTCAGTATGATTTGGGGTTCAGAAGGTGGAGGCTCCAGGGAGAAACATGAATTTTTGGTGAATACTGCTCCATGCAGTTACAGTAAAAGAAAAGAAATTTTGAAGGGCCCATTACAGTTAAGCTAATCTAAATGTGCACATAAATGTTGGAGCTCATTTCTGGAGTAGTCAGGTGTATCATTTTACTCACGTGCAGAACCCATGGTCTGTGTGAAAGCACCTGCCAAAGTCTAAATTTCCCTTAAAGACCATCTCGAATGAACTGGCTCTCTCAGGAGTATTGGCCCTTCCTCCTTGGAGCCATTCATCTGAACAAAGTACTTCTTACAATGGGGATTCTCTTACGAACAACATTCTGCAGCATCTTCTCCACTCCAATCATGCTCAGTAACTCAATATGTGAGCTGACTCTCAAAATCCCTTCCCTGATCAGTGTGTGTCCGTCTTGTGAGGCCATAATGAACAAAATACTTTTCCCATAACTCTGGATGCTCTCTGATCCTTTGCGGGGAAGGTTTGAGCATATCTGGCGTAGTGACCAAGACATTTGTAACGTTACTGGAATCAGGCTCTGTGGAGAGGAAATCCACACACACTAAATCAAGTGGTTTTTACTTTGTAAAAGAGATAATGGAGCAACTCTCATGGGCAGAGTCTTCCTCTGAATACATCGGATGCATGACTTAAAACTCAAGCTTAAAACTCTTCAAATTCAGGCTTCATTCGGGGCCAATAAGACTCATCTCAGACCAATCTGTAGGTCTTGTCAAACCTCAGATGAATCATCATGAAGTGACTTTAGTACAATGCTCCAGTATTTCTCAGACAAAGCCAACTGGGAATGCTGATGTCAGTCTGGAGGAGACACGTCCCTATATAAATCTTTGCTCCCTAACTTCAGTTTGTCCCATTTCCTCATCAGTCTTGCTTGAAATGTCCTTCTCCACAGTTTTAACAGAAAATACTGGTTGCCTCTCCAGTCAAAAGGCGCTTTTCTGCAGCATCCCTCTGCTTAGTGAGTCCTACCAGGGGGTCAGATTTCACGTTTAGCTGAAACATCAGTAGATATCCATCAAGTCAGCACAGCTCAAAGATTTTTCACCTCATTTCTCAAAAGCTCTATCTCTGTGGCATAAGGGGTTATTTTAGCAATAGAGGCTGCCACAGATGGCACTTCTCAATCGTGTTTTCCTCCTGTCTAACTTCTCTGAGTAAGTAAACGAAGGAAGAGGACATATCTTATGAGTGATCTGAATTATGTAGAGCGATTGTATCATGTGACAGTGCACCCTTCACAACTTGCTTCACTTTCAAGCCAATTTCTCTCAGACAGTAGAATGGCACACATAGTGCAGCAATTTCTCCAACCTGGAAAGGTAAGCAGACAGCTTCTCTCCTTCCTGCAGGAATGTCTGCCTAACCTCCTTCCCAAGATTTCATTCAGTAGTGCCAAAAAACATCTTGCAGAGCTTGAAGATAATTAGCTCACGTGGCTAATGGATTTTCTGCCTTTAGGAGTGTCACTATATCAGCGGACAGACCCTTTAAAACCTCTACCAGTCTCAGTTTTTTCCATATTATCTGAGCATTGCCATAAATCCAGCAACAGATGTCTGCTCAGCCCAAGCCTCATTTTCTTCTTCCCCAGTGGATGTGGGCTGAACTCCAAAAACGTTGGCTGTCCACAGATACACTTCGGCATTTATCAGCCAGTGATGTAACAGCCGAAACCAGCTCAGATCTTAAATCAACAGCTAGAGGACTTATACTTCTCACTTCAGACAAATCCTTTCCCTCACTTTGCAGAAGCAAAGACAACTTGCCTGTAACATCTTCACCCTCAGCTACATTTTCTCCCACTCTAAAAATATGGACTGCTTATGGTCCCGCCTCTCCAGGCACCCCTGTCCTATTGAACAGTGCAATTCCAGTTGCATCACTGGTAATCAGGAGTAACATGACATCTTTACCAGTTGATAGATAAATATGCCATTCAATCAGCATCACTTTCCCCAACTTTTACAAAACTCAGCACTCTACGTAGCAGTTCATCATGAATTCAAATATCCATCCTGCTCAGAACACAATTGTTACTTGTATATATCTTCTTCAAATCGCACCAACCCTTAATCCCTGCAGCATCCATATTAAAGTACCTTAATTATGACACTCCTGACTCTCGACAAACAATGGTTTAAACACACAAATACACCGCTTAACCAATCCTTATATGGCATTCACACAGCATCCAATCCCAGACGAGACTCCACAAATGCAACCCTCTCACTGAGCTCATTAACTAACTCTGCTAACAGCCACGTGACTCCGTGGTGGAACAGTCACCTTTCATAAGCAATACACGTCCAGGGTCAGCATGATATGTGCTTCAACCAAACAGGAAAGGTGGAATGTTCCAGGAAAAAACATTAATTTTGGTGAATGCTGTGTAAATACTGCTCCATGCAAAGTTATTGCTGCCAGAAAATTAACGGATCCAGCATAAAATTACAAAAGAAATGTATTTACCAACTTTTCAACTTTAACAAACAGTTACAGTTAAAGAAATTAAGAAGGGTCCATTACTGTTAAACCAGTCTAAATGTGCGCATACATGTTGGAGCTCATTTCTGGAGTAGTCGGGGTCATCGTTTTGCTCATCTGTGGAACCTACAGTTTGCGTGAAGGCTCCCGGCACAGACTGAATTTCCCTCAAAGGCCATCTTGAATGAACTGGCTCTCTCAAAAGTATTGGCCCTTACTCCTTTGAGCCAGTCATCTGCACAAAGCACTTTATAAGGGGGACTTTCCTTCAAATAGAATTCTGCGGCATCTTCCCTTGTGCCCCGGTTCGCAACTCCTGCCAAAAATAAACCGAACCAAAATATCGTCCTTCAGAAATCTGCTCCCGCCCAATACTCTCGGATGTTTCACTGGGCAGAAAGTTACGACACGAACCGAGACAACCCAGATTGGCTGACACCACATTCCTAAGTTGGACAACATGGCTCCTTATCTTTAGATGAAGCCAAAACACTCTTTCTAGCAGGACTCACTACTTTTACAGAAACTGCTAAACTGAAATATTACCTCACAGCATAGCAATAGAAATCCTGCCCAGGGCATTACAATTATCTAAAGGGGACTCTTGTTATGCTCTGTATCTGGAGGTGTACTGTGGAGAATTACTTTTTCTTGCAGTGTCGTTCAATTGTGCCTTCTCTGCTCTGTTGTCTTCCTGTGTCTAACCTCTTGTTTCGGTCTCTTCATGGGAAGTGTGCCGTTTGTCCATTCCTGCATTGAGAAGTTGCTAGAGCTCACCGTGACAGGGTGTGCCATCCCCTGTGCCAGTGACAGTGACTACCGTGACATAGAGAATCTGCCGTTCCTCCTCAGTTGGTTCCGTGCCTGTGAGTATGTATCACAACAGAAGGATTCTGCTCTGAATGGTCCCAGCAGAATTCCTACTGCGCCTTGGACGTTGGTCTGCTGGAAGCGAGAATGCCTTCTTTACTATGTTCATTTAATGAAGACTTCTTTCCAAAGGTCCATGAAGGATATGTTCCGAGGGTCCCTGAAGGCTTCCTTCCAAGCTTCTCCAGTTTATGATCAAGACTTTTTCCAAGGCTCTCTGGGTCAACAAAGTTCATAACACCTCCCATGTTATCCTATGCTTCTGATCTGTATGCAAAGTTTCCGAACTGCACACAGGGCAAAGTTTTCGAGCTTCCTGCAATGCCAAGTTCCCTATCAGTACGTACACTGAGAGCATCAGGCCTGCCCTGGATTTTACCACTCCTGTCTCGAGAGCATCAGATCTACCCTGGATTTTACCACTCCTGTCTCGAGAGCATCAGGCCTGCCCTGGATTTTACCACTCCTGTCTCGAGAGCATCAGGCCTGCCCTGGATTTTACCACTCCTGTCTCGAGAGCATCAGATCTACCCTGGATTTTACCACTCCTGTCTCGAGAGCATCAGGCCTGCCCTGGATTTTACCACTCCTGTCTCGAGAGCATCAGGCCTGCCCTGGATTTTACCACTCCTGTCTCGAGAGCATCAGATCTACCCTGGGTTTTTCCAGCCCTGTCTCGAGAGCATCAGGTTTGTCCCAGGTATTTCCATCCCTGTTTCTATTTCAGCAGGGCTCCCTGGGCCACCAGGTGGCAACCTTAGGGAGGGAAGTATTGCCATGAGTCCCACAGGCCTTTGCGACATGCCGTAGAGCTTTGGGCTTCTGGTATTTAGAGCACCTGCACTTACTAATTGGTAGAGCTGTTAGGTGCGGGTGCTTTCTGTTTGATCTTGTCTATTTAGTTGTGACTCTCACGTGTTTCCCACATTCTATGATTATTTCAAGGGGCCTCTCATTGTGTTCTGTAAGCAGACTCCTACTGTGTGTTGGTGGAGAATGATGTGTCTCGCGCTGTGCAAGGCTGTGCCCCTATGTTGGTATTCCTATGTCTTACCTCTTGTTTAATCTCTTTATGGGGAGTCTACTTATCTTCCATTCCTGGGTTGAGTCATTGCTGGAGCACTACAACAGAGCGTGCCATTCTCCGCTCCTGGGCTGAGTCAGTACCAGCGACCACCCTGACAGAGAGAGTCTGCCGTTCCTCCACATTTGATAGAAAGCAAAGGGTAGCGGTGAATGGGTGTTTCTCGGAATGGCAGGTGGTGACTAGTGGGGTGCCACAGGGCTCGGTATTGGGACCACAGCTGTTTACGATTTACATCAACGATTTAGATGAAGGCATTGAGAATAACATCAGCAAGTTTGCTGATGATACTAAGCTGGGTGGCAGTGTGACATGTGATGAGGATGTTAGGAGAATTCAGGGTGACTTGGATAGGCTGTGAGTGGGCAGATACTTGGCAGATGACGTTTAATGTGAATAAGTGTGAGGTTATTCACCTTGGGAGTAAGAACAGGAAGGCAGATTATTATCTGAACGGTGTAGAGTTAGGTAAGGGAGAAATACAAAGAGATCTAGGAGTCCTTGTTCATCAGTCACTGAAGGTGAATGAGCAAGTGCAGCAGGCAGTGAAGAAGGCTAATGAAATGTTGGCCTTTATTACAAAGGGAGTTGAGTACAAGAGCAAGGAAATCCTCTTGCATTTGTACAGAGCCCTGGTGAGACCACACCTGGAGTATTGTGTACAGTTTTGGTCTCCAGGGTTAAGGAAGGACATCCTGGCTGTAGAGGAAGTGCAGCGTAGATTCACAAGGTTAATTCCTGGGATGTCTGGACTGACTTACGCAGAGAGGTTAGAGAGACTGGGCTTGTACATGCTGGAATTAAGGAGATTGGGAGGGGATCTGATTACAACATATAAGATTATTAAAGGATTGGACAAGATAGAGGCAGGAAATATATTCTAGATGCTGGGAGAGTCCAGTACCAGAGGGCATGGTTTGAGAATAAGGGGTAGGTCATTTAGGACAGAGTTAAGGAAAAACTTCTTCTCCCAGAGAGTTGTGGGGGTCTGGAATGCACTGCCTCGGAAGGTAGTGGAGGCTAATTCTCTGGATGCTTTCAAGAAGGAGCTAGATAGGTATCTTATGGATAGGGGAATCAAGGGATATGGGGACAAGGCAGGAACCGGGTATTGATAGTAGATGATCAGCCATGATCTCAAAATGGCGGTGCAGGCTCGAAGGGCCGAATGGTCTACTTCTGCAGCTATTGTCTATTGTCTATTTGGGTCCGATCCTGCGAGTGCACACCACAACAGAAAGATTCCACTTCCAATGGACCCCTCAGTGCTTGCACAGCAACTTGGACATCGGTCGGCTAGAGGCAAGGATTCCAGCTTTACTTGGTTCATATCCCAAATGGCTTTGTTCCGAGGGTTCCAGTCTACGTTCAAGATTGTTTTCTGAAGTTCTTTGGGTCAACGAAGCTCAGAAGGTCTCTGGTGTTATGCCATATTTCTGAAGTGTATGAGAAGTTTCTGAATTGTATGTAATCCAGAGTTCCTGAGCTGTGAACACACTGTTCCTGAGCTGTACGCACACTGTTCCTGAGCTGTGCACAAACTGTTCCTGAGCTGTGAACACACTGTTCCTGAGCTGTACACAAACTGTTCCTGAGCTGTACGCACACTGTTCCTGAGCTGTACGCACACTGTTCCTGAGCTGTACACAAACTGCTCCTGAGCTGTACGCACACTGTTCCTGAGCTGTACGCACATTGTTCCTGAGCTGTACGCACACTGTTCCTGAGCTGTGCACAAACTGTTCCTGAGCTGTGAACACACTGTTCCTGAGCTGTACACAAACTGTTCCTGAGCTGTACGCACACTGTTCCTGAGCTGTACACAAACTATTCCTGAGCTGTACGCAAACTGCTCCTGAGCTGTACGCACACTGTTCCTGAGCTGTACGCACATTGTTCCTGAGCTGTACGCACACTGTTCCTGAGCTGTGAACACACTGTTCCTGAGCTGTGAACACACTGTTTCCGAACTGTGAACGCACTGTTTCCGAGCTGTGAACGCACTGTTCCCGAGCTGTGCACACACTGTTCCTGAGCTGTACGCACACTGTTCCTGAGCTGTACACAAACTATTCCTGAGCTGTACGCACACTGTTCCTGAGCTGTGAACACACTGTTCCTGAGCTGTGAACACACTGTTTCCGAACTGTGAACGCACTGTTCCCGAGCTGTGAACGCACTGTTCCCGAGCTGTGAACACACTGTTCCCGAGCTGTGCACACACTGTTCCCGAGCTGTGCACACACTGTTCCTGAGCTGTGAACACACTGTTCCTGAGCTGTACGCACACTGTTCCTGAGCTGTACACAAACTATTCCTGAGCTGTGTGCAAACTGCTCCTGAGCTGTATGCACACTGTTCCTGAGCTGTACACACACTGTCTGAAGAGCAGCAGGCCTGTCCCAGTTATTGCAACTCTGTCTCTATTTTGCAGAGTTCCCTGGGCCTTCAGGTATCAGCCTTAGGGAAAAAGTGTATTGTAATGAGCCCTGCGGGCCTCTGCGGCCTGCCCTAGAGCTTGGACTTCTGGTTTCTCGAGCACCTGTCTTCCCTAATTATTTGAGCTTCTTCTTTTGTACTAATAGTGAATTGCCCCCATCAGTAAGGTGCATTACCGCAACCTACTGTAATGGAGTGTGACAGGAGCCATAGAGGGGTTCATATCCTTCCTCCCAAACCTGTTTTAACTTAAAAATTCACTGGGGCCCTACAGGAACCATCCCTGCTTCAGGTGCAGTATATCCTGCAACCTAGGCACCACAGATCTACCCAATAACTGCCTAAATAGCTTGCTATGTTTTAACGAATACCTGTGGCACACCATAATCACATGCTCCACTGTCTCTGGTACCTTACAAAAGTCACACCACCTGTTCCCATGTTTACCAACAAATGCCAAAGTAGAATGCAAACTTGTGTGTCCAAACCTCAGTCTTGCTAGCAACCCACCTTTCCCACTATTCCTTCCTAAAATGTGCCTCCCCTGAACTGATGGAGCCATGCAGGTGCTTTCTGTTTGATCTTGTGAATTTAATTGTGACTGTCATGTGTTTCCTACATTCTATGATTATTTCGAGGGGACTCTCATTGTGCCCTGTAAGCGGAGTCCTACTGTGTGTCAGTGGAGAATGATTTCTCATTCAGTGCATGTAGAGTGGTATTGCTTGGTCGTGTCTCCTACGCTCTGTTATATTCTTCTGTCTAAACTCTAGTTTCCATGTCTTACATGGGAAGTCTGCTGTTCCTCCACTCCTGGGTTGAGTCCTTGCCAAACTCCCTGTGACAGACAGAGTCTGCCGTTCCTCCGCATTTGGATCTATTCCTGTGAGCACACTGCAGCAGAAGTATTCAACTTTGAATGGACCCAGCAGAGGTTCTACAGCAGCTTGGACATTGGTCAGCTGGAGGAGAGGATGCCTTCTTTACTCAGTTTATATCCTGAGGCTTCAGTCCGAGGTTCTCCAATCTATTTTCAGGAATTTTTTCCCAAGGTTCTTTGGCTTGACAAGGTTTGTAAGGTCTCCCATGTTGTATGCAAAGTTTCCAAGTTGTACGCAAAGTTTCCAAGCTGTATGTAATGCAAATTTACCGAGCTGTATCTGCACTATTCCAGAACTGTACGCGTGCTACTCCCGAACTGTACGTGCACTGTCTGAAGAGCATGAGGTCTGCTGCAGGATTTTTCAGCCTTGTCTCAAAAGCATCACGTCTGTCCCAGGTTTTACCAATTCTGTCTCAAGAGCACTAGGTCTGCCCCAGTATTTCCAGCCCCATCTCCAATTCCCTTGGGCTCCAAATACTCTATATGTTAACCGTTTCATCTTGGGATGATTGCAGTGTACCTTCTCTGGGTCCTCCCCATTGTTACCTCATCCTTTCTGAGAAAAGTGGCTCAAACTGCTCACAATACTCCAAGTGGAGTCTGACCAATGCCTCAAATATCAAAGGGAGCAGCGTTGTTCAACTCTATATGATGAGGTTACATCTGAACTGATGTTGATTTTGAATCATCACTCTGCAAGATTTCAGTCCCTTGGTAAGGCCTGCAGCAATGTTCTGGTCAAGTGATTGATATTAGAACATCTGGTCAGCTTCAGTGTGAGAAAGTAGTGCATTATCAACACACTTCTGTAAGCTGGCATTGAGGACAGAACCAGGAGATAGGGACATTCTGGGGACAATCATCTTGTGCAAAAGAGTAAAGGTGAAGAAAGACATCTGATAATCATAGAACTTCCAGTTAAACTGATTATGGAATGGTGGCAGCTGGAAGTTGTAGAAACACTACGTGTGGAAAGGAGTTATATCCATGCAAGTGGTGATAAAGAACCAGGCTCCGTCTCAGAGACAATGTGCGATGAGAGGCTTAATGGGATAACTGACAGCACTGGCTCTACAGACTGCCCATTGCAGAAAACCCAGAGTCAGGGACTCACAGAAGAATCTGCTGCATTAAGTGCTGGCTAGGTTCATCAGAGCAGGTAGTGCTTGAAGGCACACAGCAAGTCTTTGAAAGTTCAAAGAGATCTCAATTGCTTGCAACTAATCATAGTTAATAAAGAAATGATGTTATTAAGGAAAAGCATTGTCTGGTGTGCTTATTGTGTCACATTGAAACCACAACAATCTAAATGAGGATCAGAAAGTGTTGACTTGAAATGTTAACACTATTTCTCTCTCCACAGACACTGCCCGATCTGCTGGGTATTTCAGCATTTTCTGTTTTTATTTACACTTCCAACATCTGCAATTTTTGTTTGACTTGTAAGTCATCTATATTCATGTGAAGAGAAAAGTTGGTCAGGAACCTGTAGTTTTTAAGCTGATAGATTAACTGACAGACCTGTACCATTCATCCCCCTATTCACTGCCACTTAACGATTAGACTGCAAACCTCATATCTACACTGTCAGTCACTGTACTGTGTTTTCAGATGGCCTGCTGCTACCTACAGTAGAAAAATTCCTCTTGCCAAGAGTCACTTGTCACTTTATCACTTCCTGTCAGAGTCACCTTATGTACAGATACTCCTGCACTTAATCACTTTATGTACTGTACATATGTATACAGTCTATGTATATTAGCTAATCTTCTTTATATAAGGCCACAATCAACAGTTACTTGTACATTGCGTTTTATAGGATTGTTTTTATATTTATATTTATCATGTTTTTATGCTTATTAGGATTTTTAAGCTGCAATTGAACTAGAGCAACAATCATTTTGATCTTCTTTACCATTGAGTTCTGAATAATGACAATAAACAATTTTGGATCTTGAATGGTGATCACTGTTCAGGAGAGTGTTCATGGTTTATTCTGCCTGAAAGGATCAGCACAATAATGCATTGTAATTGGCTTCTACAGTGAGGAAAATGGTTCAGGTTAACCATCCAATCTAGCTGCTTCTTCCTTTTGAACAAGGCTGTATATTCAGGAGCTGAAAGTTTACGCTGATTTCTTCTAGACAAGGAAGGGCTTCAGGAGATATTCTTCACACATGGCCTTTGGAAAATGTACAGACTAAAGTGGTTCATGATGCATAGTTTCAGCTCAGCTGATATTATTCTTATAGCAGGAAGCTTCAGATATGAGGTGAGTTTGTGGAATCTGTGGAATTCTTTGCCATAGGCAGCTGCGGATGCCAAGTGTTTATGTATATTAAAAGGCAGAAGTTGATATATTCTTGATTGGTCAGGGCATGAAGGGTTATGGGGAGAAGTCAGGAGATTGGGACTGAGAGGAAAATTGGACCAGCCATGAAGAAATGATGGAGCAGACCTGATGGGCCTAATGGCCTAGTTTTGCTCCTATATCTTATGGTCTTATGGAGTTGAATAACAGGTTATTGCATGGTACTTACAAACCATTCAGGCAGCATGCAGATATCTGTATGTGCATTTTAGGGAACTGCAGATGCAGCTCAATGACCCTCATCTGGTCAGGGAGAGTGAGGAGGTGATAGAGAGGAGCTATAGGCAGGTAGTCACACCGGGGCCTGGGGAGACAGATAAGTGGGTAACAGTCAAGAGAAGGAAGGGCAAGAAACAGATGCTAGAGAGTACCCCTGTGGCTGTCCCCCTTAACAGTAAGTACTCCTGTTGGAGTTCTGTTGGGGGAGATGGCCGACCTGAGGGAAACAACGGTGGTCACGTCTCTGGCACAGACTCTGGCCCTATGGCTCAGAAGGATAGGGAAAGGAAGAGGAAGGCAGTAACTATAGAGGGTCAGACAAGCGATTCTGTGGACACAGGAAAGAAATGTGGATGGTAGTTCACCTGCCAGGTGCCAGGGTTCAGGATGTTTCAGATCGCACCCAAGATATCCTGAAGTGGGAGGGAGAACAGCCAGAGGCCGTGGTACATATTGGTACCAATGACATAGGTAGGGAAAGGGAGGAGGTCCTGAAAACAAACTACAGGGAGTTAGGAAGGAAGTTGAGAAGGAGGACCTCAAAAGTAGTAATCTCAGGATTACTGCCTGTGCCACATTACAGTGAATACAGGAATAGAATGAGGTGGAGGATAAATGTGTGGCTGAGGGATTGGAGCAGGGGGCAGGGATTCAGATTTCTGGATCATTGGGACCTCTGCTGGGGCAGGTGTGACCTATACAAAAAGGACTGGTTGCACTTGAATCCCAGGGGGACCAATATCCTGGCGGGGAGGTTTGCAAAGACTATTGGGGAGAGTTTAAACTAGAATTGTTAGGGTAGGAATTGAACTGAAGTGACGGAGGAAAGGGAGGTTGGCTCACAAATAGAGGAAGTTTGGAGAAAGTGAATGAGAGGATAGGCAGGTGATAGAGAAGGGATGCACTCAGACCAATGGTTTGAGATGTGTCTATTTTAATGCAGGAGTATTATGAATAAAGCAGATGAACTTAGAGTGTGGATCAGCACTTGGAGCTATGATGTTGTGGCCATTAAAGAGACTTGGATGGTGCAGGGGCAAGAATGGCTACTTCAAGTGCCAGGCTTAGATGTTTCAGAAAGGACAGGGCAAAAGAGGTGGGAGCATGGCACTGTTGATCAGAGATAGTGTCATAGCCACAGAAAAGGAGGAAGACATGGAGGGATTGTCTGTGGAGTCTCTGTGGGTGGAAGTTAGGAACAGTAAGGGGTCAATAACTCTTCTGGGCGTTTTTTATAGGCCACATATGAGTAACAGGGACATCAAGGAGCAGATAGGGAGACAGATTCTGGAAAGGAGTAATAATAACAGGGTTGTTGTGGTGGGAGATTATAATTTCCCAAATATTGATTGCCATCTCCCGAGAGCAAGGGGTTTAAATTGGGCGGAGTTTGTTCGGTGTGTTCAGGAAGGTTTCTTGACACAGTATGTAGATAAGCCTACAAGAGGAGAGGCTGTACTTGATCTGGTATTGGGAAATGAACCTGGTCAGGTGTCAGGTCTCTCAGTGGGAGAGCATTTTGGAGATAGAGATCACAATTCTATCTCCTTTACCATAGTATTGGAGAGGGATAGGAACAGACAAGTTAGGAAAGCATTTAATTGGAGTGAGGGGAAATATGAAGCTATCAGGCAGGAACTTGGAAACATAAATCGGGAACAGATGTTCTCAGGGAAATATATGGCAGAAACGTGGCAAATGTTTGGGATATTTGTGTGGTGTTCTGCATAGGTATATTTCAATGAGACAGGGAAAGGATGGTAGGGTACAGGAACCTTGGTGTACAAAGTCTGTTGAAAATCTAAGTCAAGAAGAAAAGTTTACGAAAGGTTCAAAAACCTGGGTAATGATAGAGATCTAGAAGATTATAAGGCTAGCAGGAAGGAGCTTAAGAATGAAATTTGGAGAGACAGAAGGGGCCATGCGAAGGCCTTGGTGGACAGGATTAAGGAAAACCCAAAGGCATTCTACAAGTATGTGAAGAGCAAGAGGATAAGACGTGAGAGAATAGGGCCAATCAAGTGTGACAGTGGAAAAGTGTGTATGGAACCGGAGGAAATGGCAGAGGTACTTAATGAATACTTTGCTTCAGTATTCACTACGGAAAAGGATCTTGACAATTGTAGGGATGACAGGCAGCAGACTGAAAAGCTTGAGCATGTAGATATTAAGAAAGAAGATGCGCTGGAGCTTTTGGAAAGCATCAAGTTGGAAAAGTCACCAGGACTGGATGGGATGTTCCCCAGGCTACTGTGGGAAGCAAGGGAGGAGATTGATGTGCCCCTGCCGATATTCTTCGCATCATCAGTGAGGTTGGGGGAGGTTCCAGAGGATTGGAGGGTTGCAGATGTTGTTCCCTTATTCAAGAAAGGGAGTAGGGATAGCCCAGGAAGTTATAGACCTGTGAGTCTTACTTCAGTGTTTGGTAAGGTGATGGAGAAGATTCTGAGAGGCAGGATTTATAAACATTTGCAGAGGCATAATATGATTAGGAATAGTCAGCCTGGCTTTGTCAAAGGCAGGTCGTGACTTACGAGCCTGATTGAATTTTTTGAGGATGTGACTAAACACCTTGATGAGGGTAGAGCCGTAGATGTACCGTATATGGATTTTAGCAAGGCATTTGATAAGTTACCCCATGCAAGGCTTATTGAGAAAGTAAAGAGGCATGGGATCCAAGGGGACATTGCTTTGTGGATCCAGAACTGGCTTTCCCACAGAACGCAAAGAGTGGTTGTAGACGGGTCATATTCTGCATGGAGGTCGGTCACCAGTGGAGTGCCTCAGGGATCTGTTCTGGGACCCCTACTCTTCGTGATTTTTATAAATGACCTGGATGAGGAAGTGGAGGGATGGGGTTAGTAATTTTGCTGATGACACAAAGGTTGGGGGTGTTGTGGATTGTGTGGAGAGCTGTCAGAGGTTACAGCGGGACATTGATAGGATGCAAAACTGGGCTGAGAAGTGGCAGATGGGGTTCAACCCAGGTAAGTGTGAGGTGGTTCATTTTGGTAGGTCAAAAATGATGGCAGAATATAGTATTAATGGTAAGACTCTTGGCAGTGTGGAGGATCAGAAGGATCTTGGAGTCCGAGTCCATAGGACACTCAAAGCTGCTACGCAGTTTGACTCTGTGATTAAGAAGGCATATGGAGCATCGGCCTTCATCAACCGTGGGATTGAGTTTAGGAGCCGAGAGGTAATGTTGCAGCTATATAGGACCCTGGTCAGACCCCACTTGGAGTACTGTGCTTAATTCTGGTCGCCTCACTTCAGGAAGGATGTGGAAACTATAGAAAGGGTGCAGAGGAGATTTACAAGGAAGTTGTCTGAATTGGGGAGCATTCCTTATGAGAATAGGTTGAGTGAACTCAGCCTTTTCTCCATGGAGTGACGGAGGAGGAGAGCTGACCTGATAGGGTGTACAATATAATAGAAACATAGAAAACCTACAGCACAATACAGGCCCTTTGGCCCACAAAGTTGTGCTGAACATGTCCCTACCTTAGAAATTACTCGGCCCTCTATTTTACTAAGCTCCGTGTACATATCCAAAAGTCTCTTAAAAGACCCTATCGTATCTGCCCCCACCACAGTTGCCGGCAGACCATTCCATGCACTCACCACTCTCTGAGTAAAAAACCTATCCCTGACATCTTCTCTGTACCTGCTCCGCAGCACCTTAAACCTGTGTTCTCTTGTGGCAACCATTTCTGCCCTGGGAAAAAACCTCTGACTATCCACACGATCAATGCCTCTCATCATCTTGTACACCTCTATCAGGTCAGCTCTCATCCTCCATCACCCCAACGGAGTTCACTCAACCTGCTTTCATAAAGCATGCTCCCCAATCCAGGCAACATCCTTGTAAATCTCCTCTGCACCCTTTCTATGACATCCACGTCCTTCCTGTAGTGAGACGACCAAAACTGAGCACAGTTCTCCAAGTGGGGTCTGACCAGGGTCCTATATAGCTGCAACATTACCTCTCGGCTCCTAAATTCAATTCTACGATTAATGAAGGCCAATGCACTGTAATGAGAGGCATTGATCATGTGGATAGTCAGAGGCTTTTTCCCAGGGCTGAAATGGCTAGCATGAGAGGGCATAGTTTTAAGGTGCTTGGAAGTAGGTACAGAGGAGATGCCAGGGGTAAGAGTGGTGAGTGTGTTGAATGGGTTGCCGGCCGTGGTTATGGCGGAAGTGATGGGGTCTTTTAAGAGACTCCTAGATGGATACATGGAGCTTTAAAAAATAGAGGGCTCTGGGTAAACCTAGGTAGTTCTAAGGTAAAGACATGTTTGGCACAGTTTTGTGGATCGAAGGGCCTGTATTAGGTTTTCTATGTTTCTATGTTTCTATCTATTTTTATCTGAGGAGAACCATTTGTTTGAAGTGTTTAATATAATTGAATTCTATACTTGTGTGCATAAGATAGGCACTTGACATTAACTACACTAATTTTGTGATTGACTATCAGAGTAATCCTGGTTACCATTGGGTTTAACCTGGCCAGGTCACTTTTTTAACATACTTCATTATTGCGAAGGCTTTTAATTTAATTATTGTCACTTACATGGCTTGAAATTCTGGAGTCTCCTGTAGACATCCCCCCTCTCCAAGCCCAAAGCAGGCAATACTGTAACTGTGCAGTTGGCATTTTGTGGGCTATAGGAGACCAGTGGAATATCAATATTGCCCATTCCCCATATCCTATAAGGGGTTTTGATGGTATTTTTAAGAAGCAAGCTGATTCTAGGTCATGGTATTGCTATGGAGATAATGTTACCAAGAGTTACAATCAAATACTTTAAATATTCACTGACACGGGAAGTCCAATTAAAGTCATAAAAATAAAATTATGCAGATACTGGAAAACCAGGGCAACATACAAAAATGCTGGTGGAACTCAGCAGACCAGGAAGCATGCACATATCTACTTTGCCAACCATATCTGCAACCCAATGCACAAAAGCATGCAGGGATGATAAAGATCAAACACGAGGAAATCTGCAGATGCTGGAAGTTCAAACAACACACACAAAATGCTGGTGGAACACAGCAGACCAGGCAGCATGCACATATCTACTTTGCCAACCATATCTGCAACCCAATGCACAAAAGCATGCAGGGATGATAAAGATCAAACACGAGGAAATCTGCAGATGCTGGAAGTTCAAACAACACACACAAAATGCTGGTGGAACACAGCAGACCAGGCAGCATCTATAGGGAGAAGCGCTGTTGATGTTTCGGGCTGAGACCCTTCGTCAGGACTAACCTGATAAAGATGTTCAGTTGTTGTTCAGACCAAACATTGGAATGGGGAAGAACTATGATTTAAGTGACTGACAGTAGAATGATTGTTGTTGCCAGCCAGGGTGGTTTGTCCATCCCAGAAACTGCTGATCTCCCGGTGGTTTTACATACAACAGTCTCTAGAGTTTGCAGAGATGGGTGTGAGACATAAAAAACATCCAGTAAGTGTTAGTTCTCTGGGCAAAAATGTCTATTAATAAGAAAGGTCAGAGGAAAATACCCAGACTAGTTCAAACTGACAGCAAGGTATTGGTAACATTACCACAGTGGTATGCAGAAGAGGATATATGAATGCACTTCATGTTAAACCTTGAGATGGACGGGCTACAGCAGCAGAAAGCTATGAGCATGCATTCAGTGGCCACTTCATTAGGTACAGGAGTTACATAATGTAGCCACTAAGTGTAGGTGTTGACAATGTTTTCATGTTAACTCAGGACGGCAAATGAATACTGGTTTTGTTGGTGTTGCTGATATTGAACAAAAAATATTCATTATAAATAACTCCTCACCGATTTTTGTGTTAGTTTAATTCTCTTTCTATTAGATTTTCAGATCTTTAGATATTTTGGCAATCTCTCTGATCTAGTTTAGACCTGACCTTTCTGTTCACACTTCATTGTGAACCTTAAGCCATGCTTCTGTTTGCTCTTTTATGCTTCTTTCAGTCTGACCTGTGTTGGTATTGCTTGGTCATTTCAGCATCACCGTTGTTCTATAAAATCTTTCACAGCCATTCTGTTCATTTGTGTATGAGTACTTTTCTTCTGTTATCCCTGTTCTGTTTTAACCACAGTCAGATGTTAATTATTCTCTCGTATTTACTTTAGGTCTATTGAAGGAAGGCAGGAAGAGCCTGTGGACAAAAAAAAAGACTTGCCCTTCCAGAGAGTCATGTGTGAAGCAGGGAACAGGCCATTTCACCCACAATGTCCACACTGACCATGAACTTTCATCAATACTCACCCAACTTTCCAACACTTATCTCAAGTCTTAGAGAGAGAGTTTAAATGATTGAGGGGCCGAGCAAAAGAGAAAGCTGAAACACTGAAGTTCTGAGGAGGAGATCTGAAGGGAGGAGGAGGGAAGGAGGGAGCTGAGGGTGAGAGTATGAGGGAGCAGAGGAAACTAATAAAGAGCACTGAGTGTAGATCCAAGTAATGATGGAGGAGAACCTATATTTGATGTTCCCAATGCACCTACTGCTCTTGTCCTTGGTGACACAGGTTTGGAAGCATAGTCAGGGTAGGCCCAATGACTAGCAGCTCTTATAAATGGCACTCACTGCAGAGACTATTGTGTGCAAGTGGTGGACAGGATGAACGTCTTGGTTGGTGGATGGGTGGCAGTCAAGCAGGATGCTGTGTCTTGAAAAGTGGCAAGAAATTTGAGAATTGATGCAATTGTTCTCATCCAGGCAAGCAGAGAGTATTGCAACAATATATCAGACAAATGCTTTGTAGGTGGTAGAAAGACCTTGGAAAGTCAGCAGATGATTTGCAAACTGCAGAATGTCTCATCTCCTTACTGCTATTGCAGCCACCCCATGAACAGACAGAATATATATGGACTGATGTTAATGGTTGGGACCTCAGTAATGATAAAACTATTGAATAGCAATGGTCAGTAGTCTGACTCTTTCCTTCTTTGGCATAGATATGAGTTGTCATTCTCAGCCCGAGCCTGAATATTATCAAGGTCTTGCTGATATCCTGGAAAGGAAAGCCTCATTCTTGGAGAAGATGTGGCAGAGATGAAGGAAGTGAGAAAGGGAATAGCATTTTTACAGGAAACCTGGTGGGAAGAGGTATAGTCAAGATAGATTTGGGAACGTAGATTTATATAGGATGTTGGTGAACAGTTTGTATCCAGAGATAGAGACCGAGAGAAAGGGGAGAGAAGGGCAGAGTGGAAGTTGGATGTAAAGTTGATGAAATTGATGAGCTCAGCTTGGGTGCATGAAGTCATCAATGTAGTGCTGGAAGAGTTGGGGAGCATTACCAGGAAAAGCTTGGGACAAGGACTGTTCTACATAGCCAGTGAAAAGCAGGCATAGCAGGGGCCCACGTGTGTACCCATGCCTACCCCTTGAGTTCAAAGAAAGTGGGAAGAGCTAAAGAAGAAATTGTTGAGTGGATGATCAGTTCTGCCATGAGGAGAAGGGTGTTGATGGACGGGAACTGTGTGGGTCTTTTGTTGAGAAAGAAGCGGGGAGCTTTAAGGGACCATAATGGGGGACTGGACATCTACGGTGAAGATGAGGTGGTCAGGGCCAATGAATTGTAAGTTGTTGAGGAGACTGAGAACAGGTGAATTGTCATGGATGCAGATGGCAAAGGGGATGGAATGGAGCTGAGGTTTGTGGACATGTGCTCAGTTGGGAAGGAGTAGTTAGAGACATGGGCCTACCAGGACAGTCAGGATTGTGGATCTTGGTTAGGAAGTAGAAATGAGCAGGGCAAGGAAGTGATTTTGGCGGCAGTGGATGGGAGATCTCCGGAGTTGGTGAGGTCAATGATGGGGTCAGAGACAATTTTCTGATCGTCCAGAATGAGGTGCTTTATCAGGGGTAAGTGAGAGGAGGTGTCTGGAAGTTGCCGCCTGGCCTCAGCAAGGTAGAGGTCCATCCATCACACTGTATCAGCAACCTCTTTGGATGTGGGTTTGCTGGTAAATTTGGGATTGGTGCACAGAGGGTGGAGAGTACTTCGTTCAGATTCAAGGAGGAGAGAGGAGTGCTGCAGTTGATCCAGTTGATGTCTTGTCAGCAGTTAGAGATGAGAGCATCCAGAGCAGGCAGAAAATCAGAGTGGGGTGTCCAAGATGAAGAGGAGGATTGGAGGCCAGGGAATTCATGGTTTAAAAAAGTGGGCTCAGAGATGGAGGCGACTAAAGAAGAGGCTGGCGTAATAGCTGGTGTGGAACTCACTCACAGAATAAAGCAATGTGATTGGTGTAGCATTGGAGTTGATAGATTATGTGGTCACGTGGATTAATGGGTGATGCAGACTCATTGGATTGGAAGGGCCTGTTGCCATGTTGTATCTCTAAATAAAAAATATGTAATAAAATCCCAGATTTCTCATCTCACAAGGCTTAGGATGTGAGATTACAGGATCATCTGTGTAGATCTGGCTCAGTGCAGGAGTTGAGACCTGGGGTAGATCAGTCGTGATCATGTTGAATAACAGGACGGGACAGGCTTGAGGGGACTGGCAGCTACGGCTCCTCCTTTGTGCTTTTGCCTTCTCTACCTCAGTTCCATCGATAAATGTGTTGCATTTATATCTGAAAGCGTCTAACAATCTTACCTTTGACATTTTTGTTCACACTTGCCATGGTAACTTTCTGAGGGACAGAGTGTAGATGTTTGCTGCCCATATAATGAAGACATATTTCCTGACATCACTTCAGACTATCCAAGCTATAATTGTACTGTGGTTCCTCATTAGAACATAGGACAATACAGCAGGAAATCTGACCCCTGACCAGGTACACTGCCTAGTAGTAGATCCAGTATGTCTGTCCACCTGTCTTTGTTCTTGGTTCTCCAGAGGATATAGTAGTTACAAGATTACTAAATGGTTATAATGTTTAGTTTTTTTACATGGGTCATTAAATCTGTTATACTTAAACTAGTCTGGTTTCTAATTTTAATATTCTGGGTAAATTTGTCTGCTGATGTGTGGGGACAAAAATGGGCACATCATTAAACGTGTTCTAAACAGAATTGTAGAAAACAGTAAGATGTAATTCCAAACCTTTCCATTTTATGTCACTTGAGATAAGCCTAGCATCCCAATTTCCTTTAAAACTTGTTTTCACCTGCCACTGTCTTTTACTTATTAAAATACTTGGGCCCATTACATTGTCTCTTCATTCAGAGCTCCATCATTCTTACCCCTGAAGTGGATGATGTCACTCTTTCCCACACTGAACACTACCTGCCACTCATTAAATCCAGCAATGGCACTTTACAACTGTTACCTGTCGTCACTTGCTTGATGTCTTCAGCCAAACTTACAAATGCAACTCTGTTCATTCAGTCGTCATTTATATGTGTATGAAAACATTGTACTGTACTGGAATGTAAACAGGTAAGGGAGATCAGTGGTCAGGACCTCACACTTTGAGTACATACTGATTATCCACATTGACTCCCAACTTAGAATAAGAATCAGGTTTACTAACATGGACAGATTTTGTGAAATGTGTTGTTTTGTGGTGGCAGTAAATTGCAATACATAAAATATACCATAAAAGACAATAAGGACTATATTTATATAAAAGAGAGCAAAAATAGTGAGGTAGTGTTCATGGGTTTATGAACTGTTCAGAACTCTGATGGTGGAGGGGAAGAAGCCGTTGCTAAAACTGCATTTGCCTTCAAGTTCCTGTATCTCCTCCCTGATGGCAGTAATGAGAAAATGGTATGTCTTGCTTGGTGGTTCTCAGTGATGGATGACGTGTCCATGATGCTGGGTAAGCCAGAGCCCATGATGGAGATGACCGAGTTTACAACTTCCTGCAGGTTCATCCAATCCTCTGCCATTCCTTGTCGATAGACATCAGTGTTTTACCCTCGATGCACTGCACTTTTTCTGATGACACTCTTTTTTTTATCTCTTTGCTTTTCCATTCTATTCCCCTAGATGTAAAACAAAACACATCTTTTACACCAGATTTAATCTACATTTGCTACAGGGTCAAATAATTCATTAATGTCTCTGTAAGGAAGTTTTCTGTTCACTCTGTTCCTGCATGGGTTTCCTCCAGGTACTCTTGTCTTCTCAAACAGTCCAAAGGCATATCATTTGTAAGTTGTCCTGTGACTAGTGTTAAATGGGTGAGCTGTTGGGTGGCAAGGCTCATTGGTGCAGAAGTGGGTGTACGGTGCTCTGTCTCTAAGTAAAATAAAGCAGCTATATATATGTTTTACAACAGAGATTTAAAAAGGCTTACGGAATTCACACAATGTATGCATTTATCACTAAGTGAAAATTCAATAAAATTTTCCAAGTCCATTCTGCCCATTTTGCTGTTGTTGCTACTGACTGGGGAATCTCATTAACAATACTGTCCTTTTGTAAAGGCATGCATATCAACTTTTGTGATCAAAGCCTAACCAAACAGCAGTAGATAATTGATGATGTCCATCAGTAATTTTACAAACAGACCTGATAGTACAATTGCTTTACCACAATCAGCTGAATACTGATGAGCCTCGTATCAGGCTTGGAGACTGTCATGCATTCCTGTTCAGGACCCTGACGTCCAATGGTCAGTCCAGCCCAAGAAATGGAACTCATTCATTCTACACAGTCCCAGCACAAACACCTTCCCCAACGTGCGCTGAATAAACCTGGTTCCATAGTAACATTGTCTGCACAGTTAATAGACTTCAGACATAGACCAGAGAGCCATTATTCTCTCGCTTTTGACAAGCAGTGTGAAATAATAAAAACCATTGCAGAGTAGTTAACCTAATGCCCCTGTCTAGGAGTGTCAGAGTCAGATTTGCTGCCCAATTTACATGCTCTTACATGTGTTGGTACTGGTTGTTTTTTTTATGCTTTTAATAGAATATTAGGTGACACTGCCTCTATTTCCTCAGGAGTCTGTGGAGATTTGGCATGTCATCAAAAACTTTGGCAAACCTTTATAGATATGTGGTGAAAAGTATATTGACTGGCTGCATTACCCTCTGGTATGGGAACACCAATGCCCTTCCTACCAATCCTACAAAAGGTAGTGGATTCAGCCCAGTACATCATGGATAAAACCCTCCCAACCATTGAACACATCAACATGAAACGTTTCCATAGGAACGCAGCATCCATTATCAAAGATTCTCACCACCCAGGCCGTGCTCGTTTCCTGCTGCTGCCATCAGGCAGAAGGTACAGGTGCCTCAGGACTCGCACCACCAGGCTCAAGAACAGAAACTACCCTTCAACCATCAGGCTCTTGAACAAAAGGGGATAACCACTGCACACTCATTTAAAGACTCTTTTATCTTGTTATTTCATGCTCATTATTTATTGCTACAACTATCTGGGAGTACAGTTAGACGAGAAGCTAGACTGGACTGCCAACACAGATGCCTTGTGCAGGAAGGCACAGAGTCGACTGTACTTCCTTAGAAGGTTGGTGTCATTCAATGTTTGTAGTGAGATGCTGAAGATGTTCTATAGGTCAGTTGTGGAGAGCGCCCTCTTCTTTGTGGTGGCGTGTTGGGGAGGCAGCATTAAGAAGAGGGACGCCTCACGTCTTAATAAGCCGGTAAGGAAGGCGGGCTCTGTCGTGGGCAAAGTACTGGAGAGTATAACATCGGTAGCAGAGCGAAGGGCGCTGAGTAGGCTACGGTCAATTATGGAAAACTCTGAACATCCTCTACATAGCACCATCCAGAGACAGAGAAGCAGTTTCAGCGACAGGTTGCTATCGATGCAATGCTCCTCAGACAGGATGAAGAGATCATTACTCCCCAATGCCATTCGGCTTTACAATTCAACCGCCAGGAGTAAGATATGTTAAAGTGCCGGGGTTAGGACTCAATGTATTTAAGTAAACTACTTAAGAACTTTTTAAAAGCTATTATTAATGCTTTTTGAGAGGGTGATTTTAGATGCATATCATATTTTTACTGCGTTAAGTATTGTATGTAATTAGTTTTGCTACAATAAGTGTATGGGACATTGGAAAAAATGTTGAATTTCCCCATGGGGATGAATAAAGTATCTATCTATCTATCTATCTATCTATCTTTATATCCGCGTTTGCACTGTTTATTGTCCACCGATCCTGTTTACCGTTACTGTTCTATAGTTTAGCTGTATGCCCGCAGAAAAAGGATTCTCAGTGTTGTATATAGTGACATGTATATACTCTGATAATAAGTTTTATTTTGAACTTCAATGATTTTTTAGCAATTGCAGTTTACTAACATTTTAGCGAGTATATTTTTCATAATACGTGGAGTTTGACCCCCACCTACTGGTGGCATAGAGGTAAAGCAGTTACATAACGGTTTTCTCCTCTTCATTTTTTATTGCTTAATTGTTAGAGCACATGACCCATATGCTGTGTCAGTGAATCTCTCGATTGGCCCTTCAGTTTCTTTAGGAATGTGGCCTTAACTCAGTGCAAAAGTGTGAGTCTCTGCAAAATCACCATCTTATCTTTGTTTTCCTCTTACATGTTCTTTTCCCAATCCCAATTTCCCTCGGGATCAATAAAGTATGTCTGTCTGTCTGTCTGTTTATTTTCATGTGATCTGTATCTGTTCCATTGTTTAAACT
Source organism: Hemitrygon akajei (assembly GCF_048418815.1). Taxonomy (NCBI): domain Eukaryota; kingdom Metazoa; phylum Chordata; class Chondrichthyes; order Myliobatiformes; family Dasyatidae; genus Hemitrygon; species Hemitrygon akajei. The sequence goes on from NC_133137.1 coordinate 56,494,307, forward strand.
TAAAACAACTATTTGTCACTTATATTTGGACTCCTAAAACACCAACACATGTTGATCTTTGATGATGGATGCTGCTTTCCTATGGCAACATTTCATGTTGATTTGATTAATGGTTGGCAGTCTTTGGATAGGAAAATCACCAGATCACACAGTTTTGGTATTGCAAACAGGATGGTTATGAAAACAAGAGTTTGAAAATTCCTCGGACAAAGAAGGAACTTTCAGTGCACACCTCACAGAAGATAAAAAACATCCTCTGTTCTGAATTGTCAGAGAAATTGTCCGATTCTGTTTCAGTATTCCATCTAAAAGAAGAGTGAGAAGAAAACTATCTTTTATTGTCATTTGTGAAAGATCCATGTTAAATATTCTGGGTTGTGATCTATTTTGGGCACAACTCTATTAATAAAAATATTTTCAGGCTTCCTCAATTAAAAATATTTTGGGCTGGTTCTATTAAGTTTTCAGGTGCCCCTGGCTATAGGGTCTATTAAAACGTGTTTGGGTTATAACTCTGTAATTACATTTTCTAGTTATTGTGATTGACCTCTAAAGTGAAAAGTACTCATTAAAATAAAACTGAAACAATGGGCAAAGTTGAGAAGATATGGAAAATGCTGTCGAGAAATAAAAATATCTGGCCGGATGCTTGTAGTGTTATCAGAGCTACAAAAAGTAAGCATGCCAAGCTACAAATGAATCCTAACATGAACATGCAGAGTTGTGTGAACTGAACACTGAACGAGTAAATAATTTACCTAAATCAATTGGGGGAGAAGGAATAAATGCTGAAGGAACAGTGCGAAGAAGACGGTAAAAGTTTAGCAACTGAATCTCTGTTAAATGAGCGAGAGCCAAAACAGTATGATGCCCTTACTGAATGTGTCCGTACTGGGTTATAAAGCAGTCTGAGAGGAAGTTTGCTGAGCGGTTCTGCCAACCCAATGGATGGTGTTAACAGTGATGTCGCTTTTGTTGGAATACAGTACAGCCAACACTGAGTAGACACCCTGGGAACTCCAAGGAACTGCAAAATGGGTACAACACTAGCTCAACAGAGACCTCTGGTGGCTGAAGTGTTTGGGATGTAATTAAGAAATGTTTGGGGGAAAATCCCCAATACAGATTGACTGGAGGAAAGCGTTTAATTGTAAGTAAAAGGCTTCAGATGCTGTTTCTGAATATGAAGACAGTTATAGGACAGGTTGGCTCAGCTACTCAGGAGTTTAAGGAATAACTGAGGGTAATAAAGAAGAATTCACATATAGCCTTCTCAAGGGGACCTTTATGGATTACTTCAAACCAAATGTTGACAAAGTGGGCAGGTGAACCAAAGCAAATTGGAGTGAAGCTGCCTTTTCCTAAAGTGATCTGGTGCAAGCTGTCGGACAAGTGGAGCAATATATCAAAGTCGGAATAAGGAGAGTACAGATGAAACAACCGTCTGCACCTGCTAACCAACAGAACAATTGCAACTGGAATTCACAGCAATATGACAATTTACTAGTTGGAAATTAATGCGAAGTACTTTGTGTGCTCGATTATCTAGCCTTCAAAGGAGACAAAGCAAACTTGAACAAGGCACAATTGTAACAAGAGGAAAGGATTTATTTGGGACAGAACATTTCCCAAGACAAACAAGAAATCCCTGAAGATCGTGCAAAGGCCGTTATATCAGCAAAGCCACCTGCAATAATCCAGCAACTTTGATGATTTCTGGGCTTGGGCAACTATATCAGAACATGGTTTGATTCATATGCTGAAATTGTTCAACCCCTCACTAGACTTTTGAAAGGCAGCAAACACTCCGTCAACCTTGTGACTCTTAATGAAGATCAGATGGAAGCTTTCCAAATATTAAAGGTGATATTAAGTACTGCCCCTGCATTTAGAAGCCATGATATGGGATGACCATTTATGCTGTATGTCAATGAGAAGTGTGGCTGCAATAAGAACAGTTTCAACTCAAGGACACGGAGACGAACAGTGTTCTGTTGGATATTACTTTGCCAAATTGGATAATGTAGCAATGTTGCAAAAAGATGGGTTTGATGTCTACAATCAATGCAGGCAACCTACACGCCAGTCACTGCTGTTTCCATCATCATGCTGGATCAATCCTTAAATGTTCAATGTCCACATCCGGTGCTTACACTACTGTGAATATCAACAGAGCCCTTCAAGTGACAGAGGCTCGATGGTCCAAGTTGTCCACTGATCTTGAAGCACTTCATATTATCAAGTCCAGCCAATCCAGCTACACTGTTGCCAGTGAACATGGAAATCTGTGATGATCATGACTCTGCAAGAACAATAACATGCGGTAGGATGGATATCACCATTAAAAAATGCTTTTATTGAAACCAAATCTGATTCTGTACAACGATGACTTCTCAACCATTGAGGATAGAGTTTGAATGGCTAGTTGAACTGTTGTCACAGAAAATGAAATGATGGCCACAGAAGCATGGCTCTGGGTTCCTCTGCACAACAGGCAGAACTGAAAGCTAGTAGAAGGAAGACCAACTAAAATCTACACTGATTCTTGATTGCTTTCTGACTTGTTCATGACTTTGGAAACTTATGGAGATAAAGAGGATTTCTTACAGTCATAGCAACTCCAATCAAGAATGGCCAACTAGTAGGAGAACTAATGGAAATCATACAACTAGTATTAGAAGTCACTGTATTGAAATGCAAAGGTCACTTTGAAACAACTCTAAACAAGAAAGCAAAACTGAGGCCATTTGAAGTGGTAACAGGGTGACCTATGCTTTTACTTGGAGCTCTTGACCTCAGACACACTGAAATACATATTATGGCAGATAGTTTAGTTAAGTGTTGGGTGAAATTAACCCAAGTTGTTCAGTCTGTTTCTAAACAGGTTTTTGCTGCTGATCCATCAGAAGGAGGACACACACTAATTGTTGGCAAGTTGGTTCTGGTCAAGAAACCACGTTAGGAACCATTGGAAGCTCGATGGGAAGCTTCTTACCAAGTACTGTTAATTACCAATTCAGCAGTCAGGGTAGAAGTAAGTGGATACAAGCCAATCACTGCAAGCGAGCTAAAGTGACACCAGGTTAAGATTGTTGTGAGAAGACTTCAAACATGAGTATAATTATGAGACATTATGGATTTATTTTGATGTTTGTTGTTGTTGTATGTCTATATTTTCCCTACTCATGATTTGCTGGCCTAATGACTCATAATATATACTTCTTGGTATCATATGAATATTCAGATGCTGTTAATGATTCAAGTTGTTAGGGATGTCAATACTGTATATACCACAAACTTCAATGTACTCATCAATGTTAGGCATCCCTACAGGTCCAGAGTAAGTATGTTTCCTTTTCTATAAAATTCCAGTGATGGTAATGTAGGTGGTTCATCGTCCTGCCAGCGACATGAGTACACAATGGTCATACCCCCACATATCATCTTTAACTGAATCATTTATGCAAATACAATCAACATGATTTGCAAAATGACACATCTGACTTTATCCATATTTCGGCCCTCCCAATAATCATCTCTGTTCATGACAAAGCTATCCAACCTTATCATGTATTTACCATAAAGGCTGCTTTTCGTCTGAGTTCATAAGGAACTATTCCAATAGGGCACAGCTCTTCTCCTAGCAGCTAAGGGAGAATAGTTGCAGTTACAGGTAGGGAATGTTGCATCTACATACCTAACAATTCTGAAGACATATTTGATTGGCTGATCACGTTCATAAATTAGTTTCTAAACTACATTAACCTGATAGATGGGATTGGTTTAATTGGATTTATTTCTGTCTTGGAAGCAGGGATTACTCAATATTAAAAGCCATAATATTCAGATCAATATGCATTATCATAACCAACATTTGGCAATCATCACCAGAATAATCCAGAAGTATATGTGTTCCTGAAAGTAATCCTTTCATGCTTTGAAGATGTAGTCATTGATATTATACAGCTGGAGTAGTTTTTGACTACTGTGTAACATAGATTTTTGGAAGCAAATTTTTCTGTCCCTGAATTTTCTGATGTAATGATTCTGAATGTGTGATTTAGAATCAAAGGTAGGATTGTTGGAATTGGGTGTTCTTTTATACTTTTAAGAAGGTAATTGGTTGAGTTAATTATTTTTTTAAGCAATAGCAGTTTACTAACATTTTAACTTGTGTCACAAACATGAGAGAATCTGCAAATGCTGTAAATCAAAGCAATATGCACAAATTGCTGGAGGAAATCAGCAGGCCAAGCAGCATCTAAGGAAAAGAGTAAATAGTCGATGTTTCAGACCGAGACCCTTCATCTGTATACTCTTTTCCATAGATTCTGCCTGATCTGCTGAGCTATTCCAGCATTTTGTGTGATTTAAACGCATATATTTTCACAATATGTGGTGTTGGTCTCTACCAACTGGTGGCAAAGTGGTATAGCAGTTACATAACTGTTGATAACTTTTTCATTTTTCATTGGCTAAGTGATAGCACATGACACACATGCTGTGCTGGTGTATCTTTTGATTGGCCCTTCATTTATCTCAGGAATGTGGCCTTAACACAGCATAAAAGTGGTAGTCACTGCATAAATTACCATCTTGTGTCTATCTTCGCCTTTGTCTTCATTTTAGTTTCATAAGTTCTGTGTCTGCTCCTTTCTTTAAGCTTCAAATAAATTATCACAAAGCAACAAGTTTCACTCATTCTTGGATTCCTAAAATAACTTGTGGATCAGAAAATCACCAGATCTGCACATGAGATTATTTTGCAGTGGTTTAAATTTCCCAATAGGCAATTAGGTGAAAATGAAACAGAGATATTGTTTTCCTGGGAATTTCTCGGGAACAGAGGGATTTTATTAGAGTCCATTCATTCATATGTTTCATGCAAAATAAATATGACAAGTGATGAGAATAATTTGGTAACACATAAGAACATAGAACATAGATCATTACAGCACAGTACAGGACTCTTTGCCCACAGTGTTATGTCGAACTTTTAACCAATTCTAAGATCAATCTAACCTTAACCTCTGACATAGCCCACGTTTCTATCATCTATGTACTTATCTGAGTGTTTCATAGATGTGTTTGTTCATTCCATGCACCCATACTCTCTGACATTTCCCCTATGCTTTCCTCCAATCACTTCAAAATCATATCCCCTGGTTTTAGGCATTTCTGGTCTTGGAAAAGGTCTCTGGCTATCCATCATATCAATGCCACTTATCATCTTGTACTCATCTAGCGAGTCTCCTCTCATCCTCCTTCACTCCAAAGAGAAAAGCTGATTAATTATCTCTCTGAACTCCATTCTCTCCTTCTCCCCTTGGCCTTTGGTTTCCTAAGCTTTGCATTTGGCCCAAATCACTCCAAGGTCATTAAAATGGAGAAGGATAAACTCCTGCCGTGGGCTGAATCCATTGTTAGGGGAAAGGAACAACTGCAGACCTGATTTTATAGCTACAGTAAATGTTCCCTATTTCTGTATTTCCAAAAGATAGAGAAGGAGAGCAGTTGATACATAATGCTGAGGATGGCTCACAGAACAATCTCATTCCATTACATTAGTTTCCTTGTAACCTGTTCTCTCCATATTCCCTTTAATAACCCCATCCCCACCATTTTTAGAATCAGATTCATCACTGAGACATGTCGTGAAATTTGTTGTTTTGTGGCAGCATTACATTGCAAGACATAAACATTATGGTGCAGCAATTAAGTAAATAAATGGTGCAAAAAGAGGAATAGTGAGGTTGTGTTCATGGGTTCATATACCATTCAGAAACCTGACGGAGGGGAAAATGCTGTTCCTGAAAGCTTGAGCCTGTGTCTTCAGGTTCCTGTACCTTTTTCCTGAGGGTAGTAATCAGAAACAGGGCATGTCAACCTACCATGTAATCCTAGGTTGCCTCCTAGAATAGAATGCAGGGAGAAAGGACCATGTACTTACTAGCCCCGTGAGCAGGACCCCACTAAGCATCACCAGGCCATTGTCTCCCACACCATCACTGACCTTCTCCCATCCACTGACATCAACCTTATATTCCCTTACCCCCACACCTTCCATTTCTACCTTGTTACATACTCCATAACAGGTTAGAAGAACCAGCAGAAATGGAACACACCTGGAGTTTGATTTTGCTATTAACAAAACACTATTTATTAGTATCTACATAATATAACGATATAAAACCAGATAAATCAAACAGGTTAGCAGAGTTTGTGCATATATTAGTGTGTCAGTATAAAACCCCAAACTTCTTCAATCTTAGGTGGTAAATGATACAGTCTTATGATGGTATAGGAATGAAGTCAGTTTGGTTCGTGATATTGAGTTGAGTAGAATTGAGGAGAGAGAGAGGTGATTTGTTTTCCAAGTAAGACGATGCTGTCGATCTTTCCGTTGTCCTTTGAAGTCCTATTAATGTCACTGACTGTGACCACACAGAAGGGTACCGGCTGCACGTGGTAAAGCTATCAACCCAGGCTGGGTTTAAACACACCGATAGCCTTCCACCGGTCACCGCTTTTCCACACTGCGAGCAAAACCCACCCTTTTGTGGGCACTCAAAGCTCATCCAGTGTCTATTCCTTCTGTATTTCTGTCTGTGTCTTCCATGTGTCTGTCTGAAAAGCCAGCTGACCTTGTATATATCCCAAACATGCTGAACGCCAGCTGTCCATCATATAGCTCCGCTCTTCCATCACCATAGCGACTCACAAGCTGCTCGGTGCTCTCTCTCTCTGAATCTGTTGCACACACTCTCTCTCTTTGTAAAGCCACAGACCATAATGAATAAACCTTAGGGTCCCATCACAACCTCCTACTCGAGATCCACAAACCTGACCTTCCAGGTAGACCCATTGTTTTTGCCAGGTCCTGCCCTACTGAAATTGTGTCTGTATACATTGATTCTGTTTTCTCTCTCCAACCCCTCCCCCCAGTTCAGTTCCAACCTACCTACATCCATGACACATCACGTGCTCCTGATCTTCTCAATTACTTTAAGTTCCCAGGCACCAATTTCACTATGGGCGTCCATTCCCTGTGCACTTCCATCCCCCATCAGGAGGGCCTTAATCTGTCTGCTTCCTTCTGGCAACAGATCTAACCACTTCCCCTCCAACACCACTCTCCTCCATCAGGCGGAACTGCTCCTCACTCTCAACAATTTCTCCTTCGGCTTCTCCAACTTTCTTCAAACCAAAGGTGTAGCCATGGATCCCAGCTATATCTACCTTTTCATTGACTACAACTAAACAGTCCATGTTCCAAGCCTACACCGGTATTCCTCTCCAGCTCTTCCTATGCTGCATTGGAGCTGCTTCCTGTACCCATACTGAGCCTGTCAATTTCATCAACTTTGCCTCCAACTTCCACCCTGCCCTCAAATTCACTTGGTCCATTTCTGACACCTCTCTCCATCTCTCTGTCTCCATCTCTCTGTCTCCATCTCTGGAGATAGGCTATCTACTGATATCTTTTATAAACCCACTGACACACACAGCTATCCGGACTATAACTCTTCCCTTCATGCTGTAAAACTGCCATTCCCTTCTCTCAGTTCCTCCATTTGTTCTCAGGCTTCTCATTCCAGAGCAACTGAGAAGTCCTCCTTCTTCAAAGAGAGCGGCTTTCTTTCCTCCACCATCAACACTGCCCTCACCTGCATCTCTTTCATCTACACATCTGCAGTCACTCCATCCTTCTGCTACCAAGCCAAGGATAGGGTTCATCTTGTCCTCACCTATCCCCCACTATCCTCCACATCCAGCACATAATTCTCCCTAACTTCTGTCATCTCCAACAGGATCCCATTACTAAGCACATCTTTCCTTCTCTTCCACTTTCTGCTTTCAGTAGGGATCGCTCCCTACGTGAGTCCCTTATCCACTGGCCTCTCCCCACTGATCTCCCTCCTGGTACTTACCCTTTCAAGCAGACCAAGTGCCTCAACTGCCCCAACACTTCCTCCCACACTGCCATTCAGGGCCCAAAACAGGCCTTCCAGGTGAGGCAACACTTCAGCTGCAAGTCTGTTGGGGATCATAAACTGTACCTGGTGCTCCTGGTGTAGCCTCCCGTATATCAGTGAGACCCAGTGTAGAATGGGAGATCACTTAGTCGAGCACCTTCACTCCATCTCTGACAAAAAGTGGAATATCCCAGTAGCCACACATTTCAATTCGCCTTCCTATTCCCATTCCAACATGTGAGTCCATGGCCTCCTCTAGTGCCGCGATGAGGCCACACTCAAGTTGGAGGAGCAACACCTTATATTACATCTGGGTAGACTCCAACATCGATTTCTTGAACTTCCAGTCATTTCCTTCCCCTCTCCTTCACCATTCCCCATTCTTGTTTCCCTTTCTCATCTTATCTCCTTACCTGCTCCTCACTTGCCTCTGGCGCTCTTCCCCCGTCCATTTCTTCCACAACCCTCTGTCCTCCCCTATCAGATTCCCCCTTCTCCAACTGTTTATCTCTTTCACCAATCAACTTCCCAGCTCTTTAATTCACCCACTCCCCCTCTCCTGGTTTCACCCATCACCTGCCACCATGTCCTTCTTCCTCCCTCCCCTACCATCTTATTCTGACTTCCTTCCCTTTCCAGTCCTGATTAGGGGTCTCAGCCTGAAACATCGACTGTTTACTCTTTTCCATAGATGTTGCCTGGCCTGCTGAGTTCCTCCAGCATTTTGTCTGTGTTTCTGGGTAGACAGGTCTGGGTCTGCTCTGGGTAGGCAGGTCTGGGTCTGCTCTGGGTAGACAGGTCTGGGTCTGCTCTGGATAGACAGGTCTGGATCTGCTCTGGGTAGGCAGGTCTGGGTCTGCTCTGGATAGACAGGTCTGGATCTGCTCTGGGTAGGCAGGTCTGGGTCTGCTCTGGGTAGGCAGGTCTGGGTCTGCTCTGGGTAGACAGGTCTGGGTCTGCTCTGGGTAGGCAGGTCTGGGTCTGCTCTGGGTAGACAGGTCTGGGTCTGCTCTGGGTAGGCAGGTCTGGGTCTGCTCTGGATAGACAGGTCTGGATCTGCTCTGGGTAGGCAGGTCTGGGTCTGCTCTGGATAGACAGGTCTGGATCTGCTCTGGGTAGACAGGTCTGGGTCTGCTCTGGATAGACAGGTCTGGGTCTGCTCTGGGTAGACAGGTCTGGATCTGCTCTGGGTAGGCAGGTCTGGGTCTGCTCTGGGTAGACAGGTCTGGGTCTGCTCTGGGTAGGCAGGTCTGGGTCTGCACTGGGTAGACAGGTCTGGGTCTGCTCTGGGTAGACAGGTCTGGATCTGCTCTGGGTAGGCAGGTCTGGGTCTGCTCTGGGTAGACAGGTCTGGGTCTGCTCTGGGTAGGCAGGTCTGGGTCTGCTCTGGGTAGACAGGTCTCGGTCTGCTCTGGGTAGGCAGGTCTGGGTCTGCTCTGGATAGACAGGTCTGGGTCTGCTCTGGATAGACAGGTCTGGGTCTGCTCTGGGTAGACAGGTCTCGGTCTGCTCTGGGTAGACAGGTCTGGGTCTGCTCTGGGTAGACAGGTCTGGGTCTGCTCTGGGTAGACAGGTCTCGGTCTGCTCTGGGTAGACAGGTCTGGGTCTGCTCTGGGTAGGCAGGTCTCGGTCTGCTCTGGCTATGTTTGCCCCTGCCCTCTGTTGGAATGGGGTGTAGAATTGTTACTTTCCTTGTCATTTAAGTTTACTATGCTTGTTTGTATTTATATAATATGTAATGCCCTGGTTAAGATTTCTACTGCTATGCTGTGAAGTATTTTATTTTAGCAGTTTCTGTAAAGCAGCGTGTCTGGCTGTTAAGAGTGTTTTGGTTTCGGCTAAAGATAAAGAGCCATGTTGTCCAACTTAGGAATGTGGTGTCAGCCAATCAGGAATGTGAGATGGATAAAAAGGTTTTAGAGAGCTGGGTGGGAAGAGATCTCTGAAGGACAGTAGTCTCCTTTGGGGCCCTTTTGGCGGGTGCTGCGGAGCAGGGCACAAGAGAAGAGGCCACAGAATGCCGTTGGAAGGAGAGTTCCTGTTGCTAGAGGTGAATTGTGCAGATGAATTGCTCCAGGGAGGAAGGGGCAAGACACCGAAGAGAGCCAGGGCTTAGACAAATTAGAAGAATGGGGAAAAAGAAGTGCAGATGGAATACAATGTTGGGAAATGTTTGATAATGCATTTTGGTAAAAGGAACAATAGGGCAGACAATAATTTATATGGTGAGAAAGTTCAAACATCAGAAGTGCAGAGTGACTTAGGAGTCCTCGTGCAAGACTCCCAGAAGGTTAATTTACAGGTTGAGTCTCTGGTAAAGAAGGCAAATGCAATGTGTGTGTTTATTTCAATGGGAATAGAATATAAAAGCAAGGAGATAATGCTGCCTCTACGCTAGTCAGGCTGCACTTGGAGTATTGTCAACACTTTTGGGCTCCATATCTCAGAAAGGATGTGTTGTCATTGGAGGGAGTTCAGAGGAGCCTCACGAAGATGATTCTGGGAATGAAGAGTTTAACACATGAGGAGAGTTTGGCAGCTTTGGGCTGTACTCTCTGGAATTTAGAAGAACGTTGGGGAAGCTGGGGAGATCTCATTGAAATCTACCAAATGCTGAAAGGACTAGATAAGATAGATGTGGAGAGGATGTTTCCTCTGGTGGCGTATCCAGAACTAGAGGGTACAGCCTCAAAATTGAGGGGTGAGCCTTTAGAACAGAGGTAAGGAGGAACTTTTTTAATCAGAGAGTAGTATATCTGTGGAATGCTCTTCCACAGTCTGCGGTGGAGGCCAAGTCCATGGATATATTTAAGGCAGAAGCTGATCATTTCCTTATCAGTCAGGGCATCAGAGGATATGGTGAGACGTCAAGGGACGGGGTTGAGTAGGATCCAGGATCAGCCATGATGTAATGGCAGAGCAGACTTGATGGGTTGAATGGCTTAATTCTGCTCCTATATCTTACGGCCTTCTGGATACGGTCTTCAAGGGAAATTCTGACTGTGGCAGGTGCTTTCACACAGACCGTGGGTTCTGTGCATGAGTAAAACAATACACCCCACTACTCCAGAAATGAGTTCCAACATTTGTGTGCACATTGGATAAGTTCAACTGTAATGGGGCCTTTTACTTTTCCTTCTGTAACTGTAAATTTGGTAAACATCCTTGCTTTATAATTTTATGCTGGTGTGCAATCTGTCATTTCTGGGCTACTGATAACCGTGTATGAGCAGTATTTACAGAATATTCACTCAAATCATAGTCCTTTTAATCAGGACATCCAAATGTTCCTGTTTAGTTGAACCCCAAATCATACCACCCCTAGACGTATGTTGCCGGAGAAAGGAGGCCTTCTCACTGCTGAGTTGCGTGGCTATTAGAGTTAGTTAACGAGCTAAGTTGGTGTATGAACCCTGGTTAGAGGGTTACACTATAATTACCTATATGCATGTAATTGTTCAGTAAATTTTCCAGTAATCATGGTACAATTACTACTGTATTTTTGAGGAACTTCTTAGTTTTCAGTAGCAGGTGTCACACTACTTGCATATGGCTGTTTTATGGGCTAATTGTGATAAATAGATTGTTGTTACAGGTATTTCTAATTTTGTTATCTCTGGCTTCTTCCTCGCTCCTTTTCAGTTGGAAGCAGGTCTTGGCCTGACACAGTGATTGTTTATTCTTCATCTTGACTTCTGGAGAACCTTTGGATTGCAGCAGAATCAGGATCCAACATCTCCAATGGTTCAGGTGCTGTTGGTCAACCCTGAGTAAAGTCAGCAGCATTCAACCCTGGTGATGCAAAGGATACAAATAAACACTGACTGGATCTAGATGTTGGTGGATCAGTGGACTCACAGTGAGGCAGAGAAGTTGGTGGAATGGGATCAGGGTTCTGATGTGGAGAGGGAGGAGGGAGAACAGATCAGAGAGGAGGCAGAGAGAAGTGGGTAGGTAAGGCAAGAACAAATGTCATGAAGAAAGGAGTGGGAGAGTGAAGGATGAATGTAAAAGAGAATGGGAGAAAGATTCCCATCAGTCTCAGTCATTGTCTCTGCAGTGTTTATAGCAGAGAGCAAATTAGAATTGGAATTGGTTAATTATTGCAAATGTACTGAGGTACAGTTAAGGCAAAGTTTTCACTGTACCTTGTTACAGAGAAAGTACAGTGCAGGTAGACAGAAAGATGGATGTTTCTCTCTGCAGATGCATCCATTACATCTATTGTGAATCACACTGAACCTCAGCTGGAGATCAAAGGGGTTGAGGCAAGGTATCTGACCTGGATCACACGTGGGACAGTTGTATTTTGCTGCATTTCCTCCTCTCTATGTTCATCTCTTGTCCTTTATCGCCATCTCTCGCTCCTCTAAAAGGAAGTTTGGTTTAAGTAGAAGGGCTATTGTGGAAGTGGGGAACTGAAGCTTTGTCTCAAGAGGCTTCGGCAAGGAGAGGTGGAGGTCAAGATTCTTGATGCCATTTTGGAGCGGCCATTGTATGAGTGTGCCAGTGCAGGAATCTGAGGTCTGAGGCTTTAGATCAGGAAGCTTCGGGAAGGAGCCACAGGTACAGTTTTCTTTATAATTACAATAATATCAAATTATAACTAACAAAAGTAGGGATGCAGTATCAGGCGATGTGCTGTAGCTGCATGATGTGGGGATGGTGGAACCATCCAGAGACAGAGAAGCAGTTTCAGCGACAGGTTGCTATCGATGCAATGCTCCTCAGACAGGATGAAGAGATCATTACTCCCCAATGCCATTCGGCTTTACAATTCAACCGCCAGGAGTAAGATATGTTAAAGTGCCGGGGTTAGGACTCAATGTATTTAAGTAAACTACTTAAGAACTTTTTAAAAGCTATTATTAATGCTTTTGGAGAGGATGTTTTTAGATGCATATCATATTTTTACTGAGTTAAGTATTGTATGTAATTAGTTTTGCTACAATAAGTGTATGGGACATTGGAAAAAATGTTGAATTTCCCCATGGGGATGAATAAAGTATCTATCTATCTATCTATCTATCTATCTATCTATCTCTTTGTGGTTTCTGATGACCACAGCTTCAGCAAGTGTTGGTTGCTCGAGGAACTCAGGATCAAAGCTGATGACCCGCAATCTGAGCTTCAAATACTACAGTGCATCTGGGAGGGAAAGAGTTACCTGGACACTGTGTTTCAGGAGGCAATCACACCCATTCGATTCATCAGAATTAGTATTATTCTGTGCTGCGTCGTATGACATGGACGACCATGGTCAATCACCAGCTTGATTGTTTTTGGCAATTATGAATAGAGGAAGTTTACAAGATTGATCCAGGGAATGGTAGTGTTAATATATGAGGAGCAACTGATGACCCTGGGCCTGTGCTTGCTGGAGTTTAGAAGAAGGACAGACAGGGGGGGTGAGGGTGAGGGGTGTGGAATCTCTTTGAAACCTAACGAATATTGGAAGATCTAGATAAAGTGATGTGTAGAGAATGTTTTCAGTAGTGAGATGATGTAGGATGTGAGGGCACATCCTCAGAAGTGCGTGTCTCTAGAACAGAGATGAGGAAGAGTTTCTTTGGGCATAAGGTAGTAAATCTATGGAATTCAATGCCAAAAATAGCAGCTGCAGTGGCCAAGTTAATGGGTACATTAAAAGAGAAAGTTGATAGGTACTTAATTTGTAATGGTGTCAAATGTTACAGAGAAAAAGCAGGAGAATGATGTTGAGAGAGATAATGAATCAGCCGTGATTGAATAGCTTAGCAGACACGATGGGCCAAATGGACTAATTCTGTTCCTAGTCTGATGCACTTCCTCTCGCTCCATCCCTTTCCACTTTACCTTTACTCTCTTCTTTCTTGTTCTTCTTGCCTTTCTCCTCTACTAATTTCCTATTAATTTTTCAATCATTCTACCCTCCCTTCTCTAATTTCATTATCCCTGTCCCCTTCCCTCTCACACACTTCTCCCATTTGTGTCATTATTCATACCATTCTTTCATTGAATTGTTCCCTTTGATTTTTCCTTTCCCATTCTGCTTCTAAACTCTCTGCTTAAATTACAAAACACTCCAATATTTTGAGGGCTTTGTCGTTAAAGGGACAGCTCCGGGTGATTAGTTTGCAAGGCAAGTTTTGAAGGTATGTTGTATCTACAACTGGGTCACAGACCATTTCTCCTGACCACAGATACACAACTTTTACCCTAGGAGACCACCCGCCAGCTCTCTCACTCAGTTGACAGCACTTGTCATGCCTTTGAGCTTAATCTCAATCATATTTCATCAGCAAATTCTATCTATTCTCCACAGTTTACCAACTCAATATGAGTAAGACACTGGACTCCAATTAGGCTCACTTCTTCTGTTCAAATAAAATTACTCCCTGTGCCGTGATGCCTCCAAACACCCATTGGTAGTAATTGTGTTTGGGTACTTAGAGGCAAGACAACGCAGCAAAGTTTGAGGTCACTGACTTTGATATTGACAGTCAACCAGTCTTTCCAATGAGTGTGAATCACTGCCAGCAGTTTGAGTCTCCTGTCTAATCCTTTAAACTGCTGAATCCAGGGTGAACCAGAAGCCGGGATGGACAGAATTGAGTAAAGTATTAGAGTAACTAAGTAACAACAGTTATCGGCCACGGCGAGAGCAGGATGACAGGAAGAGCAGCATGAAAGGTGCAGAGTTGCTAGGCGAGGACCCAGCTCACGGGATAGAGTGAATGATGTAGAGTCTGCGAAGACAGAGTGAACTTCCAAGCTGTCAAAGTAGTGGACGGCAGGGGAAGCTGCAGAGACAGTGGGATAACCTGGGTGTGGCCCTAGCACAGCAGGGCTTGGGGAGGACATGAACAGGAGAAGTCATGGTTTGGCTCAGACGGACCTGTTGGGAATATGACACTAAAGGGCTCAGGGGGCCTGAAAGGGAGAGGCAGAGTGTGGGTCTCAGGCGGACATGAAATTAATTTGGCAGGGCAGAGCTGAGGGTCAGGAGTAGGCTATACAGAGCGAAGGGCAACCACACAAAGAATTAACAACAACCATTAGCCAAAGGTGATTAAAATGATAGTACTACCACTAAAGTAGTAAAGAAATGGTCTGCAGAGGCCATCGAGGCCTTGAAAAGCTGCTTTGAGGTTACTGACTGGAATGTGCTTTGTGAACCAATTGGGGAGGACATTAATGGACTTACTTATTGTATCACTGACTACATGAACTTCTGTGTGGACACTGTCATACCATCAGCGACTGTTCGCTGCTTCCCTAACAACAAACCAATGGTCTAAAGGCTTTTCTTAACCACAAAAAGAGAGCCTTTAGATCAGAAGGCAGGGAGGAATTGAAACACGTGCAGATGAAACTAAAGGAGAAGATCAAGGTGGTTAAAGAGGGATACAGGAGAGAGCTGGAGAACAAGCCTGGGCAAAGTAGCACACGGGTGGTTTGGAGAGGCATGAAGAACGTCACTGGCTTCAATCAGCCTAGCTGTAGAGCATCAAAATGTAGCTGTGAATGGACTAATGGGTTAAGCCAATGCTTCAATAAAAGGAGATGGTGATGGACTTTAGGAAGACTAAGCCTGCTTTGCTCCCTGTTACAATTGATGGTGAGGTTCATGGATGTGGTGAGGATCAACAAGTACCTGGGGGTGCATCTGGAGAACAGGCTTGAGTGGTGCACCAACACAGAGGCTGTGTACAAGAAGGGTCAGAGTTGCCTCTGCTTCTTCAGGAGACTGAGGTCCTTTGGAGTTTGCAGGCCTCTCCTTCACATGTACAATCTTCTATGTGGTGGTGTGCTGGGGCAATGGCATCAACACAGGTGATGCCAACACGCTGAATAAACTGATTAGAAAGGCTGGCTCTGTTATAGGATTCAAACTGGACACACTGGAGACTGTGGTAGAACAAAGGACCCTGCAGAAAATTTGGCAATTCTGGACAATGTTTCTCACCCTCTGCATGCCACCTTGACTGAACCAAGGAACAATTTTAGTAATAGACTTAGACAATACTGCTGCTCCAAAGAGCGCTCTGTGAGGTCATTCTTACCCTTGACCATTAGGCTCTATAGAGAGTCAACCTATAGCTGGGGAAGTGGGAACAGTCCTGTTTGACTGTTTGTGGTAATTTATTTTTTATTCTTTCTACTTCTCTTCTAATATTTATATCTGTGCACTTGTAATGCTACTGTGACACTGTAATTTCCTTTGGAATCAATAAAGTATCTTACCTAGTAGAAGTAGATGGGACAACTTGAAAAGGGTGCAGGCACATCCATAAGTGTAAATGGAATTAGTGTAGAGAGGTGCAAGGTCAGCACAGATATAACGTTTCTGTGCTGTATTGTTGGCCAGTGAGGAATTAAAATATGGAAGAAAACATCAAACTTGAATGGATAAAGAGCAGTGGAAGAAGACAAACCAATTGTCTTTGTTCTTGCCACGAGGTCGAAGGAATGGTGGCTGCCATTTTGTGGAGCTACTCTGCATCCTCCATTTTGAGAACTGATATTGTTTGGCTCAGTCAATTTTTTAAAGTAGACATAATATTGCTTCTGGTAATCTGCTGATCTAGAGAAAATTTCCAAATAAGAAGTTATTTGTGAGGAGTTTGTTGGTTAGATAAACATCAGGTTTGTGAATGTTGGGTCTGTGTCTGTCCTGAGTAACTCAAGCTGGTTACTGGTTTGGTAACTATTTTCAAACAATGAGCCATCACGTGCACAGGAGGGCAATAAATAGATGCTGGGTGAACTAGAGCCAATAAGGTGTTAAAGGTCAGTCAGATGGCTGATATCCAATAACACTGAAATGCAACATTTGAACTGGTAAAAAATGAATATAAAAGCAGAGGCTTCAGATACAAAGTAGTGATAACTTTGAAGATTCACCGTTGAATGGAAGAACCCCATACCCAGGCTGGGAGAAAGAAAGGATTGATCATCTGGCCAAAGGGAGAACCCTTATTTCATTGCTATAATTGGAAAAGTGGTTTGATTGAGGACTGGCACAGAAGGAAGAGCAGAAACCATGTTTTAAGTTGTTGGCCTGGGGTCAACGTAGTTACATTGTTGTTCAGGGGCAATAAAGTGCAAGTTTTGATTAATTAAGAGTTACATAATGAGTTTCCTAACCTGGTTCCGTTGATGAAAATCAACAATATGACACAATGTTGAATCATGTATGTTAATCCAGATCCAATTCACAGTTGGACATGCCAAGAAAATTATTGATTCCTTAAATTTCAAAATCAATGATAATATTAATCTTAAGGATACTACCAAATAAAATGGAGTGAAGTGCAAAACAGTTGGGAATGCCTCGATTCTGAGGAACATGCCTGCTGATAGCATAGCCCGAGCTCAGATCCATGCTCACTAACGGTCTGATAACCTATTCATTGACCGTCTTCAGGATTAAATGGCTAAAAACTCACACTCTTGGAGTCAGGAATGAAGCAGTCCTTTGTGAGCAATTTAACCATTCAATACTTAAGACACTGTAGGTCTGTGAAATTCAGGAGTGCTATTGATTAATGGTGAGTTCTCAAATCTCATCAGTGGGGCGAACATGTAATTGTGGCGGGGTGTCCTGCTGCCTGCTTAGTTCCAATGATAAAGCAGATGGAATGAAACTAATCTAAACTTGGTGCTGGCTTTAGTTGGTAACACTGAAGAAAATGCCATTTCATACTTCTGATCCAATGTATCCCATCTCTTACTAAATAAATTTTCTCTGCATAAATCTCTGTTTTAAAGACTGAGACATTGCATACTACAGCAACAAAGGGGGAGCAGCTACACAATTTTTCTGCTGTTTGTTTTGGAAAATTCAGAGCAGAATGGTAGGCCTTGCATCTGACTGTGTGTCAAATGTATCTCACCCTTGTGCAACAAGGTTACCTACATTGAAATACAAATATTGTCCAGCTTTTTAAAAAAAATCTCAATAAAATTCTTTAAAAGAATTCAAATAACTTAGTTATTACAGATAATTTGTGTGGTACTGGCAGCTTTATTTAAATTAAAAACATGCAGGGAACTTCTTACATAAAACAATATACTGTACCTGATCATATCCATGCAATGTTCTAAAGCCCAAAAAAAACAGCCAGGAACAGAGCACAACTGCTGGAACTTCTGAAACAGACAATCACGTTCAACCTCTGCCGAGACTGGAGCTATAGCAACAACCTACTAACTTTTAGAAAATAGTCCAAGATTGCTCTGTGTTCTAGCATTGGATGTAACTGGGGAATTCACTGTTGTACAGTCCCATGCTGACTCTCTTGCCTTAAGAGTATGGACCCACACCTGTTGGTTCGTATTCAGAGTTGTATTTATGCGACTGTTCTTTGAGATGCAGCAGCTCACAGGTGGGATTGCCGCAATTTTTCCTTTTCACACGGAAGATGCAAGAGTAAGTAAATGCTGTTGATTAGACAAATTATAGAATGTAGAACATTACAGCACAGAAACAGGCCTCTTGGCCAATAACGGTCTGTTATATTTAGATATGTATATAGGTTATATTCAGTTAAATCAGAATGCTTAAATCACAAAATAGCCATGCTAATACAGGAAGAACACACACACGTTCTAATATGAATTCAGAGCACAAGAGGAAGTTTCGCAAAAAGAAGAGGCTATTCTGGAATCATTTTCTTGAACCTCCTTTGAACCATTTGCAATGTCAGCACATCCTCTCATAGACACAGAGCCCAAAACTGCTCACAAGACTCCAAGTGAGGCATCACCAGCACCTTATAAAGTCTCACCATAATATCCTTGCTTTTATATTTTAGTCCTCTTGAAATAAATGTTAACATCATATTACCCTTCCTTACCACCAACTCAACCTGCATATTAACATTTAGGGCATCCCGCACAAGGACTCCCAAGTTCCTTTGCACTTCAGATTTTTGAATTTTCTCTCCATTTAGAAAATAATCTACCCTTTAGTTTCTTCTACCAAAATGCATGACCATACACTCCCTGACGCTGTATTCCATCTGCCACTTCTTTGCCTATTCTCCAAATCTATCTAAGTCCTTCTGCAGCCTCTCTACTTCCTCAAAGCAACCTGACCCTCCACCTATCTTGGTATCATCCATAAACTTTGTCACAAAGCCATCAATTCAGTCATCCAAGTCATTGAGATATAACATAAAAAAGCAGTCCCATCACAGACCCCTTTGGAACACCACTAGACACTGGCAGCCAACCAAAAAAGGCTCCCTTTGTTCATATTCTTTGCCTCTTGCCAATCAGCCAGTGCTCTATGCCTGCTAGTATCTGTCCTGTAATACCATGGGCTTTTAACTTGCTAAGCAGCCTCACGCGTAGCACCTTGTCAAAGGCATTCTGAAAATCCAGGCACACAACATTCACAAATTCTCCTTTGTCTATTTCTTCAAAGAATTCCAACAGATTTGTCAGGCAAGATTTTCCCTTGAGGAAATCATGCTAACTGCAGCCTAATTTATCAGTGCCTCCAAGTACACCAAAGCCACATCCTTGAAAATTGATTCAAACAGCTTCCCAACCACTGAAGTCAGACTAACTGGTCTATAATTTCTTCTGTTCTCTCTATCTTCATGAAGAGTGGAGCGATATTTGCAATTGGAACTATGCCAGAATCAATTGATTCTTGGAGGGTCATTACTAATGCCTCCACAATCTCTTCAACCACCTCTTTCAAAATCCTGGCGTGTATGCTTCTGATCCTTGTAACTTATCTACCTTCTGATCTTTCAGTTTCCCATGGACCTTTCCCTAGTAATAGTAACTTTACACACTCCAACCCCCTTTACACACTCAGTAGGTCCTGTTTTTAGCTTTCCACCTAGCTCCCTAAAATCTCTCGTCAGGACCTTTTCTGCCCATGAATGGCCACTCTGCTGGCATTTGCATCACTCTTATTCACCCTTTCGAATGAATACCACTTGGTGATTGGTCACAGTTCATTTCCGGAAAACTGCCGTGAAGTTCTGCCCTTTTAATTTTGAGTGCAGACCTGATTGAAAAGGTAGCTCTCTTCACACACTCCCGCATTGTGATTGGTTGCCACATGGCCTGGTTTGGAGCCTCTATTGCACGGGACTGCAAGAGGTTGCAGAGGACTAAGCCTGATACATCACAGGCACAACACTCCTGTGCAGTTTTGGGCTCCTTATTTTAGAAAGGATATACTGACATTAGAGAGGGTTCAGAGAAGATTCACAAGAATGATTCCAGGATTGAAAGGGTTACCGTATGAAGAACATCTGGCACCTCTTGGGCTGTATTCCCTGAAGTTCAGGAGAATGAGGGGGGATCTCATAGAAACATTCTGAATGTTAAAAGACCTGAACAGATTAGCTATGGTAAAGTTATTTCCCCTGGTAGGGGATTCTAGGACAAGTGGGCACGACTTCAGAATTGAAGGACGTTCTTTTAGAACTGAGGTGTGGAGAAATTAGTCAAAGGGTGGTAAATCTGTGGAATTTGTTGCCATGAGCGGCTGTGGAGACCAAGTCATTGGGTGTATTTAAGGCAGAGATAGATAGAGTTAGGTATAGTACGTCACAGAGCTTCAGACCCCTGGAAATTAATGCCCAGTTATCTGTTAGGCTGTTCCTAAACACTAATCAGGTATCACAATATGAAAGAAATATTAAAATAATGCATAAAATAATTTGATATTACTGCAATCATTCTAAATTATAAATATTCTTTATGACTTATACATAAGAATATCTGGAAATATTTTTAAGTCATTCTTTTTTTCAGACACCACTTAATATTTCTTCATCTGAGAAAGAGAATATAAACTGCAGATTTTACATTAAAACTATAATTACTAAATATTATTACATAATATTAAATAGGAGACACCCTAGAATTGAACAATGTAATTAAAAGAATCACTTCACCATTTCCTGCTGAGACATGCCCACTTTAATTTAATAACACACCTCATGAATACACTCAAGTATGACAAGCTGGCTCCAACCTCAGCAACCCATTATTATGAATGCTTAGTTTCCAACTGGACATGTGGAAATAGAACCCTGAGATAAGACCTCAGCATTGGGAAGATGTTGGAGTCTATTATTAAGGATGAGGTCTCAGGGTACTTGGAGGCACTTGATAAAATAGGCTGTAGTCAGCATGGTTTCCTCAAGGGAATATCTTGCCCGACAAATCTGTTGCAATTCTGTGAAGCAATAACAAGCAGGATAGACAAAAGAGAATCGGTTGATGCTGTGTACTTCGGTATTCAAAAGGCCTTTGACAAGGTGCCACACATGAGGCTGCTTAACAAACTATGAGCCCATGGAATTACAGGAGACTTTCTAACATGGATAAAGAAGTGGCTGATAGGCAGGAGGCAAAGAGTAGGAATAAAGAGAACCTTTTCTGGTTGGCTGCGGATGACTAGTGGTGTTCCACAGGGATCTGTGTTGGGACGATTCTTTTTATGTTGTATGTCAATGATTTGGATGATGGAATTCATAGCTGTGTTGCAAAGTTTGCAGAGGATATGAAGATGAGTGGAGGGGCAGGTAGTTTTAAGGAAGTGGAGAGGCTGCAGAAGGACAGACAGATTAGGAGAATGGACAAAGAATAGCAGGTGGAATACAGGGTCACGAAGTGTGTATGGTCATGGACTTTGCTAGAAGAGATGAAAAGCTTGACAAACATCACCCACAAATAACTCTATTTCACTGTCCACATCAATTCCCCAGATTCTAACACTGGGTCAAATCACAATGGGCAAGTAGTCTATCAGTCTGCATGGTTTTGTGACCTGCGCTGTACCGCTGCTGCAAAAAACAAATTTCACTTCATACGTCAGTGATAATAAACCTGACTCTGATTCTGGAAGGAAACAAGATAACCCAGAGGAAAACCAGGCAGTTCCCGGAAGAACATATACACTCCATACAGACAACATCAAAGGTCGAGATTCAACAGGGGTCACTGGAGCAGTGAAAGAGCCATAGTGTATTTGCTCCTCCAGTCTGAGAGTAGATTCATCAAGGAAGTAGAAGAGGCCATGGACTGATATGTCAGAATGGGAATGGGAAGAAGAAATAAAATGGGTAGCCACCAGATTGCAGGATTGATAAAGGGTCTTCCATCTGAGGCATTAACTCAACACACACAAAATGCTGGAGGAACTCAGCAGGCCAGACAGAATCTATGAAAAAGAATAAACAGTTGACATTTCAAGCCGAGACCCTTCTTTAGGATCTGAGTAAGGATCTAGGCCCCAAAAGTTGATTGATTATTCTTGTTCATAGATGCTGCATGGCCTGCTGAGTTCCTCCAGCATTTTGTATGTTGCTTTGGATTTACAAAACCTGCAGAATCTCTTGTATTTATTATCTCTTGTCCAAGTATGGCAAGATCACGACTACTTTTTAGTCTGGTCTTTTCTTTGTTCTCTCAGTGCTTCTTCTTGTTTTTCACTGTCCCTGTAACATTTAATAAAACGTTTGTGAGCAACAAGTTTTATGCCTCATCTTGACTTCTGAAGAACCTTTGGCTCACAAGAACATTTTGGATCCAACATCTCCAAT
Source organism: Hemitrygon akajei (assembly GCF_048418815.1). Classification (NCBI taxonomy): domain Eukaryota; kingdom Metazoa; phylum Chordata; class Chondrichthyes; order Myliobatiformes; family Dasyatidae; genus Hemitrygon; species Hemitrygon akajei. Next base: position 56,516,844 of record NC_133137.1, read on the forward strand.
ACTTCAGGTGCTGTTGGTCAACCCTAAGTAAAATGAACAGATTTTTTCATGTTTCTGAAGCATCATCTGTCTCTTTCTCCACAGATGCTGCTGGACCTGCTGTGAATTTCCATTATGCTTCATTTTCATTTGACATCTACGTTGATCTCAGTGTTTCTCAGCTAAGGAAAATATTTGAATTTCCTGGAACAACAATAAGATTAATAGTCTGATAATACGGTGCTGGGTTTGAGAGTGCCTTGGAGACTTTTACAGCCAGCCAAGAGAGTAGCAAGTGTTTAAACCTCACCCAGTTATCATGACTTCTGAAGAACTCACTCAGTGAGATATTGAACATGGGGTACAGTTTAATCATTGTGGGAGAGGCAAGAGATTAGACACAATTGGATAGAAGAAATCTTGAAGGCTGAGGGGCAAAATGATGGAAATGAATAAAATTAAGGGAAACATAGATATGTTAAAGAGTCATAGCCCTTTTTTCCCAAGGTAGAAATCACAAATACTAGATTTAAGTTAGAGGGGGAAAGTTTAAGGGAGATTTGCAAGGCTTGTTTTTTATTAAACAGAGTGATAGGTGCCAAGGCAATTGTTGAAGTCTGATAGGCCAGCTGTTTGGACACATGAACCAACAAACTTCTGGTCTTTTGGCATGCTAACACTGAGGGAAAGCCGGCATAGATCCAAGGAGAAAGTTAGATATAACGGCATTGTAAATGAAGAGCAAATTTCCCAGCAACACAATACCAGGAAGCATCTCCATGAAAATGTCCATCTTTGCCGTACTTGAAACCCCTCATTTATTTTCAACCAGTAAATCAACCTCAATTTTCTGGAAATGCCCATAAAGCTTTGCTTCAAGTTTAAGTGCAGTAATAATTCCAGTCAAAATAAAAAGAAAGTAAGAGGGTTACAGGCAGATAATGACTCCCAATAGAGATGGTAAAGGAAATAAGGCATAGGTTCCCCTATACCCCTGCCCAACGTTGAATTAATTGATGCTATTAAGATTCTCACTAAAGACTTCCAATTCTCTGAAGACCTTTGCATCAATTTAAAAGGAACAAAACCCGTGAGAACAATGTAACTACAATCTTAAAATACAATTACTATATTGTGTGTGACAGGCATTCCCGGGACTCTGTCCTGGAGTGATCACAGAAAGTACAATTAACTTGCTGCTAAATTCTCGCAATCCTTTGTTGGCTACCAATACTCACACTGCTAACAAGAAAATGATTTATTGATAATTTGTATCGGCACTGGCCAAGTGTTTACGTAATTGAAAACAACGATAGCATATATTAATATAGCGTCCTAGCTACTCCGCATTCGGCTTCCGGTATCATTTAAAGTTGATTTTCAAGTTCCTTTACTTCATTTGAAAGCTGTCAATGCGACCGGGGTGCATCACAGAATCATTTTCGTTTTATAATCCTGCTCCAGTTCTCAAGTCTTCTTCTGTCGGTCTCTCTCTAAAGATAATTGGCAGGTGAGCTTTTTTTGAACTAGCTCCTAAACTATGGAGTTCAATACCTAAAACTATAAGGGGTGCAGACACAGTTGACTTTTTCTAATGCCAGCTCAAAACTTATTTATTTAACCTTGCCTTTAACTAACATCTTTTTGTCTTTCATTTGCATCTTTATTTTTAGTCGTTTGCACTTTATCTCATTGTAAAGCACTTTGAACTACATCGTCTGTATGAAAAGCGCTCTATAAATAAGTTACTATTACCGTGTGATTATCAATACCTGCATCGTATTCATGATAAACATCCTGGATCAATACTAATCCAAAAGAGGTGGTAATAATACAGACCTGCCTGGGACAGCCCGTACTCCGTCCGGCGAGCTGAGGTGGAAGACAAAGGCGACAAGGAGGACGGTGGAGAGTTTCAGACAGTTCATGATTTAAATGTGGAGTTACAAACAAGCAGGAAGATGTTGGGAGAAGTTTTCAGCGACAGACTGCAACCTTCCTTAACTTGCACTGGAACAACTCCTACCGCACCCAGGTTACTGTTAAAGGTGAAGAAGCTGATTAGAATTCAGATATTAGCCATATGCATTGAACATTTGCGTTATTTTTGCGTTATTTTGCGTTTTTCCCATCTGCAATAATTTTAAATATTAATTCTTCAGACCGCTGTGTTGTACAATATACAATGAAACACATTTTCGTTAACATCCACTAACAAATGTCCATAAACAAAAAAAAAATCGTTAATGTTTTAATCGTAGCTAGGATGTGGGACATCATTCATTCTGAGTATCTGGATTTTAGAACAAGGGAGATGGGAAATGGATATGAATCCGAATAGAAGTGGGCATTTTGAGAGGGAGTTCAGTTAGGAGTGGAAATACTTATAGGGAGTAGCGCCAACTGGAATTCAGACACTCCCTGACAGCACACTGAAAGCTGCCGCTCTTTTGTCCTGTTTCTCATTGCTGGTGATTGCTTTGGGTCTTTTAAAGCCTGGCACCTCTCGATGTTATTTTAACGTCAGCCGGCTGAAGAGACACCCAGTGAGGGAACTTGATAAAAGCAGGAGTCGGTGTCCTGGTTGGTCCAGGCATCAACTCAATAGCGGCGCCTGCAGATGGGCTGTACTGCATCAGTCTGAATGTCTCGGTCAAATCCGGAGATTTAACGTTGTAGCAACGGCAGAGTTCAGTACATGATTCATAGCCAACACCCACTTTGTGGAGTTTACAACAACTGAAGTTAAGAGGATGAAACCACCATAAAGAAAACTCAAGATGGATGATGAAAGCAAATGGACAAACTCAAGTTTCCCACCCCTGATCTCATTAAATTACAGGCCCACTGTTGCTATTGTCTGGTTATGGGACATCCAGGAGAAGACAGAGGAATGATTTAAAGCATCATGCTTTTCTTCGCAATTCATAATGCCATAAAGAGTGCGCCATGGAAATAGGACATTTGGCCCATCTTGCCCGTGCACACCCACTTTGTACAGAATGATGTTGCAGGTCGGGGAGAGAACCTCATTAAAACCAGTTTGAAGTATCAGAATAGAGTGGTTTTGGAGAGGAATTTTCCATTTGGTAGGACAGTCTAGGATCAGAAAGCACAGCTTCGGAATAAAGGGGTGTCTGTTTAAAAGCAACTTGAGGGCCGTGAATCTATGGAAATCGTTGCCACAGAGGATTGTGGAGGCCAAGTCCTTGGGTATATTCAAGGCAGAGAATGATAGATTCTTGATCGGTAAGGGATTAAAGGTTACGAGGAGAAAACTGTTTTTTTGAAATGCTTCTCTCTGGAAAGTGCTATTGTGTTACAAAACAAAAACTTCGCACCACTTTACAAGTTTCTTTCCACAGGCATTTAATCTGATCAACTCTTCCCCCCCCCCCAATCTCCCCCCACACTGTGTCTATTACCTCTGTCACTGCACTGCATGTGCTTTAAAATACTTTTTATAATGTTGTTTACATATAAATACATGCCTGTATGTATGGATTTATGCACATTTTATTCCATATCTCCCACTTTATCTTATATAATTCTTTATGCTTTATAATATATTTGTTGAATGTTGTTGCTTTATGTTGAATATGGTGCCAACACACCACAGCAAATACCTAATACCTATGTATATGGCGAATAAAGCTGATCCCTGAGTTTATCCATGATGCTTGTGAATGTGTTAAAATGGGGTTAACAAAGAAGATAATCAGCAGAGCGGATTCAAATGGGCTGAATGGCTTACATTTACTCTGATATGTTATGGTTTTATTGTCTGATGTCAGTCGTGATGCTTACCTGAGCTAATCAAATTTGCCTGCATTTGGCACATATCCTGCAAAAGCTTTAATATCGCTGTACCTGTCCAAATGTAATTTGTAGTTTGTAATCTTGGCATTAGAATTGATTGTGATAACCTCAACAGGGGGTAAACAACCAACTGTGTGTGAACTCAAGGCAAACCACTTCTTGCAGTATTTGAAATGTCATTTCTTGGGGAGGGTTAATAAATTCCAGATGGCTAGTTGGGTGCCTGTGTCAATTTAACATTGAAGATACAGTAAAACTGCAGATGCTGAAAATCTGAAATAAAAACAGAAAGTGATTTAAACATTTAGTAGACCAGGAAGATTCTGGCAGTTCTGCAGAGTGTTTCCAACATTTTCTCTTTGTCCATCATTTTGAATTTGCTTGTTACTCAATATTTTGCTGAACCCCATCCCAGTATAAACGCAGTCAACTGCTTCTCAGCCCTTAAACTATCTGTCCACATGGGTACATTAATTAATCATCTAGCAGTCAAGTGCTAGCTGGAGATCTCATTAACTATTGCTTCAAAAGTTTTCCCACAGTTTTTTATTCAATCATCTCGCTCATGTAGCAGAAGAAAAGATAGCTAGTTTATGGTGAAGAAGGTGAAGAAGTCCTTCACCGGAATGTTCAGGTCAGTATCACAGCACAACTTTCACACTGAGAACACAACAGCCTTTAAGGTTGAAGTCTGTCATTAATTCATACAAATTAATGATTCATATTCATCCTTTGGCTGCAGCTAGGATTCTCGACCAGGCAGAATATGGTCTGTATATCAGAATTTTTAGACTGTTTGAAAATGAATGAACTCCTTGGACAATGTATAACTGAATGCAGTCTAACCAAGAAGAACAATTGCATTGCTTCCTAGAATGCTTAGCTATGGAATGAAAATAGCCTTGTTCCTGTCAGTTTGTCAAAATTATTTGATATCAACAAAGATCTCTATAAATTGGGCAACGCCATTTGACAAGGTTTGGACATGAATTCCTGTCTAAATACACTGGCCTTCTGATGCTGTGAGGTAGGGTCTTTCCCAAGGATTAAAAGTGAGTTTCTTTTCATCCCTTTCCCATTTACTGACACTTAAAAACTTTAATATACATTGATAGAGCAAAATTAATACAATGGAAATATTTATTTCAAAATTCCAATCGGTAAAATAGTGTAAACACGAGGAAATCTGCAGATGCTGGAAATTCAAACAATACACACAAAATGTTGGTGGAACACAGCAGGCCAGGCAGCATCTATAAGGAGAAGCACTGTTGACATTTCGGGCCAAAACCCTTCGTCAGGACTAACTGAAAGGAAAGATACTAAGAGATTTGAAAGTAGTGGGGGGAGGGGGAAATCTGAAATGATAGGAGAAGACCGGAGGGGGTGGGATGAAGCTAAGAGCTGGAAAGGTGATTGGTGAAAGTGATACAGAGCTGGAGAAGAGAAAGGATCATGGGACGGGAGGCCTAGGGAGAAAGAAGGGGGGGGGGGAAGCACCAGAGGGATTTGGAGAACAGGCAGAGTGATAGGCAGAAAAAGAGAGAAAAAAACAACTAAATATGTCAGGGATGGGGTAAGCAGGGGAGGAGAGGCATTAACGGAAATTAGAGAAGTCAATGTTCATGCCATCAGGTTGGAGGCTACCCAGTCGGTATATAAGGTGTTGTTCCTCCAACCTGAGTTTGGATTCATCTTGACAGTAGAGGAGGCTATGGATAGACATATCAGAATGGGAATGGGACGTGGAATTAAAATGTGTGGCCAGTGAGAGATCCTGCTTTCTCTGGCAGACCGAGCGTAGGTGTTCAGCGAAACAGTCTTCCAGTCTGCGTCGGGTCTCACCAATATATAAAAGGCCACACCGGGAGCACCGGATGCAGTATACCACACCAGCCGACTCACAGGTGAAGTGTCGCCTCACCTGAAAGGACTGTCTGGGGCCCTGAATGGTGGTGAGGGAGGAAGTGTAAGGGCAGGTGTAGCACTTGTTCCACTTACAAGGATAAGTGCCAGGAGGGAGATTGGTGGGAAGGGATGGGGGGATGAGTGGACGAGGGAGTCGAGTAGGGAGCGATCCCTGCAGAAAGCAGAAAGAGTGAGGGAGGGAAAGATGTGCTGGGTAGTGGGATCCCGTTGGAGGTGGCGGAAGTTACGGAGAATTATTCGTTGGACCTGGAGGCTGGTGGGGTGGTAGGTGAGGACAAGGGGAACCCTATCCCGAGTGGGGTGGTGGGCGGATGGAGTGAAAAAATTCAAAGCGTGAGAAGTGTCACGAACATAGGTGGGAAGAGATTGAACGGGGCGGGGGGGGGTGTTAAGACAGTGTCAAGGTATGCAGAAATGAGTTCGGTGGGGCAGGAACAAGCTGAGACAATAGGTCTACCTGGACAGGCAGGTTTGTGGATCTTGGGTAGGAGGTAGAAACGGGAAGTGCGGGGTGTGGGAACTATGAGGTTGGTGGCAGTGGATGGGAGATCCCCAGAGCTGATGTCATCCCCCACTGGGATGGTCTCAAAGGTCTTCACTTCTTTCTGGATTCCAGACCTAACCAATTCCCCTCTACCACCACTCTCCTCCGTCTAGCGGAATTAGTTCTTACTCTCAATAATTTCTCCTTTGGCTCCTCCCACTTCTTCCACCATCAACTCTGCTCTCAAATGCATCTCTCCCATTTCCTGCACATCCGCCCTCACCCCATCCACCCGCCACCCCACTCGGGATAGGGTTCCCCTTGTCCTCACCTACCACCCCACCAGCCTCCAGGTCCAACGTATAATTCTCCGTAACTTCTGCCACCTCCAACGGGATCCCACTACCAAGCACATCTTTCCCTCCCCCCCTCTTTCTGCTTTCCGCAGGGATCGCTCCCTACGCGACTCCTTTGTCCACTCATCCCCTCCATCCCTTCGCACCGCTCTCCCTCCTGGCACTTATCCTTGTAAACGGAACAAGTGCTACTCCTGCCCTTACACTTCCTCCCTCACCACCATTCAGGGCCCCAGACAGTCCTTCCAGGTGAGGCGACACTTCACCTGTGAGTCGGCTGGTGTGGTATACTGCGTCCGGTGCTCCCGGTGTGGCCTTTTATATATTGGTGAGACCCGACGCAGACTGGGAGACCGTTTCGTGGAACACCTACGCTCGGTCCGCCAGAAAAAGCAGGATCTCCCAGTGGCCACACATTTTAATTCCACGTCCCATTCCCATTCTGATATGTCTATCCATGGCCTCCTCTACTGTCAAGATGAATCCAAACTCAGGTTGGAGGAACAACACCTTATATACCGGCTGGGTAGCCTCCAACCTGATGGCATGAACATTGACTTCTCTAATTTCCGTTAATGCCCCTCCTCCCCTTCTTACCCCATCCTTGACATAATTAGTTTTTTTTCTCTTTCTCTGCCCATCACTCTGCCTGTTCTCCATCTCCCTCTGTTGCTCCCCCCCCCCCTTCTGAGGCCTCCCGTCCCATGATCCTTTCCCTTCTCCAGCTCTGTATCACTTTCGCCAATCACCTTTCCAGCTCTGAGCTTCATCCCACCCCCTCCGGTCTTCCCCTACCATTTTGCATTTCCCTCTCCCCCTCCTACTTTCAAATCTCTTAGTATCTTTCATTTCAGTTTGTCCTGACGAAGGGTCTCAGCCCAAAACGTCGACAGTGCTTCTCCTTATAGATGCTGTCTGGCCTGCTGTGTTCCACCAGCATTTTGTGTGTGTTGGTAAAATAGTGTGTTCAAGTTGTTCTTAGTTTTGTAGAAATATCATTCATGAACTGACAAATATCACAAAGAGTTGACAAAAAATAATTTGGATACAGCTGAGGACACCTTGTGTTCCTGGTTGAGTTTTGGAAATATCTTTGATCACCTGCATATATTATTTATATTTGAAATAGGAGGATAATCTGGAATTTTTTTTCATTGCTGGAGGGATGGCAATCAGCTGTCTCTGATAGAATTTAAGAAATGTCAAAATGCTTAACTTAGTTTTCTTCTTGCGTTGTCACAACATCTACATATGAAAGAAACACTGCTCTCCTTTATTAGAGAGCAGCTAAACAACTTTCTTAGTAAACAATGGAATTGATGTGAATATTAATAATTTGTTTGTTAACTCTAAACACTCAAGCACTTGAAGGTTATTTAAATGGTACAATTATTTGTCACATGTAAACTGAGACAGTGAAACATTCAGTGAAATGAATCTTTTTCATCAATGACCAGCATTGCCTAAGGGAGCAGCCCACAAGAGTCACCTCACTTCCAGTGCTAACTTAGCAAGCCCACAACTCACTAACCCTAACCATATGTATTTAGAATGTGGGAGAAAATCAAAGCACCAGGGGGAATAATGGGAGTATGTACAGACTCCTTAAGGACAGCGACAGGAATCGAACCCTGATCAGTGATCACTGGCACTGTTAAGTGTTGCACTGGCTGCTACACAGTCATGCCAGCGTAATTATCCGAGTGAGAATTTTCAGTGTGTGCTCCTGAATTCATGTAATTAACTTTTATGATATTCAAAGCAAGGTAGTTCAAGTTTAATTAGGAGCACATCTTCACTGACATCTGTTAAAGTTGGCGAGGTTGTTGAAAAATGTGGACCCACAGTAGCTGTATTGCCATAACTTGTAAGGGGGCCACCCTCTTGAAAGAACCAGCCTCATCCCTAAATTCCAAACATCAGTGAAGGGAAGCAATGGAAATTGTGGACACTGTACCTATGGCAACATTGCAAGTTATGTGGCATTTTATACAATGTGAATGGAATAAGAAAAGAATGGCTTCCTGACCTTAACAGCCGAATACCCCAATGTTTATCCAATGTCATTGACTCTAAACTTACCTCGACATATTCTGGCCTGATGTTCTTAATCGTTTCAGCACCAACCTCCTCTGCCTTTGCACTATTTCATCACACTCTTGTAATAAAGATGAGACAATGCATTGAAAGAAAATAACATCTGTTTTTAGTTTTGTTAAATATGAATGACACAATTGTAACAAAACATTGAAATTCATCCCTGTTTGGAATGGTATAGCTTATATTTTAAAAACATTTGAGTAAGTACTAAGATTTTTTGATATTGTACATTTCTTACAATTCAAATACCTGCATTGTAAAGAATCACAACTTCAGTTATGATATGACAAAGCGCATACATGTCATATAACTATTCTCTCTATGTTAAGGTGCCTGTCAAATTGTCCCTGGAATATTCGCTTCCATCACCGCACCTCGCAGTGGATTCCAGGAAGTTACCACTCTTTGTGTGAAAGAACCTACCGCAATCTTCACCCTTCTCAGCTTGTCTTCACACTTTAAAGCTATGTCATCTAGTATTTGAATTTCCATCTTTGGAAATAGAATCTATCTAAGTTATTGTTGCCTCTAATTATTTTACATACCTTCATCAGGTTGAAAACAATTCAAGTTTGTCCCATTGCTCCTTATTGCTCATACTCTTTTATCCAGGCAGCATTCCAGCGAACCTCTTCTGTATCCTCTCTAAAACTTTTATATCCTTGCTGTGATGAGGTGATCAGAAATGCACGCAATTCCTGTTCATGTCATCACTTCAGTTATGTTAATCAATGCAATTATTGCAAATAGAATTTAGCCACAGCTGTTAGATTATTTGGACCAGTTGTTTACACTAATAAATTTCTCCTGTTTCAATTTCCTTTCTTTCTTGATATGATACATGAGGACACTCAATCCTGGTTAAACTAAATTACATTTTTAAGTGTATTACTTTCACTTCTGATTGCAACTCTCTGTTATCACTTAACTGTGAGAATAGTCCAATGTCAATAAAATAATGTCAGTAGAAGAGACAGATTTAAAAGTAGTTTCAGGAGAGACAGATGATGAATAATGTCGCATTTAGTTGCATTAAAAACATTGTGCAAAATCAATTATGTATGCATTGCTGAAAATATGATATTAATACTCTATTTGTTGGATGGCAAAGTCTGCTTCTCATTGACTAGCAGACTTGAGTTATCGATACAAGGTTCTGATGATGAAGTGGTGTTTATCAATCTATTATGTTAAGAGATATGAGAGCTAAGGTTTCAAGACAAGGTAGAATTGATTCAGCAAATTATAGACTAATTTTCAAGGACTCTATAACTTATGCTATCAGTATTATTTGTTTACTAATTTATTTTTTATTTGCACAGTTTGTCTCTTTCCATGTTCAAGAAGATAAAGGAACGTGTCTTCTTTAGCTCATTGGTTGTTTGTCAGATTGTGTTTGAGAGTAGATTTTCATTAATTGTATTATATTTCTCAGATCTAATGTAAATGCCTGCAAGAAAAGAATCTCGAGTTATTATAAGGCGACATATCCATACTTTGATATTTTGAATGGCCATTTTCGGTAAAATCTCAGATGGCTAGTTTGGATCAAGATATGTGCTTGTCTTAACTTCTATTCTGACTCTTAAGTGGAGCTGCCATTCCAAGGAGTGGAGGTTGGTGCTGCGTTGAAATCCTTTGGCTGCAGATCTCTACTGATGCAGCTCTGTGCTGCAGGAAACCTGCAAATTGCAGAATCGATGACCCAGTGCAAAACATGTAAGAATCAGGATAAGATTATCACTGACAAATGTCGTGAGATATGTTATTTTGCAGCATCAGTATGGTATAATACATAAAATTTCCTATAAATTACAATAAGAAATATATTAAAAATACATAAGTAGTGCAAAAAGAGAACAAAATATTGCGGTAGTGTTCATGTATTCATGGACAATTGCAAAATCTGATGACAGAGGGGAGAAGCTGTTCCTAAAATGCTGAGGATGTGTTTTTCGGTCTTGTACCTCCTGCTTGATGGTAGCAATAAGAAGAGTGTGTGCCCTTTGTGGTGATAGTCTATAGAGATTGAAGCTGCCTTGCTGAGGCATCATCCTTTGAAGATTTCTCTAATGGCCGGAAGGCTAATGTCCATGATGGAGCTGGCTGAGTTTACAACCCTGTGCAGTTTTATCTGATCCTATGTATCAGCACCTCTGTACCAGGTGGTGCTGTAAGCAGTTGGAATCCTCTCCATGATACATCTGCAGAAGTTTTCTAGAGTCTTCGGTGACATACCAAATCTCCTCAAACTCCTGATGAAATACAATTGCCTTCTTTGTAATTGCATCGATATGTTGGACACAGGATAGGTCTTCATAGATGTTGCCCTGATAATTTTGTCCTTAATGAATTACTAGTTTAGAACATAGTGTTCCATATCTTGGCCTAAAGCTACATCTTGTCTCTAAATTCTTGGCAAGTAGAATGCCTGAAAGGACAGATAAAGGGATCATTGGTGCTGGGGAAAGATATCCAGTAATGCATCCAATGATGATGTCACTTTTATGAGGAAGCATAATGATCAGCAAATCTATTCACTTCTGATAAGGGATTCAGTGGTTTCCCAGTGCTGACCTGAGTTGCTGGGAACTAGGAGATGACACAGCCCTCCTTGCACTGAATATCTGCCAGGAATGGACAGGAGGAGGAGTATAGGAAACTGATACAGGACTTTGTGATGTGGTGCAACTCAAACTACCTGCGTCTCAATATCACCAAGACCAAGGAGATGGTGGTGGACTTTAGGAGATCTAGGCCTCATATGGAGCCAGTGATCATTAATGGAGAATGTGTGGAGCAGGTTAAGACCTACAAGTATCTGGGAGTACAGTTAGACGAGAAGCTAGACTGGACTGCCAACACAGATGCCTTGTGCAGGAAGGCACAGAGTCGACTGTACTTCCTTAGAAGGTTGGCGTCATTCAATGTCTGCAGTGAGATGCTGAAGATGTTCTATAGGTCAATTGTTGAGAGCGCCCTCTTCTTTGTGGTGGCGTGTTGGGGAGGAAGCATTAAGAAGAGGGACGCCTCACGTCTTAATAAGCTGGTAAGGAAGGCGGGCTCTGTCGTGGGCAAAGTACTGGAGAGTTTAACATCGGTAGCTGAGCGAAGGGCGCTGAGTAGGCTACGGTCAATTATGGAAAACCCTGAACATCCTCTACATAGCACCATCCAGAGACAGAGAAGCAGTTTCAGTGATAGGTTACTATCGATGCAATGCTCCTCAGACAGGATGAAGAGGTCAATACTCCCCAATGCCATTAGGCTTTACAATTCAACTGCCAGGACTTAAGAACTTTTTTTTTTAAAGCTATTATTAATGCTTTTTGAGTTAGTGATTTAGATGCATTTCATATTATTACTGAGTTAAGTATTGTATGTAATTAGCTTTTGCTACAACAAGTGTATGGGACATTGGAAAAATGTTGAATTTCCCCATGGGGATGAATAAAGTATCTATCTATCTAAAATGCACAAACTTCAAACAACATGGAGGATACTGCTCCTGGTTGCCTGGTTGTGCCTTCCAATGGATGTCCTGAGAGATGAGCTGTGATTCTAAATAACATCAACACTTGCAGCCTGTGGCAACCTTCTTACAGTTTACTCCATCAGCACCCGTCTGAGGGAAGCCAGAACTCTTGTGGGTCCTCTCCTGTTTGGTGTAGTGTTACCCAATATAAAAGCGTGCAGAGCCATTGGTTGTGATGGCAGAGCAAGTATAGTGTACTTCCAGAAGTGAGTGCTTTCTTAAGGTTCCACTATTAAATCTCTCACAAGACATAGGAGCGGAATTAGGCTGTTTGTCCCATTGGGTCAGCTCTGCCATTCGATCATGGCTGATTTATTATCCCTCTCAAGCCCATTCTCCTTCCTTCTCCTTGTAATCTTTGATGTCCTTACTAATAAAGAACCTGTCACTGTGCTTTATAAATAGACCCAATGATTTGGCTGTGGAATTTGAATTCCACAGATTCACAAACTATTGGCTAAAAAAAGAAAAAAATTCCTCGTCTAATTTCTAAAGGGATATCCTTCTATTCTGAGCCTGTGCCATCTGGACCTAGATATCCCACGAATGGAAACATCTTCTTGATATCCACAATATTTAGGCCTTTCAGTTGGGTTTTATTGAGATCACATTCATCCTTCTCAATTTCCATGAGTGCAGGCCTAAGCCCATCAAATGCTCCATGTTAACTCTTTCATTCCTGAAATGATTATTGTGTACTTCCTCTGGATCTTCTTCATTGCCAGCATATCCTTTCTTAGATTAGTGACCCAAATCTGCTCATAATACTTGAAGTGCGGTCTGACCAATGGCTCAAATATCAAAGAAAGCGATGTTGTTAAATTCTATATGGCTAGGTTACAGCTAAACTGCTATTGATTTTGAGTCATCCCACTGCAAAATTTTAGTCCATTGGTAAGGTCTGCAGAGGTATTCTGGTCAAGCGATTGATACTAGGACATCTGGTTAGATTCACTGTAGAAAAGAAGTGCCATCCGCCACAATTCTACTTCCCATTCCCATTCCAACATGTCAGTCCATGGCCTCCTATACTGCCATGATGAGGCCAAACACAGGTTGGAGGAATAATATGTTGTATTCTGTCTGGGTAGCCTCCAATCTGATGGCATGAACATAGATTTCTCTAACATCTGCTAATTGTCCCCCCTCATCATTCCCCATTCTTGTATACCTCTCTCACCTTATCTTCTTACCTGCCCATGACCTGCCTCTGGTTCTCCTCCCTCTTCCCTTTCTCACATGGTCTTCTGTCCTCTCCTTTCAGACTCCCCCTTCTTCAGTCCTTTATCTCTGTCATCAATCAACTTCCCTGCTCTTTACCTCTAACCCTCCCCCTCTCCTATCACCTGTCATCTTGTACTTATTCCTCCCCTCCACCCACTTTCTTACTTTGGCTTCTCCCCTTCCTTGTGTCAATCTATAGCCTGGGAAGTGATGCCCCTCCTGTTAGACTGTTTGAGGTAACTTATTTTTTATTCTTTCTTACTTCTAATATTTGTATATCTGTGCACTTGTAATGCTACTGTGACACTATAATTTCCTTTGGGATCAATGAAGCATCTATCTATCTTTCAAGTCCTGATATAGAGTCTTTTCCATTGATGCTGCCTGACCTGCTGAGTTCCTCCAGCATTTTATGTGTGTTGCTTTGGATTGACAGCATCTGCAGATTTTCTCATGTTTGTGTTTTCATATGGCTTGCTGCCACCTATGGTAGTAGAGTTCCTCCTGTCAAGAGCCACTTTGTCACTTTATATCTCCCGTCCGTAACGTTATGTACAGATACTCCAGCACTTAATCACTTTATGTACTGTGCATATGTATACAGTCTATGTATATTAGCTAATCTTCTGTATATAAGGCCACACTCAACAGTTACCTGTACATTGTGTTTTATTGGTTTGCTTTTATATTGATATTTATTGTGTTTTTATGTGTATTCGATTTGTACTTCACGGAGCGCGAAGCGCAGAAACAAATATCACTGTGATGAGTGTACGCTCTAGTATCAATTGTTTGGTGACACTAAAGTATTTGTATCTGTATTTGTATTGTATTTTTTATGTTGCATTTGATCTGGAGTAACAATTATTTTGTCCTCCGTTGCTCTTGTGTCCTGAAGAATGACAATAAACAATTTTGAATCTTGAATGGTGATCACTGTTCAGGAGAGTGTTCATGGTTTATTCTGCCTGAAAGGATCAGCACAATAATGCATTGTAATTGGCTTCTACAGTGAGGAAAATGGTTCAGGTTAACCATCCAATCTAGCTGCTTCTTCCTTTTGAACAGAGCTGTATATTCAGGAGCTGAAAGTCAATGCTGAGTTCTTGTAGACACAGAAGACCTTCATGAGAGATTTTAAAGATGTACTGTATATACTAATGTGGTTTATGATGCATAATTTCAGCTTGGCTGACATTATTCTTATTACAGCAGGAGGCTCCAGTCATGAGGTGAGTTGAATAATGGGTTATTGCATGATAGTTACAAATCACTCAGGCAGCATACAGGTGTGTATTTATGCATTTAATTACATATCTGTTTGATCTAAAGAGAACCATTTGTTTGAAGTGTTTAATGTACTTCCTAAGAAGGTTGGTGTCATTCAATGTCTGTAGTGAGATGCTGAAGATGTTCTATAGGTCAGTTGTGGAGAGCGCCCTCTTCTTTGTGGTGGCGTGTTGGGGAGGAAGCATTAAGAAGAGGAACGCCTCACGTCTTAATAAGCTGGTAAGGAAGGCGGGCTCTGTCGTGGGCAAAGTACTGGAGAGTTTAACATCGGTAGCTGAGCGAAGGGCGCTGAGTAGGCTACGGTCAATTATGGATAACTCTGAACATCCTCTACATAGCACCATCCAGAGACAGAGAAGCAGTTTCAGCGACAGGTTACTATCGATGCAATGCTCCTCAGACAGGATGAAGAGGTCAATACTCCCCAATGCCATTAGGCTTTACAATTCTACCGCCAGGACTTAAGAACTTTTTAAAAAGCTATTATTAATGCTTTTTGAGATAGTGATTTAGATGCATATCATATTTTTTACTGAGTTAAGTATTGTATGTAATTAGTTTTGCTACAACAAGTGTATGGGACATTGGAAAAAAGTTGAATTTCCCCATGGGGATGAATAAAGTATCTATCTATCTATCTATCTATCTAATGTAATTAAACTCTATCTTTGTTTGTATAAAGAATGGCCAAACTGCTTCAAGCTGACAGCAAGGCGATAGTAACTTGACAACAGTGGTGTGCAGAAGATGATCTATGAATGCACCATCTGTTGAAACTTGAGGTGGACGGGCTACAACTGCAGAAGACCATGAACATACACTCAGTGGCTTCTTTATTATAATAATGTAGCCACTGAGTGTAAGTGTTGTCACTTGATATTTTCATGTTAACTCAGGATAGCTAATGAATACTGGTTTTGTTGGTGTTGTTGACATTGAAGGAAACAATATTCTTTATAAATTATTCCTCTCTGTACTTTGTGTTAGTTAATTCTCTTTCTATTAGATTGTCAGATCTTTAGACAAAACACCAACTATATTTCATTACGAGTTTGAGAAGATTTGGTATGTCTCCAAAACAACTCAGATTTCTACTGATGTACTGTGGAGAGCATTCTAACTGGCTGCATCACTGCTTGGTATGGGGTCGACTGCACTGGATCAAAGAAAACTGTAGAAAGCTGTAAACTTGCTCCATCATGAGCACTATTCACTATACTATACAGGACATCTTCAAGGAGCAATGCCTCAAAAATGTGGCATCCATCATTAAGGACCCCATCACCCTGGTCATACCTTATTCTCATTGCTACCATAAGGAAGGAAATACAGAAGCCTGATGTCACGGTCCGGTCCGGTCCGCATTCCGGTCCACGTTTTGGTCCGCAGACTCTGGAATCTGGGTCCTCCGACTATCCCTTGTTTTCAGTTGGACTCAAGCATTTGCACCTGATGCTCATCTTGTTGGCTGGGAATATAAGTGGCTCTGGGATTGAGTGTGGTTGGGGGTGGGGGTTGTCTTGTCAAGATTCTTTCCAGTGCCTGCTTGGAGTAACCAACCGGTGGATGGCTAGTTCATTCAGTGAGTTGTGGATTTGGCTGTTCTGTAGCCTGCTGAGGTTACTGGCTGCCTTGAGTCTTGGAGACACCCCAGACTGAGCTCTCTTCCTGTCCCTTGCCTCTGTTGGGTAAGTCAGGCTGGTTTGCTGTTACCCTGTGGTTGGTTCTGTCCCTTCCTGTCCTTTGCCTCTGTTGGGTAAGCCAGGCTGGTTTGCTGTTACCCTGTGGTTGGTTCTGTCCCTTCCTGTCCCTTGCCTCTGTTGGGTAAGCCGGGCTGGATTGCTGTTACCCTGCGGTTGGTTCTGTCCCTTCCTGTCCTTTGCCTCTGTTGGGTAAGCCAGGCTGGATTGCTGTTACCCTGCGGTTGGTTCTGTCCCTTCCTGTCCCTTGCCTCTGTTGGGTAAGCCAGGCTGGATTGCTGTTACCCTGCGGTTGGTTCTGTCCCTTCCTGTCCTTTGCCTCTGTTGGGTTGTGTGCCGCATCCTGCCCAGGAGGCTAGCTTCTGAGAACTCTGAGCCTCTAAGGTCTCCAAGAACTCCAGGAACCCAAGTCTCCAACTCCTAGAACCTAGGCCTTGTCACGTCTTTGCCTGGTTTGGGGATCTGAGCCCGAGTCAAGGCCCAGGTTCTAGGTCCGTGTCCAGTCTCGAGCTTGGAGTCCACCCCAGGCTCCTTGTTCCCAGTCCCTTGTTTCAGTCCTGCTTCCCCAGCCCTGTCTGTGACCTGTCATGTCTTTTAGTTTTGTCCTGTCTGGTTACTAGTACTTCAGTGTCTGCACCCTGCACTTGGGTCCAGTCTCAATGCCCCCCCGTATGACATGTGAAGGCACACACTCAATGATTCAGGATACCGAGCTTCTTCCCCACTGCCATCTGATTCCTAAATGGACATTAAACCTATGAACATTACTTCACTACTTTTTAAATTTCTATTTTTGCACTACTTATTTTATTTAACTATTTAATACATTAAATATAAAGATGTTCTTACTGTAATTAATGTTTTTCTTTCTATATTAGTGTATGTGTACTTTTCTCCTCTCATATTGTTCTGTTTCATCTACAGATTGTTCTGTTCTAATCACAGTAAGATGCTGTTAATTATTTTCTCATATTTATCAAAGGAAGACAGGAAGAATCTGTGGAAAGAAAGAAAAAGACTTGCACTTCCATAGTCATAAGTAAAGCAGAGGAGCAGGCCATTTCACCCTCAATGTCCACACTTACCATGACCCACACATCAATACTTAACCAACTTTCCAACACTTACCTCAACTCTTAGAGGGAGAGTTTGAATGATTGAGGGGCTGAGCAAAGGAGGAAACTGAAACAAGGAAGTTCTGAGGGAGTGAAGGTCTGAAGGGAGGATGAGAGAAGGAGAGGGCTGAGAGGGAGGGTGTGAAGGAGCAGAGGATAAGTTTAACAGAGGTATCTAATAAAGCAGCCACTGAGTGTAGATCTAAATACTGATGGAGGGGAACCTGCAATTGGTGTTTCCAACACACCTGCTGATGTCTCGTTCCTTCTTTGCATAGATGAGTTGCCATTCGCAGCCCAAGCCTGAATATCATCCAGGTCTTGCTGATGTCCTGGAAAGGAAAGCCTCATCTTTGGAAAAGATGTGGCAGAGAGAAAGGAACTGAGAAAAGGGAATGGCATATTTACAGAAAACAGGGTGGGAAGAGGTATAGTTATGATAGCTGTGGAAATTGTTAGGTTTACCAAAGATGTCAGTAGACATTTGTATCCAGCGATAGAGACAGAGATTGAGAGAGGGGAGTAGATGTCAGAAAAGGACCAAGTGAATTAAAGGGCAGGGTGGAGGTAGGAGACAAAGCTGATGAAACTGACAAGCTCAGTATGAGTGCATGAAGCAGTACCAATGCAGTTGTTAAGGTAGGGAAGGTTTGGAAAATGCACTGTTCAGTCATAGCTGGGGCCTTTGCAGGTGCCTATGGCTACCCCTTGAGATTGGAGAAATTGGAAGGAGCTAAAGGAGAAATTGTTGAAGGTGTGGATCAGTTCTTTCAGACAGAGGAGAGAGGTGGTGGAGGGGAACTGGTTGGGTCTTTTGTTGAGAAAGAAGCAGAGAGCTTTAAAGACCTTCTTGATGGTGGGTAGAAGTGTATAGGGACTGGACATTCCTGGTCAAGACCAGTGAATTGAAGGTTGTTGAGGAGTCTGAGAGCATGTGAAGTGTCATGGATGTTGGTGGCAAGGGCAGAACCAAGGGGGATAGAAGAGAGTCCTGGTATATGGACTAGTTATGGTACCAACGGCAACTCCTTTGCTTGCATCTTCGAAAACAGTTCTATTTTCATCTTTAATACCTCCATTTTTCCCTGTCAGGGTTCTTTTGAAGACCCTGACCTGAAGTTACATGCTGACTACAGTTCTTTGCGGGAATGGGACCCGCTCTCGGGGTTCCACAACCGGCCGCTATTCGCTATGCCAAAGGCTTGGCCTAAGATTTCGGCACGGATTCAGAAGCCTGGGATCTTGAGGAACTTGAGATGGGCGGATCAAGGGCCGGTGTCGCCACAGGAGACCCGTGTGTCGGTGGGGGAGTCGGAACATCTGCTATGTGCCTGCGGACCCGGGATCTTTGCGATCTTCAGGCACAGAGCTCAAAAAAAGTGACACAACAGACTTTTAACATCTTAGACCAGTGAGTTGTTTGTTATGTCTCCCCACTCATTGGAATATGGAGTCACCTCTTTCTCCCTTATTAGGGGAGAGAGAGAGCCTGCAGCATGTTGAATTATCGGGTGAACAATGTAGTCTTTGGGGGAACTGCAAGTCTGTGCCTTTGTTATTGCTTTGCTCGCGCTTGAGTGCTGGTAGCGGGTGCGCTTTACTTTTGCCAGTGGGGGGAGGGGGGGTTGTTGCTCGCTGCCGCTTACGCGCGGGAGGGTGGGAAGCTTGTGGGGGGAGCTTTGGGGTTCTAACATTTAACTGTCATTCATTCTTGGGGCACTCCTCTGTTATCGTGGACGGTTGCAAAGAAAAAGCATTTCAGGATGTATGCTGTATACATCTCTCTGATATTTAATTGTACCTTTGAAGTTCAGTTAGAAAAGACCAGTTAGAGAAAAACACTTCCCTACCAGGACAGTCAGGTTTGTGGATCTTGCGTGAAGTTAGAAACGAGTGGTCCGGCACAACAGAGTTTTGAGTTTGGTGGTAGTTGCTAGGAGAAATCCGGAGTTGGTGAGGCTAGTGATTGTGTTGGAGATAACTTACTGTTAGTCCCGAGTGAACTCCTTTTCAAGGGGTAAGGGGAGGTATCTAAGGAGGTGGCTTCAGCAAGCTAGAGGTCAGTCTGCCACGCATTCAGCATCCCCTTTGTCTACGGGTTTGATGGTAAGTTTTGATTTGGTGCATAAAGAATGGAGAGCATAGAGTATGTTCAGAGGAGTTAATTTTCAAGGAGGACAGAGGAGATCTGAAGTCGAGCTGGTTGATGTCTTGTCAGCAGTTAGAGATGAAAAGATCCAGAAGAATCACAGCAGGGTGGCCAAGACGAGGAAGAGGTTTGGAGACGGGAAGGGGAATTCTTGCTCGAACACAGAGGTACAGTGGAAGAGCTCAGTGTCATGGAAGGTGCGGCATAAGCAGTGTAGCATTTAGCGTAACACCATTACAGCATCAGTGACCCAGCTTCAATTCCCGCTGCTGTCTGTAAGGAGTTTATACGTTCTCCCCGTCAACGCGTGGGTTTCCTCTGGGCACTCTGCTTTCCTCCCACATTCCAAAGACGTACGGATTAGTGGGTCACATGGATTAATTGGGCGGTGCAAGCTGATTGGATTGGAAGGGCCTGTTATCATGCTGTACCTCGAAATAAAAATGTAGTAAAATTCCAGATTTCTGCTTTTCCATTCATTGCTTTTCCTCCTTTATATTTGTTCAGTTAGAACAGCAGAGAATTCAGGCTTGTTGAATGCTCCTCTTACGGGGTGTGGGAAGGCAGGGAGATCTCCAGTGTCCCTGAAGACTAAACCTGTGAGAAGTGTATCCAGCTGCAGCTTCTAACACCTCATGTTAAGGAGCTGGAGCTAGAACTGGATGAACTCCGGATCATTTGAGGGGGTGATTGATAGCATATACAGAGGTAGTTATATCCAAGGTGCAGGACACAGGAAACTGGATGAATGTCAGGAAGGGCAAAGGGGTTAAACAGCCTGTGCAGATACCCCTGCAGCTAACCCCTTCAACAACAGGTATTTCACTTTGGATATTGTTGATGGGGGATGCCTAGCAGAAGAAAGTCACAGTGGTCAAGTGTCTGGCATTGAGTCTGGCTCTGTGACTCAGAAGCGAAGGGGGGAAAGGAGGCAAGCTGTGCAGAAAGGGGGTTTGTTAGTCAGAGCAACAGAAAGAAGGTTCTGTGGAGGAGAACAAAATTCCTGGATGGTTTGTTGCCTCCTGGGTGCCAGGGACCAGGACATCTCGCACCGTCCTCGGCATTCTTAAGCGGGAGGGTGAGCACCCCGAGGTCATGGTTCATATAGGTTCCAATGACATAAGTAGGATGAGCGATGAGGATCTGCACAGGGAGTACAGACAGTTAGACCATAAGACCATAAGATATAGGAGCAGAATTAGGCCACTTGGACTATCAAGACCATTTTGCCATTTTATTATGGCTGATCCATTTTCCTTTCAGCCTCAACCTCCTGTCTTCTTCCAATATCCCTTCATGTTTTGACCAATCTAGAATCTATCGACCTCTTCTTTAAAAATATATATAAAGACTTGACCTCCACAGCTGTCTGTGTCAAAGAATTCTGCAGTTTCATGACTCTCTGGCTAAGCAATTCCTCCTCATCTCTATTCTGAGGCTGTGTCCTCTGGTCTTAGACTCTCCCAGCATAGGAAACATCCTCTCCACATCCACTCCATCAAGGCCTTTCTATATTCAATAAGTTTCAATGAGGTCACTCCTCATTCTTCTGAATTCTAGTGAATACAGGCCCAGAGCTATCAGATGCTCTTCATATGAAAAGCAATTCAATCCTGGAATCATTTTTGTGATCCTCCTTTGAAGCGTCTCCAGTTTCTGCACATCCTATCTAAGATGAGGGGCCCAAAACTGCTCACAATACTTCATGTGAGGCCTCACCAGTGCTTTATAAAGTCTCAACATTCCATCCTTGCTTTTATATTCTAGTCCTCTTGAAATGAATGCTAATACTGCATTCGTCTTCCTCTCCACAGACTCAACCTGCAAATTAACCTTTAGGGGATCCTGCACAAGGACTTCTAAGTCTCTTTGCAACACAGTTTTTCGTATTTTCTCTCCATTTTGAAAATATTCAACCGTTTCATTTCTTCGAACAAAGTGCATGACCATACGCTTCCTGACATTGTATTCCATCTGCCATTTCTTTGCCCATTTTCCTAAACTATCTAGGACCTTCTGCAGCCTCTCTACTTCATCAAAACTACCTGTCCCTCCACCTATCTTCATATCATTTTCACATCAACAAAGCCATCAATTCCATCATCCAAATCATTGACATATAATGTAAAAACAATCAAACCCAACACAGACCCCTGTGGAACACCACTAGTCATCAGTAGCCAACCAAAAAAGGTTCCCTTTATTCCTACTCTTTACATTCTGCCAATCAGCTGCTGCTTTAGGCATGCTAGAATATTTCCTGTAATACCATGGGCTTGTAGCATGTTAAGCAGTCTCATGTGTGGCACCTTGTTAAAGACCTTCTGAAAATCCAAGTACACAACATCAACCAATTTTGTCCTGCCTATTATTTCTTCAAAGAACTCCAACAGATTTGTCAGGTAAGATTTTTCTTTGAGGAAACCATGCTGATTATGGACTATTTTATCATGTACCTCCAAGTACCCTGAGATCTCATCTTTAATAATTACTCCAAAATCTTCCAACCACTGAGGTCAGACTAACTGGCCTATTGACATTGGAAAAAAGTTGAATTTCCCCATGGGGATGAATAAAGTATCTATCTATCTATCTATAGTTCCCCTTCTTCTGCCTCTCTCCCTTCTTGAAGAGTGGAGTGATGTTTACAATTTTCCAGTCTTACGGAACCACTCCAGGTTCTAGTGATTCTTGAACTATCATTACTAATGCCTAAATAATCACTTCAGCCACCTCTTTCAGAACTCTGGGATGTACACCATCTGGTTCAGGTGACTTATCAGTTTCCCAAGAATCTTCTCTCTAGTCATAGCAACTTCACACACTTCATGACGGCTGACACCTGGAACTTCCTCCATACTGCTAGTTTCTTCCACTGTGAAGACTGAAGCAAAATACTTATTCATTTCATCCACCATTTCATTGTCCCCCCATTACCACCTCTCCAGCAGCATTTTCCAGTGGCCTGATATTCACCCTCGCCTCTCTTTTACACTTTATGTACCTGAAGAAACTTTTGGTATCTTTTTTAATATTATTAGACCATAAGACATAGGAGCAGAATTAGACGTTTCAGCCCATCGAGACTGCTCCACAATCATTGGTTAGGTTACTTTCGTATTTCATCTTTACCTTCTTAATGAAATCTTTTAGTTGTCTTCTGATGTTTTTTAAAAGCTTTCCAATTCTCTAATTTCCCACTTATCTTTGCTCTATTATAAACCCCCCTTTGACTGTAATGTTGGTTTTGACTTCTCTCGTTAGCCACCGTTGTATCATCTTTCCTTTAGAATACATCTTCCTCTTTGGGATGTATATATCCTGTGCCTTCTGAATTGCCACCAGAAATTCCAACCATTGCTGCTCTGCCATCATCCCAGCCAATGTTCTTTTCCAAGCAATTTTGGCCAACTCCTCTCCCATGCCTCTGTAATTCCCTTTACTCTACTGAATTACTGATACATCTAACTTCAGCTTCTCCTCAAATTTCAGAGTGAATTTGATCATATTATGATCACTTGCTCCCAAGAGTTCTTTTACCTTAAGGTCTTTAATAAATTCTGGTTCTTTACACAACACCCAATCCAGAATAGTTGATCTTCTAGGTTGATTAACCATGAGCTGCTCTAAAAAGCCATCTCATAGGCACTCTAGAAATTCCCCCTCTTGGAAATCCAGCATTAACCTGATTTTCCTAATCTACCTGCATATTGAAGTCTCCCATGACTTTCACAAACCAGCGAAAATCTATAAATACTGGAATTCTGAGCAACACATGCATGACAATTGTAGCATTGCCTTTTTGGCTTGCACTTTCTATCTCCTGTTGTAATTTGTTGGCCATATCCTTACTACTGTTTGGGGGTTTGTATACAACTCTTATCAGGGTATTTTTGACCTTGCAGTTCCTTAGTTCTATCCAAAAAGACTTAATGTTTTCTGGCCCTATGTCACCTCTTTCTAATGATTTGATTTCATTTTTTAGTAACAGAGCCACGCCACCTCCTCTGCCTTCCTGCCTGTCCTTTCGATATGATTTGTATCCTTTGACATTATGCTCCCAGCTATAATCTTAGCCATGATGCCTACAAAAATATACCTGCCAATTTACAACTGTGCTACAAATTCATCTACCTTATTCCATATATTGCACAAATTCAAATACTACAGCTTCACTCCTGTATTAACCCTTTTTGATTTTCTCCACTGCTTACATTGTAATTAGGTTGTTAAGTGTTAATTTAAAGGGCTGGATCTCCAGGGTTGCGAACTCAAGATTGGTACACGTGCCACATGCTGGAGGGGCCAGTAATAGGAAAACTATACAGTCTAACACATGACTAAGGAGTTAGTGTTGTCGGGAGGAACACGAAACAGCGCTGGAGAGATTAAAGGAGAAAGGATGGCATTACTGGTCAGGGAAAATGTCACAGCAGAGATGCTCAGTCAGGATAGTCTAGATATATCTGAATAAAAATGTGATAGCTTATCCTTAGTCAAATGAGCTCTATGTACCACCTTAAATTGTATGAGGGAGTGACGAGCACATAGCAATAAAGTACGAACCAGTTTAAAAAATTCATTCCAAGTTTCCTCAGATATTGATGTCTGTAAATCATGTTCCCTGAGATTCTTAATTTTGTCTGAAGGAACATTCCTCATCTCCAGTAACATACCATAAATATTAGATATTGAACCATTATGAAAATGCGTCAAACTAAAAATTACATCTAGTAAGTTCTTATCTGAGCTTATAGGAGATGTGCATAATCAAGATCTTTAAAAGTCTCTGATTTGTAAATATCTAAAACAGTGAATTTTGGGTAAGCTATATTTAGCTGACAATTGCTCAAATGAAAAAAGGTTTCCTCCAACAAACAGATCCCAAAAACATTTAACACTCAACCTGTCCCATTCTTTAACAACTAAATCAGTCATGGAGGGTTTATTTGGATATATCTCCCTACTGTGACAGATGTAATAATGGCGAAGCTTCATTAATTCATATGTTTTGGACTTGTCCGAATTTTGAAAAATATTGGAGGGAAGTTTTTCAAACTTTTTCCTTACCTTTTAAAGTCAATTTTAAGCCTAACCCTCTGTCGGCCCTATTTGGTTTTGTTGCAGGACAAGATATTAAGCTAAAGGCAACTAATTTACGTATTTTGGCCTTTAGCTCTCTTATAGCTAGGAGGGCGCTTTTGTTTAAATGGAAAGATGTTTTTCCTCCTACTCAAGCTCAATGGTTATGTGATGTTTTGTCACGTTAAGAGTTAGAGAAGATTCGTTGTTCAATTTCTGAATCTCGTTAAGACTTTCAAACATTGTGGGGACCTTTTCTGAATTATTTTCAAAACCTTCAATTCATTGCTTAAACTCTGATGTTGGCTATTATTAATTTTTATTCAATGAGAAGGTATTTTACCTTCTTTTCTCCTTAATAAACAGCTTCGGTCTTGTTAGGGGGTAGATTTTTTTTTGTAATAAATTAGTATATTTCAATATAACTACTGATTAACTTACATGAATATGGGGTAATAAGATTGTTATTATGAACAGATATAATGTAATTGGTAGTTTTTAAAATCTTTTTTGACCTTTTATATATACTTTATTGTACTCTGTATTCTTCTATGTAGAAAGTAATAAAAATATTGGAAAAGAAAAGGAAAAACTAGATAGCTCATCTAGTGCGGTGTTATGTAAGGAATTCAGAAATAAGAAAGGTATGACCAGAGTAATGGGGCCATATAACAGACCAGCCAACAGTATGAGAGATTTAGAGGAAGAAATTTGTAGAGAGATTGTAAGAAATATAAGGTTGTTATAGTAGATGACTTTAACTTTCCACATATTGACTGGCACTCCCAGACTGTAAAATGACAATATGGGATAGAGTTTGACAAACGTGTTCAGGAAAGTTTCCTTAATCAATATATAGAAGTCTGATGTTGCCTGGATTGGAGAGCATACCTTATGAGAATAGGTTGAGTGAACTTGGCCTTTTCTCCTTGGAGTGACGGAGGATGAGAGGTGACCCGATAGAGGTGTTTAAGATGATGAGAGGCATTGATCGTTGGAATAGTCAGAGGCTTTTTCTCAGAGCTGAAATGGTTGCCACAAGAGGACACAGGTTTAAGGTGCTGGGGAGTTGGTACAGAGGAGATGTCAGGGGTAAGTTTTTTACTCAGAGAGTGGTGAATGCATGGAATGGGCTGCCGGCAATGGTGGTGGTGGAGGTGGATATGATAGGGTCTTTTAAGAGACTTTTAGATAGGTACATGGAGCATAGTAAAATAGAGGGTTATAGGTAAGCCTAGTAATTTCTAAGGTAGGGACATGTTCAGCACAACTTTGTGGGCCTAAGGGCCTGTATTGTGCTGTAGGTTTTCTATGTTTCTATGTTTATAAAACTTGAGCGAGGACTGAATAGTAACATGGGAACTCTCAACCGCTCCACTGCAGTGAATTTGATATTGTTTCTGGGAGCTCCTGCACGACAGAAAGTCTCGATGTTGGCAATGGAGAAAGGCCTTGAAAACCGGTTAATGTCAGCAATGGAGAAGGGAAGCCTAGAAACCAGGTCAGTCTGTTCAATATATTCTTTCTTTTTCAATATTTTTATTAATTTCTTACATAAAAGAATACAGGGTACAGTAAGATATATAATATATATCAATTACAATATATTGAATTCACAAATGATGTGTAATTACCTCATATCCATATAGATTAAATTTAAACATAAAATATAAAAGAAATAATTTTATTATACAAAAAATCTAAACCTACTACCATAAAAAAACAGCTGTTTGGTTTAAAAAAAAAGGAAAAACTCCTTAACATGTAGTAAAACTTATTATTAGCCAACATCTGTGCTTAATAGCAAATCAAAGATTTTGAAAGTAATTCATAGAAGGTCCCCACAATGTTAAAAATCTTGTCTAGGTTCAGAAATTGAACCACAAATCTTCTCTAAATTTAAGTAACACATAACATCATGTAACCAATGAGTATGAGTAGGCAGAGTGGCATCCTTCCATTTAAGCAACAGTGCCCTCCTGGTTATAAGAGAAAGAAAGGCCAAGGTATGCAAATCGTGTGACTCCAAAATAATATCCATTCCTCCAACAATACCAAATAAGGCCGTCAAAGGATTAGGTTTAAAATTTACTTTAAAAAGCAGCGAAAACATTTGAAATACTTCCTTCCAATATTTTTCAAGACTCGGACAAGTCCAAAACATATTGTTAGTGAAGCTTCTCCATTATTACGTCTATCACAATAGGGAGATATATCCGAATAAAAACGAGACAGCTTATCTTTAGACATATGGGCGCTATGAAACACTTTAAATTGTAGAAGGAAATGATGGGCACATAACAATGAGGTATTAAACAATTTAAAAATTTCATTCCAAGTATCCTCAGAAATTGAAATCTGTAAATCTTGTTCCCAAAGACTTTTTATTTTATCTAAAGGAATATTTCTCATTCCCAGCAACATATCATAAATATTAGATATAGATGCATTATAGAAGGGTATATCAAGTAAATTTTTATCTGGACTTTTAGGAAATGTATGTACTTGAGGACGCAAAAGGTCTCTAATTTGTAAATATCGAAAAAAGTGAGTTCTGGGTATACTATACTTAAGTGATAGTTGTTCAAATGAAGAGAGACAAATAAATAAATAAACCACGAAAACGTTTAGTACCCAATCTATCCCACTCCTTAAAAACTACATCAGACATAGAAGTGTAAAAAAATAGTTAGAAAAAATGGGACTGGAAAGTGAAAAACTCAATAAACCAAAATATTTTCTGAAAAGAACCCAAATCCTCAAAGTATTTTTAACTACAAAATTATCAGTTAAATTACTTAAAGATAAAGGAATTGAGGATCCGAGAAGAGAAATGATGGAAAATTTATTAACAGCGTTAGCTTCTAAAGAAACCCAGACTGGACCGTCCTCTCGATTAATGTAATGTAACCAAAACATAAGATTGACTGCCCAGTAATAAAACCTAAAATTGGGTAAGGCTAAACCTCCATTCTTTTTAGCTTTTTGAAGATGAACTTTATTTAATTGAGAAATTTTATTATTCCATATATAAGAAGATATAATAGAATCCAAAGAATCAAAAAAGGATTTAGGAATAAAAACAGGTATGGCCTGAAATAAATATAAACATTTAGGCAAGATATTCATTTTAATAGAATTGATTCAGCCAATCAATGATAAAGAGAGGGGTGACCAACTAAATAGTACCTTCTTAACATAATTCAGAAGTGTAAAAAAAAATTCTTTAAAAAGGAGTTTATAATTCCTAGTGATTGTTACACCCAAATAATTAAAATGAATTCTTACAATTTTAAAAGGAAGGTTAGTATCAACTAATACCAAATTATTCAAAGGAAAAAGTTCACTCTTATGAAAGTTGAGTTTATATCTTGAAAGCTGACTAAAGCTAGAGAGTAAAGAAGGTAAAGAAAACTCCACATTAGAAATGTAGAGCTAAAGGTCATCAGCATAAAGCGAAACTTTGTGGGTAATACCCCTCCTTAAAATACCAGTGATATCATTAGATTCCTGGAAAGCGATAGCTAAAGGTTCTAAAACCAAATTAAAAAGCAAAAGACTCAAAGGACAACCTTGTCTAGTTCCAAAATGAAGTTTAAATGGTTTAGAGTACTGAGAGTTAGTAAGAACCTGAGCAGAGGGAGATAAATAAAGTAATTTAATCTATTGAATAAAATCCAGCCCAAAGTTAATTTTTTCTAAAGTTTTAAATAGATAATTCCATTCAACCTGATCAAAGGCCTTCTCAGCATCTAAGGATATCACACATTCCGACACCTCTTTAGAAGGAGAATAAATAACATTCAGTAAATGATGAATATTAAAGTGGGAGTATCGATTTTTGATCAATCCAGTCTGATCATCAGAGATAATAAATGGCAAAATATTTTCAATCCTATGAGCCAAAAGTTTAGATAAGATTTAAGTATCAACATTAAGTCTATAAGAAGAGCATTCAATTGGGTCCTTATTCTTGGCAACTTACCTAATTTAAAAGAGTCACAAAGGACTGAATGTAAGTGAGATATAAGCAAAGAGGAAAAAGCCTTATAAAACTCTCCAGAAAATCCATCAGGACCTGGAGCCTTGCCCGAGTGCAAAGAGTGAAGAACCTCGGCAATTTCCTCATAAGAAATAAGTTGATCCAACAATTTTCGAGTATCATCAGAAAGTGTGGGAATGTTTAATCAATCCAAATAAATTATTCATTAGAGTATTATCTTTAGGAGGATAAGAATTAAAAAGTTTAGAGTAAAATTCTCTAAAAGTATCGTTTATTTCTACTTTGCAAATGATCCGTTGTTTTATCATCACTAGCTTTACAAATTTCTTTAATTTGATGTTTAACTATAAAGGTCTTTAATTGGTTAGCTAATAGTTTACCCGATTTTTCTCCATGAACATAAAACTGACTTTTATCTTTTAAAAGTTGCATTTCAATTGGATAAATTAGAAGCAGATCATATTTAGTTTTAATTTCAACACATCTTTTATATAAAACAGGATCTGGAGCCAAAGCATATTTTTGGTCTAATTGTTTCAACTGATTGGCTAATTCAATTTTCTCCTTATTAGCTTTTTTCTTAACACTTATGGTAAAGGAAATATTTTGACCTCTAATATAAGCCTTAAAAGCATCCCATTTAATAAGACTAGAAGTCTCTTCTAGCGTATTCTCTTCAAAAAAAAAATTACTTGTGTCTCCAAAAATTAATTTTTTAAAAATCTGATAACAATTTTGGATTAAAATGCCAGAGTCTGTTTATTTGGGAGACACCCAGAAGATTTAAAGATAAAAACACAGGAGCATGATCTGAAACAGCAATTTCTTTACATTCACAGGAATGAACCAATGGAATCAATTGGCTATCAACAAAAAAAAATCAATCCTGGAATAGGAATGATGAACATGAGAAAAAAATGAGTACTCTTTATCAGTTGCAAAAAACACCAAATATCAACAATATCACATTTCATTAGAAAAGATTGGATAAAGGAGGCAGATCTACTACAAGTCAATCATTTAGAAGAAGAATGATCTAAGACAGGATCTAAATAGCAGTTGAAGTCTCCTAAAACCAAAGAATATAAACTTAAGTCTGGTAAAATCCAAAAAAGTTCAAAAAAGCATGGATCATCTATATTCGGGGCATACAAGTGAACAAAGGCCATTAATTTATTATCTAATTTCCCTGACAGTATAACAAAATGCTAATTGGTATGACACTACATTATATTGAATGAATGAAACAGAATTGTCTATAAGAATCTAAACTCCTCTTGCCTTAGCCTGAAAGGAAGAATGGAAAGATACACCTTTCCTGCATTTGAGCTTCCAATAGTGCAGTGCATCTGGGAGGGAAACAGTGTTTCAGGAGGCAGTCACACACATTGAATTCATCATCATTCTCATTTTTTGTCTTGTTGAATGATGTTACCGATCATAGTCAATCATGATTAGTCTTGACAATCACGAATAGAGGCTGTTTATAAGATTGATGCAGGGAATAATAGTGTTAATGCATGATGTGCAATTGATGGCCCTGGGTCTGTATTTGCTTGAGTTTAAAAGAATTGGGTGGGTGTGGAGAGGTTCTCATCAAGATCTAACAAGTATTGAAAGACTTGGATAGAGCAATATGCAGAAGGTGTTTCCAATAGTGAGATAGTGTAAGACCAGAGGACACATCCTCAGAACAGAATTACATGTCTTTAGAATAGAGAGGAGGAGAAATTTCTTCAGGTAGAAGGTAGTGAATCTGTGGAACTCATTGTCACAAACAGTTTTGGTGGCCAAGTTATTGGGTACATTTAAAAATAAAGTTGAAAGTGTTTTTTTTAATTAGTAAGGGGATAGGCAGAAGAATGATGTTGTGAGAGATAATAAATCAGCCTTTGAATAGCTTATTAGCAGACATGATGGCCTAATTTTGCTCCTATGTCTGATGTTCTTCCTAATCTCCATCCCTGTCTTCTTTTCTACACTTCTGCTTGCCTTCCTCTCCTATTAATATCCTATTAATTTTTCAATCATTCTACCTTCCCATCTCTAATTTCATTATCCCTGTCCCCTTCCCTCTCACACACTTCTCCTATTCCTGTCATTATCACTGAACTGTTCCCTTGAATTTTTTTTTCCTTTCCAATTCTGCTTCTGAACTCTCTGCTTAAATTATAGAACACTCCAATATGCTGAGGGCTCAGTGGGATAGCTTGCAAGGCAAGTTTTGAAGGTACATTGAATTAAAAACTGGGACACAGAAAATTTCTCCTGACCACAGATGATACAGCTTTTACCCTAGAAGACCACCCGCCAGCTCTCTCACTCAGTTCACAGCACTTGTCATGCATTTAAGCTCAATCTGAATCATATTTCATCAGCAACTTCTATCTATTCTCTAAGTTTGTCAACTCAAAATGAATGAAACGCTGGACTCAAATTAGGCTCACTCCTTCTGTTCAAATAAGAATACCCCCTGTGCCGTGATGCCTCCAAACACCCATTGGTAGTAATTATTTTTGGGTACTTAAAGGCAAGACGACACAGCAAAGTTTGAGGTCACTGTCTGACATTGACAGTCAACCAGTATTTGCAATAAGAGTGAATCAGTGCCAGCAGTTTGAGTCTCCTGAGCCTGTCAAACCCTTTAAACTGCTGAATCCATAAGACCATAGATACAGCAGCAGAATTAGACCCTGAATCTGCTCCACCATTCAATCATGGCTGATCCCTTTCTCCTCCACAGTTCCACTCCCCGGCCTTCTCCCCGTAACCTTTGATGCCGTGTTCAATCAAGTACCTATCATGCTCTGTCTTAAATATACCCAATGACCTGGCCTCCATAGCTGCCTGTGGTAACAAGCTCCATAAATTTGCCACCTTTTGGCTAAAGAAATTTGTCCACATCTGTTTTAAATGGATGACCCTATATCCTGGGGCTGTGCTCTTTTGTCTTAGACTCCCCCACCAGGGGAAACATTCTTTCCATATCTACTCAGTCTAGGCCTTACAACATTAAAGAGGTTTCAGTGAGATCCTCCCCCCCCCCCCCCACTTCCTTCTAAATTTCAGAAAGTACAGACCCAGAGTTCCTCTAATAAAAATCGTTTCATTCCTGGAATCGTCCTTGTGAACCTCCTTTGAACCCTCTGCAATGTCTGCACATCTTTTCTTAGATGAGTAGCCCAGAGCTGTTCACAATACTGAAGGTAGGCCTCACTAGTGCCTTATAAAGCCTCAGCATCACATCATTCTAGACCTATCGAAATGAAAGCTAACATTGCATTTGCCTTCCCCACCACTGACTCTATCTGCAAGTTAATATTTAGGGTGTTCTGCACAAGGACTCCTAAGTCACTTTGCATCTCAGATTTTTGGATTTACTCCGTTTAGAAAATAGCCTGCACATTTACAGTGGCATACAAAAAATTGGGTACCCCTGGTCAAAATTTCTGTTACTATGAATAGTTAAGTGAGTAAAAGATGACCTGATTTCCAAAAGGCATAAAGTTAAAGATGACACATTTCTTTAATATTTTATGCAAGATTAACTTTTTTATTTCCATCTTTTATAGTTTCAAAATAACAAAAATGGAAAAGAGCCCAAAGCAAAAGTTTGGGTACCCTGCATGGTCAGTATTTAGTAACACCCACTATGGCAAGTATCACAGCTTGTAAACACTTTCTGTAGCCAGCTAAATGTCTTTCAATTCTTATTTGGGGGATTTTCACCCATTCTTCCTTGCAAAAAGCTTACAGTTCAGTGAGATTCTTGGGCCGTCTTGCATGCAAATAAACCTCTTTTGAGGTCTATCCACAGATTATCAATGATGTTCAGGTCGGTGAACTGTGAGGGCCAAGGCAAAACCTTCAGCTTGCACCTCTTGAGGTAGTCCCATTGGGGATTTTGAGGTGTGTTTAGGATCATTATCTTGTTGTAGAAACCATCCTCTTTTCATCTTCAGCTTTTTCACAGATGATGTGATATTTGCTTCTAGAATTTGCTGGTATTTAGTTGAATTCATTCTTCCCTCTACCAGTGAAATGTTGCCCGTGCCACTGGCTGCAACACAAGCCCAAAGCATGATTGATCCACCCCCGTGCTTAACAGTTGGAGAGGTGTTCTTTTCATGAAATTCTGCACCCTTGTCTCCAAACAAACCTTTGCTCATCGCAGCCAAGAAGTTCTATTTTAACTTCATCAGTCCACAGGACTTGTTTCCAAAATGCATCAGCCTTGTTTAGATGTTCATTTGCAAACTTCTGATGCTGAATTTTGTGGCGAGGATGCAGGAAAGGTTTTCTTCTGATGGCTCTTCCATGAAGGTCATTTTTTATGCAAGTGTCGCTGCACAGTAGAATAGTGCACCCCCACTCCAGAGTCTGATAAATCTTCCTGAAGGTCTTTTGCAGTCAAACGGGGGTTTTGATTTGCCTTTCTATCAATCCTACAAGTAGTTCTCTTGTAAAGTTTTCTTGGTCTTCCAGACTTCAACTTGACCTCCACCGTTCCTGTTAACTGCCATTTCTTAATTACGTTATGAACTGAGGAGCTACCTGAAAACACTTTACTATCTTCTTATAGCCTTCTCCTGCTTTGTGGGCATCATTTATTTTAAGTTTCAGAGTGCTAGGCAGCTGCTTAGAGGAGCCCATGGCTGCTGATTGTTGGAACAAGGTTTGAGGAGTCAGGGTATTTATAAAGCTTTGAAATTTGCATCACTTGGCCTTTCCTAACGATGACTGTGAACAAGCCATAGCCCTAACAAGCTACTTAAGGTCTGAGACAGTGGTAAAAGTTATCTGAGAGGTCAAATCTCTTGGAGTGCCCAAACTTTTGCATGGTGCTCCTTTCCTTTTTTCCCACTCTAAAATTGTACAAAACAAAAATAATACTCTAGTCTTGCTTAAAATGTTGAAAAGAATGTTTCTTCTTTAAATTGATCACTTTCAGAGATCAACTCATCTTCTACTCACATAACTATTCACAGTAACAGAAATTTTGACCAGGGGTGCCCAACCTTTTGTATGCCACTGTATTTCTATCACCAAATTGCGTGACCATGCATTTTCCAACATTGTATTTAATTCGCCACTCTCTTGCCTCTTCTCCTAATCTGTCTAAGTCCTTCTGCAGCCTACCGTGTTTCCTCAGCACTACTCTCCCCTCCACAAACCTTCGTATCATCTGCAAACATGGCAACAAAGCCATCTATTTCATCACCTAAATTATTGATATACAGCATAAAAAGAAGTGATCCCAACACTGACACCTGTGAGGCACCACTAGTCACTGGCCTTTTATTCTCACTTGCTGCCTCCTACCAATCAGCCAATCCTTGAACTGTGCCAGTAACTTTCCTGTAGTACCATAGGCTCTAAACTTGGTAAACAGCCTCATGTGTGGCATCTTGTCAAAGGCCTTCTGAAGGTCCAAATGCACAACATCCACTGCATCCCCTTTATCTAACTTACATGTAATCTCCTCAAATAATTCCAACAGGTTTGTCAGGCAAGATTTTCCCTTGAGGAAACTATGCTAACTTTGTCCTATGTCACCAAGTACTCCATAACTTCATCCTTATTAAGTGACTCCAACATTTTCCCAACCATGGAGGTCAGGCTAACAGTTTTTTCCTGCTGCCTTCCTCCTTCCTTAAAGAGTGGAGTGATATTTGCAATTTTCCAGTCCTCTGGCACCATGCCAGAATAAAATAATTTTTGAAAGATCATTACTAATCTCCAAAATCTTTACCACTAACTCTTTCAGAACCCTAGGGTGAAGTTCATCTGGTTCAGGTGACTTATGTAGTTAGGTCTTTCAGCTTTTTGAGTACCTTCTCCCTTATAATAGTAGCTGCGCTCACTTCTCTTCCCTCACACCCTTAACATCTGGCACACTGCCAGTGTCTTGCACAGTGAAGACTGATGCAAAATACTCATTGAGTTCATCTGCCATCTCCTTGGCCCCTGTTATTATTTCTGTGGCCTTATTTTCAAGTGGTCCTATATCCACTATCATCTCTTTTCTTTTTAACATACTTGAGGAAGTTTTTACTATCCACTTTGATATTATTGCTAGCTGGCTTTCATATGTCATGTTTTCCTTCATAATGATCATTTTACTTGCTCTTTGTAGGGTTTTAAAAACTTCCTAATCCTCTGTTTTCCCACTAATTTTTGCTTTGTTATATGCCCCCTCTTTTGCTTTTACATTAGCTTTCACTTCTCTTGTCAGCCATGGTTCTGTTTTGCCATTTGAGTACTGTATTTCTAGGTCTTTGGAATACATCCATCCTGCATCTTCCTCATTTTCCCCAGAAACTCATGCTATTGCTACTCTGCTGCCATCCCTCTCAGCATCCCCTTCCAGTTTACTTTGGCTAACTTCTCTCTCATACCACTGTAATTTCCTTTACTCCACTGAAATACTGCTATGTCAGACTTTACTTTCTCCCTATCAAATTTCAAGTGATCACTGGTTTCTAAAGCTTGTTTTACCTTAAGCACCCTAATCACCTCTGGTTAATTACATAACACCCAATCCAGTATAGCTGATCCCCTAGTAGGCTCAACGACAAACTGCTCTAAAAAGCCATCTCACAGGCATTCAACAAACTCACTCCTGAGATCCATTACCAACCTGATTTTCCTAATCGACTTGCATGTTAAAATCTACCATGACGATCATAACATTGCCCTTTTGACACAACTTTTCCATTTCCTGTTGTAATCTGTTGTCCGCATGCCAGCTACTTTTGGGCAGCCTGTCTATAATTGCCATCAGTGTCCTTTTACCCTCGCAGTTTCTTAACTCAATCCACAAGGATTCACACCTTCCGATCCTATGTCGCATCTTTCTACTGATTTGATGCCATTCTTTACCAGCAGAGCCACGCCACCCCCTCAGCCTACCTTCCTATCCCTCCAATTCAACGTGTAACCTTGGACATTCAGCTCCCTACTACAACCATCCTTCAGCCACGATTCAATGATGGCCACAACATCATTCCTGACAATCTGTAATAGTGCAACAAGATCATCCACCTTATTTCTTATGCCCCATGCATTGAGATATAACACACTGTGTGCTGTATTTGCAACCTTTTTTGATTCTGCATCCCTGATGCACTGATACCCTGCTGGCTGCAATTATGTCCTATCATCTGCCTGTCCTTCCTGACAATCTGACTGTATGCTGCATTACTTTTTTACCATCCATCCTATCCTGAGTCCCTTCAGCTTTGTTCCCACCCCCCTGCCAAATTAGTTTAAACCCTCCCCAACAGCTCTAACAAATCTGCCTGCAAGAATATTGGTCTCCCTTTGGGTTCAAGTGCAACCCGTCACTTTTGACAAGTCATACCTCCCCTAGAAGAGATCCCAGTGATCCAAGAACTGAAGCCCTGCCCCCTTCACCAGCTTCTCAGCCACGCATTTATCTGCCACATCACCCTGCTTCTCCCCACACTGGCACGTGGCACAGACAGCAATCCAGAAATTACTACCTGGGAGGTCCTGCTTGTCAACTTTCTACCTCGCTCTCTAAATTCTCTTTTTGGGACCTCTTTGCTTTTTCATCTTATGTTATTGGTACAAATATGTACAAAGACTTCTGACTGCTCTCCCTCCCTCTCAAGATGTTGATGCAATCCAAAATGTCCCTGACATTGACACCTGGGAGGCACCATACCCTCCAGGTGTCCACAGAATCTCTTGTCTGTTTCCCTGACTATTGAGTCCCCTATCACTACCACTCCCCTCTTCTCCCACTTTCTCTTCTATATCATGGACCTATGTTCAATGCCAGTAACCCAGTCTCTATGGTATTCCCCTGGGAGGTCATCCCACACAAAAGTATCCAAAACTGCCTACTTATTTTTGAGGGGAATGGCCACAGGGGTGCTCTTTGCTAACTGCTTATTCACATTGCCATTTCTGCTGACAGTCACCTAGCTACTCGCCTCCTGCAACTTCGGAGTGCCTACTTCTCTGTAACTCTGATCGATGATCTCCTCACTCTTCTGCACAACCTGTAAGACATCCAGCTGCTGCTCTAGATCTGTCTCCAAGGTGCGGCAGCTGGATGCACTTCACGCTGATGTAGCTCCCTGGGAGACTCTGGGTCCAGTGTGAAGAACACACAGCAGCCACTTACTACACTAAGAGGGGAAAAAATGGACCCGGAGCAGAAGCTTACCCAGAGTCAACGCCTCTTCTGAGACACAGCCACCTCCGAGCCAAAGCCTGATACTCCTACTCTCACCACTGGCCTACTCCCAACAATGGAATCCCTGCTTGTTCCTTCTGTACTTTTTAAAAAAAGCGTTGTTGACCTGCGAGATATCTTGTGGCTGTCGCCTGCTCCTGCCACTGATTGGGCTGTTGGAATCCAGGGCGAACTAGAAGCAGGGAATGACAGAATGGAACAAAGTAGTAGAATAACTAAGTAACAACAGTTATCAGCCACAGGGAGAACAGGATGACAGGAAGTGGGCAATGGAAAGTGAAGAGTTGTTAGGTGAGGAGCCAGCGCACCGGTGGTGTGAAAGATGTGAAGTCTGAGAATTCAGAGTGAAGCAAGAGTGAATTTCAAGGGTGCTAGTGTAGCGGCAGTAAGGGAAACTGCAGACGCAGTGAGATGATCTGGAGTGGAAGTAACAATCTGGGTGCAGGCCTCGCATGGAGGAGCTAGGCCGGACGTGAATGTGTGAGGTCAGCATTTGGTTCAGGCGGGCCTAGAAGGGAGAGGTGAGGTTGAGTCAAGGGGACCATGTCGTGTGAATCAGGAGTAGGGCTGTATGGAGGGAAGGGCAACTACACAAGAATTAATGACAGTAATTGGCCACAGGGTGATTGGAAGAGGAAGAGCAACATGAAAAGAATGCAGGCCTGATAGGGTGAAGCACAAATCTGTGAGCTGTGAGTGTAGATTGAATTAGTGTAGAGAGGTCAGCGTAGATATACTGGGCTCAAGGGCTTAATTCTGTGCTGTAAAACACAATATGAATTTTGCATGTTAATCCAGCTCCAATTCTCATTTGCAGATGCGCTGAGAAAATTGATTCCTTAAAAGTCTAAATCAATAGCAATATTGATTAATATTGAGTTCTCAGATCTCATCAGTTGGGAGGACATGTAATTGTGACCTCAGGTTCTTCCTACTTGGCAAGGTGCAGCTAACCAATGTCCTGCTGGCTGCTTAGTTCCAATTATAAAGCAAATAGAAATGCAATCATTCAAAGATAAATAAAGTGAGTCCATCATTGGTAAACCAAAAATTGCGGTAATAGGATGGGGTTGTAAATCGATGTTCAATACCGCAGAGATAATATCAAAAATACCTTTCCAATATTTTTTCAAAAGCGGACATGACAAAAACATATGAGTTAAAGACGTGGTTTCAAATTGACATCTATCACAAATAGGATTTATATAAGAATAAAAATGAGCTAATTTATCCTTGGACATATGGGCCCTATGTACGACCTTAAATTGTATTAATGAATGTTTGGCACATATAGATGATGTATTAACTAATTGAAGAATTCTATCCCAATTCTCAATAGGAATAATAAGATTAAGCTCTCTTTCCCAATCATTTTTTGTCTTATAAAGGGGCTCTGAACGTATCTTCATAATTATATGATAAAGTTTTGATATAAGCCCTTTTTGAAAAGGGTTTAATTCAAACAAACTCTCCAAAATATCTGAAGACACAAAATTTGGAAATGTAGGAAGTACCGTACTTAAAAAATGCCTAATCTGTAAATATCTAAAAAAATGAAATCTAGGCAAATTATATTTATTAGATAATTGCTCAAAAGACATAAAACAATTGTCCAAAAATAAATCAGAAAATCTTAGTAATCCCTTAGTTTTCCAAGCCGAAAAAGCTTGATCTATAATTGAAGGGTGGAAAAAGCAATTAGATACAATAGGAATATTTAAAACGAATTGAGTCAACCCGAAAAATTTCCGAAATTGAAACCATATACGTAAAGTATGTTTAACTATCGGGTTGTCAATTCGTTTCGGCAATTTAGAAAGAGCAAAAGGGAGAGAAGTCCCTAAAATAGAACCCAGAGCATAGCCTGGTACCGATTTAATTTCCAAACTCACCCAATGAGGGCCAAAAGATCCATCCCAGTCTTTCAACCAACATAACAAATATCTAATATTAACTGCCCAATAATAAAATCTGAAATTAGGTAATGCCAACCCACCTTCCTTCTTTGTCTTCTGTAAGTATATTTTACCTAACCTGGGATTTTTATTCTGCCATATATATGAGGAAATTTTTGAAGCAACATTAGTAAAAAAAGATTTTGGAATAAAAGTTGGTACCGCTTGAAAAATATATAAAAACTTAGGTAAAATAACCATCTTAATAGCATTAATCCTACCTATCAGAGATAAAGATAATGGTGACCACTTAGTAAACAAGCATTTAATCTGATCAATTAAGGGTAAAAAATTAAACCTAAATAATTCTTTATGGTTTTTTGTGATTTTAATCCCTAAGTAAATAAAAGAGTCATTAACTAATTTAAGAGGTAAATTTCCATAAATTGGGACCTGTCTATTCAAAGGAAACAATTCACTCTTATTAAGATTTAACTTATACCCAGAAAACTCACTAAATTGAGCCAACAATGATAGAACTGCTGGAATAGATTTCTCAGGGTTAGAAATGAATAATAATAAATCATCTTATAATTAAGATAACTTATGAATATCTGTCCCATGATTAATACCCGAAATATCCTGTGATTCTCTGATGACAATTGCCAAAGGTTATAAAGCAATGTTAAATGGTAATGGGCTAAGAGGACAGCCTTGTCTCGTGCCCCGAAATAAATGAAAAAAGGGAGATCTTTGATTATTAATAAACACCGAGGCTATTGGAGTGTGATAAATCAGTTTAATCCAGGAAATGAATGTTGGACTAAAATTAAACTTCTCCAACACATAAAATAAGTAAGGCCATTCAACTCTATCAAATGCTTTCTCTGCATCTAATGAAATAACACATTCTGAAGTGCTATGTGAAGGAGTATAAACAATATTCAGTAATCTCCTAACATTGAAAAAAGAATAGCGATTTTTAATAAAACCGGTTTGATCTTCCGAAATAATTTGGGGTAATACCTTCTCCAGCCTGGATGCCAGTAACTTGGAAAAGATCTTGGCGTCTACATTCAATAAAGATATTGGTCTATAGGATGCACAGTCTGTAGGGTCTTTATCTTTCTTCAGTATTAAAGAAATGGAAGCTCTATAAAAAGATTGTGGCAAATTCCCCAATCTAATTGCTTCTTCAAAAACCCTGCATAACCAAGAAGAAAGAGTAGCAGAAAAACATTTTAAAAATTCTACTGTATACCCATCTGGACCTGGTGCTTTCCCAGAATTCATTGAGGAAATAACCCCTTTAATTTCTGCATCCATAATAGGAGTATCTAATATTGAAAGATCATCAGATGATAATTTTGGAAAATTCAATTTCCCAAGAAAATCACATATGGTATTACAATCCTGAGGGAATTCAGATTGATACAGGGAGGTATAAAAGTCTTGAAATGACTTATTTATCTCATCATGGTTAACTGTCAAATCCCCATTCTGCTGACGAATCTTAGTGATTTGACGTTTAACCAAAACATTCTTCAACTGACTGGCTAACAGTTTACCCGATTTATCACTATGTATATAAAAATCAGATCTGGTTTTCATTAATTGATTTTCAATCGGAGATGTAAGTAATAAACTGTGTTCCGTTTGAAGTTCAACCCTTTGTTTGTAAAGCTCCTTACTAGGAGTGATCGAATATTTCTTGTCAATCTCTTTAATTTTATCAACCAATAACAGAGTTTCCTTCTTAATGCGTTTTCTCAGACCAACAGAGTAAGAGATAATCTGTCCACGTATATACGCTTTAAAAGTGTCCCAAAGTGTTCCGCAAGAAATATCATCCATGGAATTAGTTGAAAAGCAGAAATCGATCTGTTCCTTCATAAATTTAATAAAGTCCGGATCTTGCAGTAAGGTAGAGTCAAATTGCCATTGTCTAACATTAGAAGCTGTATCTGTAAATTTAATAGAAAGTTTTAATGGAGCATGGTCAGAGATAGCTATAATATCATAATTACAACCAATTACCGATGGAATAAAACAAGAGTCAATAAAAAAATAATCAATTCTCGAATAAGAATGATAAACATGTGAGAAAAAAGAAAACTTTGTCGTTAGGATGCCGAAATCTCCAAATATCAAAAACTCCATTATCAGTCAAAAAGGAGTTAATACAAGTGGCTGACTTATTGGGTAAAGTCTGAATGGATATAGATTTGTCCATCAAAGGATTTAAACAACAATTAAAGTCACCACCCATTATTAACTTATATTCATTTAGATTAGGTAAAGAAGTAAATAAGGACTTTAAAAAATCAGGACAATCCACATTTGGAGCATAAACATTAACCATAGCAACCTTTTTATTATAAAGTAAACCCGTAATTAACAAAAATCTACCATTCGGATCCGAAAGGATATCGTGTTGAACAAATGCAATAGAGGAGTCAATAAAAATTGAAACTCCCTTTACTTTGGCATTTGAATTCGAATGATACTGTTAACCCCGCCAAGACCTAAAAAAGCGATATTTGTCCTCCTTCCTCACGAGTTTCTTGTACAAAAATGATATGAGCATTAACTCTTTGGAATACTTTGAAAATCTTCTTTCGTTTAATCGGATGGTTTAAACCATTAGTATTCCAAGACACAAAATTAATGGTCTGAGCCATGCTTCTAAAATCAACCCTTTGGTATAAAAAGGGTTAACCAAATTATAAACTCATGCACCCGGAAGAGGAACAAAAATAAAGAGCGGAACCGGAAGTGACGACATCGTAGACATATTTGAAGTTCAAAAACAGCCCAAATGAAAAAACTAAAACAAACTGGTAAAAGAAAAATAAAATTAGAAAACAGACCATCCCCCACTCCCACAAGAAAAAGAAAAAAAGCCAAAATAAGGCTAGAAAAAGAAAAAAATTAGACTAATTCTACCCCCATATCAGCAGAAGACCACTCCGTATATAAAGGATATATATTTAAAAAAACCACCCTGACTTTAAAAATTATAATCACTATACTAAAACCACACTTCTTAATATACTTAGTTGTAAAAAAAAAGAATATAATTACTAAAAGCTTATAAATCAGGTTATAACCCAAACAAATCAAGAAATATTTAAACTATGATAAGCGATGCATTATAGGAAGAAGACGAGAGAAGAAAAAATAATGCCATCTTAAACAAAACCAAGAATATTTTTCCAAAAAACCACCATCTTAATAAAAAAGAATTCACCTTTGAAGGGTTAAAAATACACCTTTGAAGGAACAAAAATAAAAGTCAAAAATATAGTATAATGGTTAAAGTGTATAAAACAGAGCGATTAATATAACGAAAACACACTTTAACTTAAATATAAAGTATAGGATAAACCTACACCAATAACCAGAGACTAAATCGGGTTTGAGGAATCGAAAACCATCTTACACGATCAGAATCACTCATTTATTAGAGATTCTCAAAGTCGACACTCTTGGCTTTAAGTGTTTCCACCAATTTAGTGGTCGAAATTAAATCCTGTTGCAATTTTTCAATTGTCAAATCTCGTTTCCGAGCATCTTCTTGCAGAGATGCGATAAGAACTTGCTGCTGGTTAATTACTAAATCCGTCTTAACCATATAATCTTGAAAAGCCTTTATATCTTGTTTAAAAATTTGTTGTAGTTCATCAATTTTTTTTATCCAAAACCTCCATAAACAGTTCATAAGTTAATTCAGTGCGTTGCGATTGAGCTTGCTTCTTTCCATTACCGTTCGGGTTGCGCCCCGGTTCTCGTCCTTTAGATCTAAGAGCCATTTCTGTTTGCATATCTTCAAAAATTCACAATAAACTCTTAACGATAAGTCCAAAAAAATAGCAAGAATCTTTTGGTGTAGGTAAAAATAAGTTGGATAAGGGTGATCAAAGGTTTAAAAAAGTAAAGGTTATGGAGCGAATCTAAAACAGTACTCACTCCATGAGCGTCTCCCACTGACCTCATGAATCTCATCTCTTACTAAAATAAAGTTTCTTTCCAGGCATCTGTTTTAAAGCCTGCGAGAGGACAGCAACAAAATTAATTGTGAATACACAATTTCTCTGCTGTCTGGTTTGGGAATTTTGGAGCTGAATAGCAGGCTTCTGCACATGCCTTGCATCTTACTGTGTGTACTAATTCTCAATAGTCTTGAAAAGAATCCAAAGAATTTAAGTATTACAGATATGTATGTGGTATCAACAGCTTTATTTAAATTAAAAACATGCAGCATACTTCTTACATAAAGCAACAAACCTGATCATATCCACACTACATTTGAAAGCAGAAGCAAATATCCAGGAATAGTGAAACAGGGCACAACTGCTTGAAATGCTAAAGCAGACGAACACTTTCAACCTCTACCGAGACTGGAGCAATAGTAATAATGCATTAATTTTTAGAACATAAGCCAGGGTTGCTCTGTGTTCTCGCATTGGGGGTAAGGCAGGAACTCTCCGCTGTACGGTCACATGCTGTCTCTCTTGCCATAAGAGTATGGACCCACATTTGTCTTTGTGTCGTTGAAATCTGAGATGGTACCCAAAGTTTCCATCAGACGTGTCACCAAACAGGTGCTAATGCTGCATCTTCGTGACTTTAAGTTTCTGCAAGAATAAATTAAGAAAATAAGTGCCCTTGATTAGACTAACAATAAAACACAGAACTGTACAGAGCAGGAACAGGCTCCTTGCCCCAAAATGGTCTGCTATATTCAGATATGTTCATAGGTTATATTCAGTTATATCAGAGTGCTTATTCAAGAACTAATCATACTCATACAAGAAGAACACACACACATTTTAA
The DNA here is from genome assembly GCF_048418815.1 of Hemitrygon akajei. Taxonomy (NCBI): domain Eukaryota; kingdom Metazoa; phylum Chordata; class Chondrichthyes; order Myliobatiformes; family Dasyatidae; genus Hemitrygon; species Hemitrygon akajei. The sequence continues at coordinate 56,560,567 of NC_133137.1, forward strand.
TATGAATCTACAACACTAAAGGAAATTTAGCAAAAGGAAGAGGCCAGAATTGGGTGTTGGTATCACTGTCTTATATAATGTGTAGTTTGTTGGTAAGTGCAGCAGTACTTTGCAAACACATAAAATTATTATACATTAATAAGTAAATTTTACACATTACTAAGTAAAGAAGAGCAAAGTAGTGTTCACGAGTCCATGGACCATTTATAAATCTGATGGCTGGGGTTGGGGGAGATGGGACAAATCTGTTTGAATCATTGAGTGTGGGTCTTCAGGCCCCTGTACCTCTGCCCTGATAGTAGTAATGAGCACAGGGCTTGCCCCAGATGGTGAGGATCCTTATTGATAGATGTTGTACTCTTCAGGCACTAGCCCTTGAAGATGTTCTTGATAATGGAGAGGGTTGTCTCTCTAAGGAGAGGCTGAGTCTGCAATCTTTTGTAAGCTCTTGCAATCCTGTACAATGGAGTAACCATACCAGACTGTGATGCAGCCAGTCAGAATTCTCTCCATTTTACATCTATAGAAATTTGCAAGAGGCTTTGCAAAATGATTCTTCTTCCCACACTTACTGCAGGACTTTCCATAAGCAGGAGACTTCCTTGGGATGTGTCTGCCTCCATCTTTGTTGTTTGAGCCTGTCTCTTTGCTACGCAGTTGCTTTGTGAAATGCCATGTGCTTTGCTCCTCTGTTTTCACAGCTTGCACTGTCACCTGTTTGGTGCATCCCCCTAGCTTGTACTTGTGTGGTCTCTGCACATATTCACAGCCTTTTTTAACGTTAAATCTTTTTCCCAAAGCAATCTTCCTTGGAGTTCATTATGTAGGATTCCACAAACTATTTTGTCTCTGACTAGTGAGTCGCTCAAGTCTCCAAACTCACAGGACATGTTCAGTATGTGAAGCTTAGCTAAGTATTGGTCAAAGCTGACACCTTCCTTCTGTTCAGAGGAAAAGAACTTGCATCTCTCAAATGTGACGTTTTTACTTGGGGAAAAAATGCTCCTCAAATCTTGTTATCAGAGTGTCCAAAGTAAAGGCTGTCTCATCAACTTGAAAGCTGTTGTAGATGTCGAAAGCATCTTCGCCAATTAGATGTAAAAATATGGATGCTTTAAATTTTTCCTCCAATCCACTAGATCTAGTCACTGCTAAATACTGTGCATCATTGAAGCATTAGGTTATCAGTTAAATTCCTGGTAAACTGAGTAGGAGTGGGAGGAAGGTTATCTATTGTCTAATTTTCAGGCTCTCACCTGGCAGCCACTTGGTGAACCCTGTTACCTTTGGCAGCTTCAAAGGGTGACCTCTTCCTCATCACTCAGATCTGCACAGTAGCTAAGTCACTGGGAACAAGAATAACTCATTTGAAGAGAAACAATATGCAAAGTTATGAAGGATGGCAAGGTCATGTCAGGGTTAGCACAACACTAATACAGTGCCAGTGGCCCGGATTTAATTCCACCACTGTTTTTCCATGAATGCATGTGTTTCATCTGGGTGCCACGGTTTCCTCCCATATTTTAAAGACATACGGGTTTGTAGGTTAATTGGTGACATGAAGTAGTTGGGCAGTGCAGGCTCATTGGTCTGGTAGCACCAGTTACCAGACTAAGTAAATAATGAAAAGGAAAACGAAAAGCAGGAAAATCTTTAGGGGCTGCTCAAAAGGCAGTAGTATGTTTTGGCTTCCATTTCTGTCAAGTTGGATCTGATTTATCATTTACTGCCTTCCCCCATGAAGCTTAACAAATCCAGACTGTCCCAAGGACAGTCCTGATGAAGGGTCTCAGTTTGAAATCTTGACTGTTCATTTTCCTACATAGATGCTGCCTGACCTAATGAGTTCCTCCTGTATTTTGTGTGTGTGGCTGTCCTGAGGTAACAAAGATCCGTGCATACGTTTCTTCTGTGTAGGCCACTATTGCCTCAACATTAACAATTCTTAACACTCTTGTTCAAATCCTTCAATGACCTCACCTCTCTCATTGCTGTAATCTTCTTCAAACCCCCTGTTCACAGAGAAGTTTTTGTTCCTCCACCTCTTGTGCCTTCTCCTTTCTTTAATCACCAGGCCTTTAACCATTTAGGCTCCAAGCATTGTTAAGCCATCCAGTAAGTTGGTCTCCTTATTGTTCTCCCTCCCCTTAATATTATGTTTAAACTGCACCCGTTTGATCATGTACGTGGTTCCCATTACTCATAATTCCTTCATTAATCTCAGAATCAGGTTTATTTTCAATGTCACACATGATGTGAAATTTGTTGTTCTGCAGCAGCAGCACATTGCTAAATTACTAAAACTTACAGAATTAAAAAATATAAACTTTAGCCTAATTTTAAACGCAAAGTACACTGCAGATGCTGTGGTCAAATCAAGACGTACAAACAAGCTGGACGAACTCAGGAGGTCGGGCAGCATCCGTTGACACGAACAGTCGACAGATGCTGCCCAACCTGTTGAGTTCATCCAGCTTTTTTGTACGTCTTGATTAGCCTAATTTTAGCCCTGTGGCATACTGTGGAACAGTTTATCTTGTCAAGGGCACCATACAACTACAGATGTTAAAGTAACTGGCTTATAATTATCTGCCTTTTGCCTACAGCCTTTATTGATCAGTAGCGTGACATTCACCTTCTTCCAATCTGCTGGGACCTGCCCAGAGTCCAGAGAATTTTGGTAAATTATCACCAAAGCCTCCATTATAACTTCTGCCATTACTTTCAGTACCCTAGATGCACTCTATCAGGACTAGGGGACTTATCTATCTTAAAGGCTACAAGTTTGTTCAGTACTACCTCTCTAGTGATAACTATTGTATTGAGGTCCTCACCTCCCAACGCATCCATAACATCTCTCTTTAGCATGTTAGGAGTGTCCTGCACTGTGACGAGCAAGACAAAATAGTCATTCAAAGACTTTGCCATTTCCCCGTTATCCAATATCAATTCCCCCTTCTCTGCTTTTCTGCTTAATATAATTATAAAAACTTTTACTATCTGTTTTTATATTTTGTGCTAGTTTATTTTCATAATCTAGCTTCCCATTACTTAATGCTCGCTTAATGGTTCTTTGTTGGTTTTTAAAGTTTTCCCAATCTTCCAGTTTCCCACTACTCTTGGCGATTTTGTACACATGACCTTTAGTTTGATTCCTTCTTTTATTTCCTTAGTTATCCAAGGTTGGCTCTCCCCACCCTTAATGTCCTTGTTTTTAACTGGAATATACTTTTGTGGAGCACCGTGAAAAATCTCTTTGAATGTTTCCCACTGTTCCTCAATCGTCCCACCATATAGCCTGCGTTCCCAGTCTACACTAGCCAAACCCTCCCTCATCCCCTTGTAGTCTCCATTGTTTAGGCAGAATACACTGGTTTTCAATTGAACCATTGCACCCTCCATTTGTATGAGAAACTCAGTTATGCTGTGATCACTCTTTCCACAAGGATCCCTAACTACAAGATCACTAATTTTACCTGTCTCATTGCACAGGACCAAATCTAAGATAGCACGTTCCCTTGTAGGTTCAGTAACATGCTGTTCAAGAAAGCTATCAAGGATGCATTCTATGAAGTCCTCAAGACTGCCTCGACCAACTTGATTGACCCAATCTATGTGCAAGTTTAAGTCCCCCATGATAATTGCTGTTTCATTCTTACATGCCTCAGATATTTCTCTGTTTATTGCCTCTGCTACTGTAATGTTATTATTCAATGGCTGATAGACAACTCCCTCCAGTGATTTTTCCTCTTTACTATTCCTAATCTCTACCCAGATGGATTCAACATTCTGCTCCTTAGATCTTCTCTCTCTTTCAATCTTTTTATTAATATTTAGAATATTATGAATGAGATACAATTCAAATAATGGTAAGGGATTACAAATATATAGACTCCCATTATACATAAAGAAATACATAAACAATGAATACAGCATAAGTAAGTTTCCCAAAACATAAACCATATAGTATATATATGAACAAGGTAAGTTTAGATATTCCATAATATATAGTATAAAAAAGAGAAAAAAAAAATCTATCTAAGAAAGTTAGCTAATCTACTAATCTAGTATCAAGAAAAAGAAAAAAAAAACAAAGAAAAAAAAACTAAAAAAAACTTTTAAAAAAGAGAAAAAAAAAGGGCTGTTCATAGTATCTCACGAGCATACATAAACATCAATGACGTCAACTCCGATCCTCTCAACATACATACGATTAAAGCTGAAAAAAAACCGATAAGCCTGGCACAGGGCCATTACATCATATGAAAATATTGAATAAATGGTCTCCATATCTTTTCAAATTTAATAGAAGTATCAAATACAGCACTTCTAATTTTTTCTAAATTTAGACATAACATAGTTTGAGAAAGCCAATGAAATACCGTGGGAGGATTAATTTCCTTCCAATTCAACAAAATAGATCTTCTAGCCATCAAAGTGAGAAAAGCAATCATTCGACAGGCGGAAGGAGATAAGTGAAGTAAGTCCATCATCGGTAAACCAAAAATTGCGGTAATAGGATGGGGTTGTAAATCAATGTTCAATACCGCCGAAATAATATCAAAAATATCTTTCCAATATTTTCTCAAAAGTGGACATGACCAAAACATATGAGTTAAAGAAGCGATTTCTAATTGACATCTGTCACAAATAGGGTTTATATGAGAATAAAAATGAGCTAATTTATCCTTGGACATATGGGCCCTATGTACAACCTTAAATTGTAATAATGAATGTTTGGCACATATAGATGATGTATTAACTAATTTAAGAATTCTATCCCAATTCTCAATAGGAATAATAAGATTAAGTTCTCTTTCCCAATCATTTTTGGTCTTATCAAAGGGCACTGAACGTATCTTCATAATTATATTATAAAGTTTTGATATAAGCCCTTTTTGAAAAGGGTTTAATTCAAACAAACTTTCCAAAGTATCTGAAGACAGAGAATTTGGGAACGAAGGAAGTACCGTACTTAAAAAATGCCTAACCTGTAAGTATCTAAAAAAATGAAATCTAGGCAAATTATATTTATTAGCTAGTTGCTCAAAGGACATAAAACAGTTGTCCAAAAATAAGTCGGAAAATCTTAATAATCCCTTAGTTTTCCAAGCCAAAAAAGCATGATCTATAATTGAGGGGTGGAAAAAACAATTAGATACAATAGGACTATTTAACACGAATTGAGTCAACCCGAAAAATTTCCGAAATTGAAACCATATACGTAAGGTATATTTAACTATCGGGTTGTCAATTCGCTTCGGCAATTTAGAAAGAGCAAAAGGGAGAGATGTCCCTAAGATAGAACCCAGAGCATAAGCAGAAACCGATTTGGTTTCCAAACTCACCCAATGAGGGCCAAAAGGACCATCCCATTCTTTCAACCAACATATCAAATATCTAATATTAACTGCCCAATAATAAAATCTGAAATTGGGTAATGCCAACCCACCATCCTTCTTTGTCTTCTGTAAGTATATTTTACCTAACCTGGGATTTTTATTCTGCCATATATATGAGGAAATTTTTGAATCAACATTAGTAAAAAAGGATTTCGGAATAAAAATTGGTACCGCTTGAAAAACATATAAAAATTTAGGTAAAATAACCATCTTAATAGCATTAATCCTACCTATCAGAGATAAAGATAATGGTGACCACTTAGTAAACAAACCTTTAATCTGATCAATTAAGGGTAAAAAATTAAACCGAAATAATTCTTTATGGTTTTTGGTAATTTTAATCCCTAAATAAGTAAAAGAATCATTAGCTAATTTAAAAGGTAAAATACCATAATTTGGGACCTGTCTATTCAAAGGAAACAATTCACTCTTATTAAGATTTAACTTATACCCAGAAAACTCACTAAATTGAGCCAACAATGATAAGACTGCTGGAATAGATTTCTCAGGATTAGAGATGAATAATAATAAATCGTCTGCATATAAAGATACCTTATGAATATCTGTTCCACGATTAATACCCAAAATATCCTGTGATTCTCTGATGGCAATTGCCAAAGGTTCTAAAGCGATGTTAAATAGTAATGGACTAAGAGGACAACCTTGTCTAGTGCCCCGAAATAAACGAAAAAATGGAGATCTTTGATTATTAGTAAACACCGAGGCTACTGGAGTTTGATATATCAGTTTAATCCAAGAAATGAAGGTCGGACTGAAATTAAACTTCTCCAACACATAAAATAAGTAAGGCCATTCAACTCTATCAAATGCTTTTTCCGCATCTAATGAAATAACACATTCTGAAGTATTATGTGAAGGAGTATAAACAATATTCAATAATCTCCTAACATTGAAAAAAGAATAGCGATTTTTAATAAAACCGGTTTGGTCTTCCGAAATAATTTGGGGTAATACCTTCTCCAACCTAGAAGCCAGCAACTTGGAAAAAATCTTAGAATCCACATTCAATAAAGATATTGGTCTGTAGGATGCACAATCAGTAGGGTCTTTATCTTTCTTCAGTATTAAAGAAATGGAAGCTCTATAAAAAGATTGTGGCAACTTCCCCAATCTAATTGCTTCTTCAAAAACCTTGCATAGCCAAGGAGATAGAGTATCAGAAAAACATTTTAAAAATTCTACTGTATACCCATCTGGACCTGGTGCTTTCCCAGAATTCATTGAGGAAATAACCCCTTTAATTTCCGCATCCGTAAACGGAGTATCTATTACTGAAAGATCATCAGATGATAGTTTTGGAAAATTCAATTTCCCGAGAAAATCACACATGGTATTATGATCCTGAGGGAATTCAGATTTATACAGGGAGGTATAAAAGTCTTGAAAAGACTTATTTATGTCATCATGGTTAACTGTCAAATCCCCATTCTGCTGTCGAACCTTAGTAATCTGGCGTTTAACTGAAACATTCTTCAGCTGACTAGCTAACAGTTTTCCTGATTTATCACTATGTATATAGAAATCAGATCTGGTTTTCATTAATTGATTTTCTATCGGAGATGTAAGTAATAAACTATGTTCCATTTGAAGTTCAACCCTTTGTTTATAAAGTTCCATGCTAGGAGTAGTCGAATATTTCTTGTCAATCTCTTTAATTTTATCAACCAGTAAAAGAGTTTCCTTCTTAATGCGTTTTCTCAGACCAGCAGAATACGAGATAATCTGTCCACGTATATACGCTTTTAAAGTGTCCCAAAGTGTTCCGCATGAGATATCCTCCGTGGAATTAGTTGAAAAGAAGAAATCAATCTGTTCCTTCATAAATTTAATAAAGTCCGGTTCTTGCAATAAGGTAGAGTCAAATCGCCATTGTCTAGCATTTAAAGCTGTATCCGTAAAATTAATAGAAAGTTTTAATGGAGCATGGTCAGAAATAGCTATAATATCATAATTACAACCAATTACCGATGGAATAAAACAAGAGTCAATAAAAAAATAATCAATTCTCGAATAGGAGTGATAAACATGTGAGAAAAAAGAAAACTCTTTGTCATTAGGATGACGAAATCTCCAAATATCAAAAACTCCATTATCAGTCAAAAAGGAGTTAATACAAGTGGCCGACTTATTGGGTAGAGTCTGAATAGGTGTAGATTTGTCCATCAAAGGAATTAAACAACAATTAAAGTCACCACCCATTATTAACTTATATTCATTTAAATTAGGTAAAGAAGTAAATAAGGACTTAAAAAAGTCAGGACAATCCACATTCGGGGCATAAACATTAACCATAGCAACCTTTTTATTACCGAGTAAACCCGTAATTAACAAAAATCTACCATTCGGATCCGAAAGGATATCGTGTTGAACAAATGCAATAGAGGAGTCAATAAAAATTGAAACTCCCTTAACTTTGGCATTCGAATTCGAATGATACTGTTGACCCCGCCAAGACCTAAAAAAGCGATATTTGTCCTCCTTCCTCACATGAGTTTTTTGTACAAAAATAATATGAGCATTAAGTCTTTGGAATACTTTGAAAATCTTCTTTCGTTTAATCGGATGGTTTAATCCATTAGTATTCCAAGACACAAAGTTAATGGTTTGAGCCATGTTTCTAAAGTCATCCCTTTGGTATATAAAGGGTTAACCATGTTATAAACTCATGCATCCGGAAGAGGGACAAAAATAAAGAGCGGACCCGGAAGTGACGACATCGTAGACATATTTGTAGTTCAAGAACAGCCCAAGTAAAAAAACTAAAACAAATTGATAAGAGAAAAATTAAAAAAGAAAACAGACCAACCCCCACCCCCGTATGAAAAAGAAAAAAAGCCAAAATATGGCTAGAAAAAAGAAAAAATGAAACTAACTCTACCCCCATATCAGTGGCAGACCACTCCGTGTTTAACGGATATATATAAAAAACCACCCGAACTTTAAGAATTATGATCGCAGTACTAAAAACTGCGCTTCTTAATATGCTGAGTTGTAAAGAAAAAGGGAATAAAATCATTAAAAGTTTATAAATCGGGTTATAACCCAAACAAATCAAGAAGTATTTAAACTATGATAAGCGATGCATTATAGGAAGAAGACGAAAAAAGAAACAATAACGCCATCTTAAACTAAACCAATACTTTGCAAAAAACCATTATCTTGATATTAAACAAAAAATTCACTTCGAAAGGTTAAAAATATACCTTCAAGGGAACAAAAATAATAGACAAAAATATAGTATAGTAGTTAAAGTGTATAAGACAGAGCGATTAATATAACGAAAACACACTTTAACTTAAATATGAAGTATAGGATAAACCTACACCAATAACCAGAGACTAACCCTGGTTTAAGAAATCGAAAACCATCTTTCACGATCAGAATCACTCATTTAATGGAGAGTAGTAACTGTATCAGTAGGGAAGTTCTCCTCCAAATACTTTTTCGCTTCAAAGGTAGACAAAAATACTTTACGCGGAGCATTCGGGGGGGAGATCCTGAGCTTCGCCGGGTATAAGAGCGCAGGTTTTAGATTTTTCTCATAACATTCAGACATCAGAGGTTTAAAAAGCAGCCTTTTTTTCATAACTTCTGGGCTGAAATCTTGCACCAAACGAAAACAATAATCACGAAATTTAATCATCCCAGCCCTTCGAGCTTCACGAATGAGTTGTTCTTTATCGTGTACGTAATGAAATCGGACGATTACCACCGGGGGCTTATCTGAAACCGTCGGTGATCGACTCCAAATTCTATGTGCTCGGTCAAGTAGCGGAGGGTTTACTGGAAAAACCGACGGAAACGCATCTTTTAGAAATTGAGCAAAGTATTTCGAAGGATCGCCTTGTTCTATGCCATCTGGGAGACCAAGTATGCGTAGGTTCTGTCTTCTGGACCGATTCTCCAAATCGACACTCTTGGCTTTAAGTGTCTCCACCAGTTTAATAGTCGAAATTAAATCCTGTTGCAATTTTTCAATTGTCAAATCTCGTTTCCGAGCTTCTTCTTGCAGCAATGTGATAAGCGCTTGCTGCTGGTTAATTACTGAATCCGTCTTAACCATATAATCTTGAAAAACCTTTATATCTCGTTGAAAAGCCTGACGTTGTTCCTCAAATTTTTTATCCAAAAGCTCCATAAGCAGTTCATAAGTTAACTCAGTGCGTTGCGGTTGAGCTGGCTTCTTTCCATTACCGTTCGGGTTTCGCCCCGGTTCTCGTCCTTTGGATCTAAGAGCCATTTCTGTTTCCTTAGATCTTATATCGCCTCTCACCATTGCCCTGATATCATCCTTAATTAAGAGCACTACCCGGCTCCCTTATCTTCCTGCCTATCCTTCTGTATTACTTGATATCCTTTGATATTTAATTCCCCACCCTCTCCACCCTGCAACACGTCTCTGTAAAGCCACTAAATCAAACCCCTACGTACTGATTTGTGCTCAAGTTCACTGATCTTATTTCGAATACTATGGGCATTCAGATAAAGTGCCCTTCCACTGTTACGAACCCCGTAACTGGGTCACTTACCAGCAAAGATAGAGAGGTCCGTTGAAGTCTGATGGTACTATTTTTAACAGTATTTATTGATAAAAATACACAAAAATAATATCAATGCAAACATACAGATAATATACATCGTCAATACTAAATTTAAAAGTGCGGGTATAATAATAATCAATAAGAAATAGCTCTATCGTTGTCTAGGGGATAATGTATTGTCCGATGGAAATATAAAAGTCACTCAGTTCATTCAGGCTGCAGCATTTTGGTTGGAGAGAGAGACAGATTTTTGAAACTTGCCGGCTTTCCTTTATCCAATCTTGATCCGTATTCGTCCTTTAGCGAGGCCGTTCCGTGGAAGACTTGTCATCCGGGCAAGGATGGACACACACGAGCCCCCACCGGTCTCATACGTTTCTCCTGGTGCGTCTAAAGGGGTTGTTCCCCCTTTATCCTTTTATCCTTATTCACGGGGTCTCAGATGTCAATCAGGTTGGGATGATGCAATCCCTCAACCAGCCCACTCTGGTCATTCCCTGAGGGCTTCAATGAATAGTACAGTACTCAATACACAATTCCGTCTCCAAGAGACAATAGTCGTCATCAATGGTTCCGCCTTTCTGGGGCCAGGACACACATTCCAAACCCTTGTGGATTCTGCGTGTCTCTCTCTCATTTCCTGGGTCCCAGGCCCGAATTAATAGCGATCTTGCGATTCTCAAAAAGGAGGGGGCTACTTTGTACCCTTCAGCCCCTCAGAGTTGTGGCACATTCGTAACACCACTCATTGTGCTTTTAAAACCTTGTAATCTTCTACTCTTTTTGCACTTGACTTTTCTTTATTCCTGTCTTACTTTTCTCTTTTTTATCTGTTGCTTTTTTAAAATCTTTATCCATACTTTTACTTTATCCATACTTCTCTAAACTGTTGAACCCACCCCCCTACTATTTAGTTTAAACCCCTGTCCACAGTCCCAGTTATGCAATTCACTAGGATCCAGGTCCCAACATAGTTCAGATAGAGCCTGTCCCAATGGTACAGCTCCCTTCTTCCCCAATACTGGTGCCAATTTCTCATGAATTCAAACCACTTCTCCCACACCAATCCTTGGGCCACACATTTAACTCTCTAATCTTTTTGATCCCATGCCAATTTGCCCGTGGTACAGGTAGTAATCCAAAGATTACCACCTGTATTGACTGGTCTGGTGTTGCATGAGCAAGATTTTAAACAATGGTGCAAACTTTTGCAATTTCTTTCTTATAAAATATACATGCTTCACTGCTCAAGTGAGACAACAGATTGGCAATAGGCAAAAACCCATTGCATCCGTTATGGAAATGAAAATCTATAGATGTTAGAAGTCTAAAACAATAGTTGAGAGAAGCTGGAAACATTCATCATGTCAAGTGGCATCTGTGAAAGGAGAAACAGGACAAAGTTTTCTAAATCTTTGCAGGACTGAAACACAAAGGCTTCTGTCGATGTTGGAAATCTAGAACAACACACACATAATGCTATGGGTACTTAGCAGTCTAAGCCCAATCATTGGAGAAGAATAAGCAGCTTTAAGCATGCCTTGGAGTCCTTTACACCCAACCAAGAGAGCAGCAAATGTTTAAAGTTTCACCCAGTTGTCATGACTTCTGTCAGTGAAGTACTTACTCAGTGCGATATTGAACAAGGAGCACAGCTTAATCACTGTGACAGAGGCAAGAGATTTAGGATGTTTCTCCTTGAGCTTTGAAGGCTGAGAGGCAAAATGAAAGAAGTGTATAAAATTAAAAGAAACATTGATAAGGTAAGCAATAAGAATCTTTTTCCAGGGTAGGAATGAAAAATACTAGAGAGCAAATACTCAATTTAAGTTAGGAGGTGAGTTTGCAAGGCTTTTTTTTCTGCACAGGGACAGGTACCACAGCAATTGTTGGAGTCTGATAGGACAGCCGTTTCATAGACTTGAAGCACCACTTTTCTGTTCTTTTGGAATGTTAACACTGAGGGAGTGCTGGCATTGATCCCAGGAGAAAGTTGGATATAACGGCATTGAAATGCAGAGGAAATTTCGGAGCAATCACTGTGTAGGTCCCCAGCACAGTACCAGGAAGCATCTCCATGAAAATGTCCATCTTCGCCCTACTTGAAACCCCTCATTTATTTTCAACCAGTAAATCAAACTCATTTTCCTCGAAATGTCCATAAAGCTTTTATTCAAGTTTAAGTGCAGTAATAATTCCAGTCAAACAAAGAAGAAAGTAAGAGGGTTACAGGCAGCTAATGTCTCCTAATAGAGATGATAAGGAAAATAAGGCATAGTTTCCCTTGTATCTCTGCCCGATGTTGAATTAATTGATGTTATTAAGATTCTCCCTAACACTTCCATTTCTCTGAAGACCTTTGCATCAATTTAAAAGGAACAAAATCCGTAAGAACAATGTATTACAATCTCAAAATACAATTACTATATTGTGTGTGACAGGCATTCCCGGGACTCTGTCCTGGAGTGATGACAGAAAGTACAATTAACTTGCTGCTAAATTCTTGCAATCCTTTGTTGGCTACCAATACTCACACTGCTAACAAGAAAATGATTTATTGATAATTTGTATCGGCACTGGCCAAGTGTTTACATAATTGGAAACATCAATAGCATATATTAATATAGCGTCCTAGCTACTCCGCATTTGGCTTCCGGTATCATTTAAAGTTGATTTTCAAGTTCCTTTACTTCATTTGAAAGCTGCCAATGCAACCGGAGTGCATCACTGGATCGTTTTTGTTTTATAATCCTGCTCCAGTTCTTAAGTCTTTTTCTGCCGATCTCTTATAATTAAACAATCTCTCTCAAAAGATGATTGACAGGTCAGCTTTTTTGAACTGAGTCCCTTAACTACGGAATTCAATACCTAAAACTATAAGGGGTGCAGACATAGTTGACACTTATAAATGCCAACTCAAAACTCATTTATAACTTGCTTTTAACTAACATCTTTTTGTCTTTTATTTTCAGTTTTTATTTTTATGTCGGGTCTTTATCTCATTGTAAAATATTTTGAACTATATCGTCTGTATGAAAAGCGCTCTATAAATAAATTACCATTACTGTACTATGTGATTATCAATACCAGCATTATATTCATATTAAACATCATCGATCAATATATAATCCAGAGAAAGTGGTAATAATACACAGACCTGCCTGGGACAGCCCGTACTCCGTCCGGCGAGCTGAGGTGGAAGACAAAGGCGACAAGGAGGACGGTGAAGAGTTTCAGCCAGTTCATGACTTTTAAATGTGGAGTTACAAACAAGTAGGAAGACGTTGGGAGAAACTTTTAGCGACAAACTGTGAACCTCCTTATCTTGCGTTGGAACAACTTCTACCGCACTCTGTTTACAGATAAAGGTGAAGAAGCGGTTTATAATTCAGATTCTAGCCGTCTGCATCGAATGTGATAAATCACTTAACGTTTTGCGTTATTTCCCATCTGCAAAATCAGATTGGACATTCGTTGCAAACATTAATTCTTCCAGATCGCTGCATTATACAATATTCATTTAAACATATTTACATTAACATTCACTAACGCATGTCCACAAGCAAAAAAAATCGCCAATGTTCTAATTGTAGAGGTGGTTACGAGCTAGGGTGTGGGACATGATTCATTCGGGGAAACCGGAGATGGACGCGAATCCAAATAGATAAGGGCATTTTGAGAGAGAGTTCAGTTTGAAGTGCGATTTGTTAGATACTTACGGGAAGTAGCGCCAACACCTCAACTGGAATTCAGACTCTCCCGAAGCCCTCTCTTTCTCGAGTATGCTGGTTTCTGCTCTCTTGTGTTTCCCATTGCTGGCGATTGCTTCGGGTCTTTTATAGCCCAGCACCTCTCGGTGATATTTTGACGTCAGTCGGCTGAAAAGACACCCAGTGAAGGAACTTGATAAATCCCCTGTGGACAGTCAGTGCCCTGGATACAGTCCAGGCGTCAACACACCAGTTCAGTCTAACCCAGAACGATTTAGCAGGAGTTGCAACGGCAGAGCTCGGTACTTCTTTCATTGCCAACACCCACTTTGTAGAGTTTACAACTGAAGTTAAGATGATGATACTAAGTAAAGCGAACCCTCGAGGGATAATGCGAACAAACGGACAAACTCAGGTCTCCCACCCCTGATCTCATTAAGTTACGGACCCACTGCTGCCATTGTCTGGTTTCGAGACGTCTGACAGAAGACAGATGAATAATTTAAAACGTCATGTTCTCCTCAATTTCATGAAGACATTGAGTATGCGACATGGAAACAGGACTGTCTCGGCCCATCTTGTTCATGCACCCCCACCTCGTTCAGAACAATGATGGGGGTCGGAGAGGGAATCTCATTGAAACCGAAGTTTGAAGTATGAGGATAGAGTGGAAATGGAGAGGAATTTTCCTTTTGGTAGGACAGTCTAGAATCAGAAGGCACGGCTTCACATCAAAGGGGTGTCTCTTTGAAAGCGGCTCTAGGAGGGTGGTGGTTGTTGGAATTTCGATGCCATAGGACTCACAAAACAAAAACTTCAGGCCGTCTTCCCACAGGTTGTTAATCCGACTAACTATTCTACTAACTGCCCCCACCCCGAGTATCTACTACCCGGTCACTGCACTGCAAACATTATAAACCTATTTTTATAATGCTGCTTACATTATAAGTACATGTCAGTAGTTATGTATTTATGTACATTTTATTCCATATCTTTAACTTTTTTAATATAATTATTTTTCTTGATGATTGTTGAATGTTGTTGCTTTATGTTGAATGTGGTGCCACCACACCACAGCAAGTACGTAATACATGTATATAGCGAATAAACGTGACGCTTGAGTTGATCCTTGTTCCTTGAGAAGGTGGAAAAATGAGGCTCAGATAAAGAAACAATTAGCAGAGTAGACGACATTTTGCCAAATGGCTTAAATCTACTCTAACAGTATATTTTGTGCTGTTATTGTCTTACGTCGACCATAATGCTTACCTGAGCTAGTCCCATTTGCCTGCATTTGGCACATATCTTGCTAAAACTTTAATATCCCTGTACTTGTCTAAATGACTTTTAAACAGTGTAATTGTTCCCACCAATACAAATTCCACAGGCAACTCGTTCCACATACTCACAACACTCTGAGTGAAAGAGTTGCCGTTTGGCTGCTCTTTAAATTTTCAAACATTAGGCTTTCCTAACGAAAGGACAGCAAAGCGCAGAACGTTTGCAGAATGAGGCCAACCCTATCGTCCCGCACCAGGAAAACCTCCTGCAAATTGGATGACACACATTCCATTTCATCTGTCACCTTCAGCAATAACCCATACAAGCTGAAAACAACAGACTGCTCTCACAGAACTGCCAAAATGAAGTACCTACAGTGTAACAGTAAAAATATGAATCAGAGCGTTACACGTACTTTGGCTGCTGCATGGATTCTCGACTAGGCGAAACGCAATCTGAATATTTGACGCTTTACTGTATCTGAAAATGAATGAACTTCCTTTGACAACGTGTAAACGAATGCAGTCTAACCAATAAGAATAACTGCATTGCTTCTTAGAATGCTTAGCTATGGAATGAAAATAATCTTATTCCTGTCAGTTTGTCAAAATTACTTGATATCAACAAAGGTCTCTTTGATTGGTCAGTGCCATTTGACAAGGTTTGGACATGAATTCCTATCTGAATACACTGTACTGATGCTGAGAGGTAGGGTCTTTCCCAAAGATTGAAAGTGAGTTCCTTTTCATCCTTTGCCTATTTCACTTAAAATTGAATAAAACTTTAATATATATTGATCAAGCAAAATTAATGCAATGGAAATATTTATTTTTAAATTCCAATCAGTAAAATAGTGTGTTCAAGTTATTGTTAGCTATGCAGAAACACCATTCATGAACACTGACAAATATCGCAAATTGTTGACAAAAAAATTCCTTGGATACAGTTGAGGTCACCTTGTTGTCTGGGGTGAGTTTTGTAATTATCTAAGATTCCCTGGATATATTCCTAATGCTTGAAGTAGGAGGATAATCTGGAAACTTTTTTCTTTGCTGGAGGGATGGCAATCAGCTGTCTCTAATAGAATTTAGGAAATGTCAAAATGCTTAGCTTCCAATTTTCCTCTTGCACCATCACGACATCTCCTGCATTTGAAAGAAATACCTCTCTGCTTTATTAGAGAGCAGGTAAACAACTTTCTTGGTAAACAATGAAGGGAATCGATGTGATTGAATGGGACTCCTGAAATTTAGTAATTTATTCGTTCATTCTAAAAATGGAAACACTTATTGAAGGTTATTTAAAAGCTACATTTATTTATCACATGGAAATTGAAATGAAAATTCAGTGAAATGTATCTTTTTGCATCAATGACCAACACAGTCTGAGGATTGTGCTGGGAGCAGCCCACCAGAGTCGCGACACTTCTGGTGGCAACATAGCAAGCCCACAACTCACTGCACCTAGCCATAAGTATTTAGAATGTGGGAGGAAATCCTGGGAGATTGTACAAACTCCTTA
The DNA here is from genome assembly GCF_048418815.1 of Hemitrygon akajei. NCBI lineage: Eukaryota > Metazoa > Chordata > Chondrichthyes > Myliobatiformes > Dasyatidae > Hemitrygon > Hemitrygon akajei. The sequence continues at coordinate 56,577,043 of NC_133137.1, forward strand.
AGGACTGCGGCAGGAATTGAAACCTGATCAGTGATCACTGGCACTGTAAAGTGTTTCACTGGCTGTCACACTGTAGTCATCCATCTAAGTAAAAATTTTCAGTGTGTGCACCTGAATTCAGGTAATTAACCTTTTAAGATATTCAAAGCAAGATAATTCAAGTGTAATTAGGAACACATCTTCACTGACCTCTGATAAGGTTGGCGAGGTTGATGAAAAATGTGGACCCACAGAACCCGGTATTGTCATAAATTGTAAGGGGTCACCCTCTTGAAAGTAACAGCCTCATTCCCAAATTCCAAACATCAGTGAAGGGAAGCAATGGAAATTGTGGACACTGTACCTATGGCGATATTGCAAATAACATGACATTTTTACACAAAGAATAGCTTCCCAACCTTAACAACCAAATAACCCAATGTTTATCCAATGTCATTGACAAAATGCTCTAAACTTACCTTGAGATATTCTGGACTGATGTTCTTAATCGTTTCAGCACCAACCTCCTCTACCTTTGCACTATTTCATCACACTCTTGTAATGAAGATGAGAAAATGCATTGAAAATAAATAACATCTGCTCTTTTATTTTTGTTAAATACGAAAGACACAATTAAAAACAAATCTTGCCTGTTTGGAACGGTATAGCTTGTATTTCAAAAACATTTGTTTAAACTCTAAGATTAATTGGCATTGTACATTTCTTACAATTCAGATACACGTACTGTAAAGAATCACAACTTTAACAATGTCATATGAATTCTGGGAATATGAAACATCTGCATTTATTTAAAACAGAATACATTTTAGAACACTGAACGGTACAACACAGGGACAATTCCTGTGGTGAATGATGTTTGTCATGATGGTCATGATGTCAGATTAAACTCAACTTCTCTGCCTGCATATCATCCATATCTATCCATTCCCTTTGTGTTCAGGTGCCTGTTGAAATGCTCCTGAAATATCTGCTTCCACAACTATGCCTCACAGTGAATTCTAGGAAGTGGCTATTCTCAGTGTGAAAAAGACTTATCTTGCATGTTTCCCTTCTCACTTTCTCTTCACCTTTTAGTGCCTCGCCCTCCAGTATTTGAATTTCCATCTTTGGAAATGGTCTGTAGCTAAATTATCTTTGCCTCTCCTAATGTTATGTTCCTCTGTCAGGTTGAAACCAATTCAAATTTGTCCTGTCTCTCCTTATTGCTCACAGTCTTATCCAGGCAACATTCTGGTGAACTCAAAGCACATGGCAGACGCTGTGGTCAAATCAACATGTACAAACAAGCTGGATGAACTCAGCAGGTCAGGCAGCTTCCGTTGACTGCTCATTTCTGCTGTTTATACGTATTGAACATTCTGGTGAACCTCTTCTGCATCCCCTCCAAAACGTCCATATCCTTGCTGTGATGAGGTGACCAGAAATGCACGCAATTCCTGTTCATGTCATCACTGTAGCTATGTTAATCAAAGCAAATATTGCAAGTAGAATTTATCTGGTACATTATTTGGACCATTGGTTACACCAATAACTTCCTCCTGTTTTAATTTCCATTCTCTCTTGATGTGGCTTATGAAGGCACTCAATGCTGGTTAAACTAAAAAAAATTTTTAAACATATTGCTTTCACTACTGGTTGTAACTCCTCTTATTATCCCTTATCAATGAAAATAATTCAATATCAATAAAATAATGTCAGTGGGGGATACAGTAGTATTTAGTTGCATTAAACACAATATGTAAATCAATGATGTACTGTATGCATTGCCAAAAATATGATATTAATACTCTTAATGTCAGATGGCAAAGCCTCGCTTCTTATTGATTAGCAGACTCAAGATATCTATATGAGGTAATGATGATGAAGTGATTGGCCTCAAACTGTTGTGTTAGAGATATGAGAGCTAAGTTGTCAAGACAAAATAGATTTGCTAGAGTCTTCAGTGACATATCAAATCTCCTCAAACTCCCGATAAATATAATTGCTGGCGTGCCTTTTTTGTAATTGCATTGATTTGCTGGACCCAAGATAGATCTTCATAGATGTTGCCCTGATAATTTTGTCCTCAATGAGTTACTAGACTGGAACACAGTGTTCTGTATCTTGGCCTAAAGCTACATCTTGTCTCTAAATTCTTGGCAAGTAGAATGCCTGAAAGGACAGGTAAAGGGATCATTGGTGCTGGGGAAAGATATCCAGTAATGCATCCAATGATGATGTCACTTTTATGAGGAAGCATAAAGATCAGCAAATCTATTCACTTCTGATAAGGGATTCAGTGGTTTCCCAGTGCTGACCTGAGTTGCTGGGAACTAGGAGATGACACAGCCCTCCTTGCACTGAATATCTGCCAGGTCAAAATGCACAAATTTCAAACAACATGGAAGGTACAGCTCCTTGCTGTCAGGTTTTGCCTTCCAATCGATGTCCTGAGAGAGGAGATGTGATTCTGAATAACATTGACAGTTGCTGTCTGTGGCAACCTTCTTACAGTTTACTCTATCTGAGGGAAGCCAACAATCATGTTGATGTCCTCCCATTTGGTGCAGTGTTACCCAATAAAACAGTAGTTAGAGCCATTGGTTGTGATCCCAAACCAATTCTAGCTTGTTTCCTGAAGTGAATGCTTCCTTATTTTTGATCTACCATCAAATTGCTAATAAGACATAGGAGCAGAATTTGACTATTTGATCCATTGGGCCTGCTCCACCATTTGTTCCTGGCTAACTTATTGCTCCTCTCAATCCCATTCTCCTGCCTCTCCCTGTAATCTTTGATGTCACTGCTAATAAAGAATCTGTCAAACTCCAATATATAAATATACCCAATAACTTGGCTTCCACAGCTATCTGTGATAATGAATTATTCTGATTCACAAACCTCTGGCTAAAGAAAATCCTCATCTCAGTTCCAAAGGGATGTTCTGTTATTACGAGGCTGTGCCTCTGCGTCATGAGCCTGCCAGCCTCTGCAACTTGCCATAAAGCTTTGGGCTTCTGGGTTGCTCAAACATCTGTATTTACTAATTGTTTAAGCCATTAAGACCACATTTGACCACTTTCTGTTTGATTTTGTCAAGTTAATTGTGGCTGGCATGTGTTTCCCACATCCTATGATTATTTCAAGGAGCCTCTCAGTGAAGCCCTACTGTGTGTTGATGGAGAATTATTTTTCTCATGGTGTCTCAAGGCTGTGCCTCCTATGCTCTGTTGGTATTCCTATGTCTAGCCTTTTGTTTCCATCTCTTTATGGCAAGTCTGCTGTTCCTCCACTCCTGGGTGGAGTCATTGCCAGAGCTTATCGTGGAGTACCATTCTCCACTCCTGAGCAGTCTCATGTTCATCTGCACTTGGGTCCATTCCTGCAAGTGTGCACTGTGACTGAATAATTCCACTTCCAATGGTCCCAAAAGAGGTTCTACAGCAGCTTGGACATTGGTCAGTTAGAGGCAAGAATGGCTTCTCTACTTAGTCCATGTCCCAAAGGCTTCATTTCGAAGGTTCCAAAGGCATCGTACCGAGGGTTCCCAAGCTTGGTTCTGAGTTTCTCTTCTCAGAATTGATTGTTTATTGCAAAGTTGGCATAGGATACGAAGATAGGTGAAGGAATAGGTAGTTTTGCAGAAGTAGAGAGACTACAGAAGGACTTATACAGATTAGGAGAATGGACAAAGAAGTGGCAGATGGAATATAGTGTCAAAAAGTGTATGGTCATGTACTTTGGTAGAAGAAATGAAAGGGTTGACTATTTTCTAAGTGTTAGAAAATTCAAAAATCTGAGGCACAAAGAGACTTTAGAGTCCTTCTGCAGGATTCCCTAACGTTTAATCTGTAGGTTGAGATGGTGGTGAGGAATGTAAATGTGATGTTAGCATTTATTTCAGAGGGACTAGAATATAAAAGTAAGGATGTAATGTTGAGGTTTTATCAAACACTGGTAAGTCCTCACTTGTAGTATTGTAAGCATTTTTGGGCTCCTTATTTTTTAGAAAGGATGTGCTGACAATGGAGAGTGTTCCAAAGGAGGTTCACAAAAATGATTCCGCGATTGAATGGCTTTTCATAAGAAGAGCGTCTCATAGCTCTGGGCTTGTATACATATACTTAAGGCAGAGGGTGATAGATTCTTGATTGGCCGGGTTAAGAAGGGATATGGGGAAAAGGCAAGAGATGGAGCTGAGAGGGAAAATGGACCAGCCATGATGAAATGGTGAAGCAGACTCTATGGGCCAAATGACCTAATCCTGTCCCTCCATTTTCTGGTTTTCTGGTCTTCTGGTCTTATATTTTGGCAATCTCTCCAATCTCAGTTTAGCTCTGACTTTTCTGTTCCACTTCATTGTCTGCCTTAATCTGTGCTTCCATTTTGATCTCTTATGCTTCCTTCAGCCTGCCATGGATTGGCATTTCTAGGATTTTAACATAATCAGTTATTGTATTAAATCTATCACGTGACCAAGATGGTGGCGTGACGCAGTTTGCAGCTGCCACTCCAGAGTTGATATCTGTTATTTGTTAAGCGGGGTGCCATGCACAATCCTAATCTGCTGAGAAACAGACTTGGGAGCACGGAGGAACATCTGAAAATCTCCAGGAAGGACTTCTTCATTGCTGTTGCTGTTGTGAGGTCCAGGTCTCTGCTGGGAAGAACTGGCCCCCAGTCCTCGGGATCGTGTTGCCAGTGGCCGTTGGTGGGGGAACCGCTCGGCAGAGGATGGTGCTCAGAGAGGCCGTGCCGGAGGGGATGGTTGGAGGTTTGGAGGTTCCATGGACTTGGAGTCTGCTGCGGTCGGGGCGCTTTCACTGTGTGTTGCGTCTGCGAGGCTGGGTCCGATGGAGCTTTCACTGTGTGCTGCGTCTGCGAGACTGGGTCCTGCGCCATGGAAGTCCATAGCGAGGTTATTCCCTTCTGCCACCTGTGTGGGATGACGAGTCTATTGGGACCCTGAGGACATGTGGAAACTGTGTGGTGGTTTCTTTTGAACTTATAGTCTTTTAATATCTTTGAAATATTTTTACTGGGCCCATGGTCTGTTTTTTTAATCAATTATGGTATCGTCTGCACTGTTGTAACTATATGTTAACTATAACTATATGTAACTATGTAGTTTTGTGTAGGTCTTGTAGCTTTAGTTTTTGGTTTGTTGGGTGGTAGAGTTGGTCTCTTGACTTGGTGTGTCTGGGTAGTCTTGTTTCATCTGGTGGGTTTAGAGCTGCTTTCCGGGGACGCGCTAAGATGGTAGCGCGATCTTAATACGCAGCAGCCTCTCTGGACTCTGGATTTGGGGATTACCAAACATTATGTGGATTTTCTGGTGTAGACTGTTTTGTCGTGTGCTTTTGTGATATCATTCTGGAGAACGTTGTCTCATTTTTTAACTGCATTGCATTTATGGTTCCTAAATGACAATAAACTGAAACTGAACTGAACTGAACATCCATTCTGTTCCTTTATGTATGAGTACTTTTCTTCTGTTATCCTGTTCTGCTCTACCCACAGACTGTTCTGTCCAATCCATAGTAAGATGCTGTTATTTTTTCTCTCATATTTACTTTAGGTCTATAGAAGGAAGGCAGGAAGAGTCTGTGGAAAATCCGTCCATGATCCACTCATTGATATCCATCCAACTTTCCAGGACTTAGCTCATAGCTTTCTCTGCTTGACAGTGAGAGCTTGAATGATTGACGGGTATGGCAAAGAAGGAAGCAGAAAAATGGAAGTTGTGAGGGGCCATGGATCTGAAAGGAGGATATGAGAAGCTGGGAGCTGAGGGGGAGGATCTGACAGAGCAAAGAGGAGTTAATGAGAGATATCTAATAAAGTGGCCATTGAGTGTAGTTCCAAGTAATGATGGAGTAGAACCTGTGGTTGATGTTCCAATGCACCTGCTGCAATTGCTCTTGGTGACACCGGTCTGGAAGTGTAGTCAGGGTAGACCGGATGAATAGTAGCACTTATAAATGGCACACACTCCAGAGACTATTGTGTGCAAGTGGTGTACAGGATGAACGTCTTGGTTGGTGGATGGGTGGCAGTCAAGCAGGATGCTGTGTCTTGCAAAGTGGCAAGAAATTTGAGAATTGATGCAATTGTTCTCATCCAGGCAAGCAGAGAGTATTACAACAATATATCAGACTAATGCTTTGTAGATGGTAGAAAGACCTTGGAAAGTCTGCAGATGACTCACAAACTGCAGGGTGTCTCACTGTCTAGCTGCTATTGGTAGCCACCCCATGGACAGAGAGAATACATATGGTCTGGATGTTAATATTTGGGACCTCAGTAATGATAACACTATTGAATAGCAAGGGTCAGTAGTCTGACTCTTTCCTTCTTTGGCGTAGATATGAGTTGTCACTCTCAGTCCAAGCCTGGATACTTACTAGGTCTTGCTGATTGCAGGAATGGCCTGTTTCATTTGGTGGGCAGCTGAGATTGAAATTGTGGAGCAATCATCGCTGAACATCCTCATTGCTGTCCATTTGATGGAAGGAATGTGGTTGATGAAGATGGTTAGGTCTTGGATAATATCCTAAGTGATGTCCTGGGGCTTGGAATATTGAGTTCCAACAGCTACAACCCATGTTTACCAGGGTTACTTGATACCACTCTCCATCAAATGCTCACCTGATATCAGGGACAGTCACTCTTACTTCACCTCTGGAATTCAACTCTTTGGTCTAGATGAGATCTGGAGATCTGTGATCACAATTCTATCTCCTTTACCATAGCATTGGAGAGGGATAGGAACAAACAAGTTAGGGAAACGTTTAATTGGAGTAAGGGGAAATATGAGACTATCAGGCAGGAACTTGAAAGCATAAATTGGAAACAGATGTTCTCGGTGTTACGTACCCGTGGGTATCTTGTACTTGTCACGTGACAGTGGTGTTGAAGTTATGCTGGACCTAAGGTAGTGGTCTTGTGATGGTGGAGTGCCGTCATTTTCCCGCCAGTAGAGGTCATGTGACAGGTTTTTTTTTACAGCTCGTGGCCGGATTTGCCGTTTTGACTCCATGCCACTGTGTGGTCCAATATTATGACACAGTTTGGTTGAAAGGTGGAGTTTTATTTAATGGCTAAAGTTTAAAAGGTCATTGCTGGCAGTTTCTTTATAATACTGCCAGTTAAAAATCAGTGGAGAGTGAATTTCGGAGTTCGGGAGCTAAAAGATCGAGGAAAGTCGATTTCAACGGTGAAACAGGTTCGACCTTGTTTGATCCTCATTTGGAAGGAATTTGTTGGCTGTGCCCGTGTTAACCCCCGCAAATAATAGCAGAAAGGGTTGGGTACAGTTTTGTAAAGGAAAGGTCAGTGCCTTTAAGCCATTTCATTTTCATCTTCGTAAATACTCCGGGAAAAGTATAGTTCGACTGGGAACTGCAACAACATGACGTGAAAAAGAATTTAAATCATCTAAAAAGTCTCTCCTTTAATGGACTGTAAGCATTTTGAACTTTTGCAGTACTACTTTGAAGAACTGTTTTTGCAACATCGCTTTAAGAACTGTTTTCACTTTATTCCTTCAAGAACTGTTTAAGCTGCCACACTGCAGCTGATTTATGGTTACGTTAGTTGTTTGTTTACTTTTGGGGGTTTGTTTTTCAGTGTTTAATAAATGTTTTATTTGGTATAAAAACCCGCCTCACTTATATATTTATGTTATGGATTCAGCAACAATAAATACACAGAAGGCCAAGAGTGGCTGTAGACGGGTCACATTCTACATGGAGGCCGGTGACCAGTGGTCTGCCTTAGGGTGATTTTTATAAATGACCTGGATGAGGAAGTGGAGGGATGGGTTAGTAAATTTTCTGATGACACAAAGGTTGGGGGTGTTGTGGATAGTGTGGAGGGCTGTCAGAGGTTACAATGGGATATTCATAGGATGCAAAATTGGGCAGAGAAGTGGCAGATGGAGTTCAACCCAGATAATTGTGAGGTGGTTCATTTTGGTAGGTCAAATATGATGGCAGAATGTAGCATTAATGGTAAGACTCTTGGCAATGTGGAGGATCAGAAGGATCTTGGGGTCCGAGTCCATAGGTCACTCAAAGCTGTTATGCAGGTTGACTCGTGGTTAAGAAGGCATAGGGTGCATTAGTCTTCATCAATTGTGGGATTGAGTTTAAGAGCTGAGAGGTAATGTTGCAGCTATATAGGACCCTGGTCAGACCCCACTTGGAGTACTGTGCTCAGTTCCGGTTGCCTCACTACAGGAAGGACTTGGAAACCATAGAAATGGTGCAGAAGAGATTTACAATGATGTTGCCTGGATTGGGGAAAATGCCTTATGAGAATAGGTTGAGTGATCTCAGCCTTTTCTCCTTGGAGCGACAGAGGAAGAGAGATGACCTGATAGAGGCATAATGAGAGGCATTGATTGTGTGGCTGGTCAGAGGCTTTTCCCCAGGGCTGAAATGGCTAGCACGAGAGGGCCATTTGGAAGCAGGTGCAGAGGAGATGTCAGGGATAAGTTTTTTACACAGAGAGTGGTGAGTGTGTGGAATGGGCTGCCGGAGGTGGTGGTGGAAGCGGAAACGATAGGGTCATTTAAGAGGCTCCTGGATGGCAACATGGAGCTTAGAAAAATAGAGGGCTATGAGTAAAGCCTAGATAGTTCCAAGGTAGGGACATGTCCGGCACAGCTTTGTGGGCCGAAGGGCCTGTATTGTGCTGTAGGTTTTCTATGTTTCTATGAATGGCAACCCAAACTGGTGAGAAAGCTGTCGCTGAGTAAGTGCTACTTGTTATTATTGCCAATGACAATATCCATGGAGGTTGAGAATTGATTAATTGAATGGTAATTTGGGGATTTAGGTTGCATTGAGTGCCCAGGGAGGTGTAGCAACTTTGATGAAGGGACTAGTCATGTTCATTCTGGGGCAGCTTACTCACCTTTACTTCCCATCGGACACTCAGCTCTCACCTGTAGCTCCAAGTAATTGTTTGCGACTGACAGCAGCCACAACCTGGTACACCGCTTCGGCAGGCAGACTAAACCAGGTGAGGGTAGCCAGTGTTCTTATAACCTGGCGACACCGGGACTTGCCTCTCCTAGCATGCAAAGTCAGCTCCTGCTGACTGAGCAGATGAGATCTCCAGTGAGATCCAACAGCTAGGAATGTGGTACTGCAACACTCTGTGGAGAACGAAGGGCACGATGAGGCATAGAGATTGTCATCCTCTGCAGCTGCGTAAGTCCCCAGTTTGTGATGCTTGTTCATACCACTGGACCTATACGTCTGAGGTTGAGGCAGTGGAACTGCTCCAGTTCAATGGCTTTTCCATTTTAAAAACCTGCCTGCGCATCACACAACACGATGGACTACCACCACAATGAGCTGATTTGGATTTCAGCTGATGTTTCTGAATTGGCTGCAGGTGATCAACTGTCCACATTGTGGGCTCAGTGTTAGCGCTGTAACTATACTGGAAAAGCTTGGCTCATTCTGCACTGCAGCTGATATTTAGCTAAGTTACACAGCTTTTGCTGTAAATAGTGCTCCAAGCCATTTGTATCCCTTTTGAGGTTTTGTTCCTAAATGTCAACTTTTCTCTATAACCAAGGTATTGCACTGTGGTGAACTACATATACCTGTCTGGACTGCTCCTGTGGCTCCTCCCACAGACCTCTGTATAAAGGCGACAGAGGCCTGTTGCCCGGCCTCATTCCCCAGGATGTAGTGTTGTTCATTCTTCCAGTCAATAAAAGCTGATACCTCGCTTCTTACGTCTCAGAGTGAGTTATTGATGGTGCATCATGCACCTTGCCTCAAATTCCCATATCATGCAAATAACTGTCCATTCACTTTATTTTTACTGGGTACCTTAAGCATGTGACATGGGATTTTCTTGTCAGTTGAATGTACCATTTTTACCTGAGGTTCTGAGGTTCACCAACATGCAGTTGCATTAATTTATAATATATAAACGTAACCGAGTAACCCTCATCTCTCATTCTTCAAAGAGGGCTATTTTTCATTAAGGCATGAATAGTATAAGAGAGCCTCAAATTTGTACTAATTAACACTCCAGATCACTATACAACCTGTTTAATTTTAAATGTCTGCATTGTTTTGAGAAAATGATGGTTCCAATAAGAATTATCAGGTTAAATAAACAAGTTATCTGAAGTTACATGAACATATTTTACATTTAATATAAGGTAGACAAGTTGACACTGTTTAAAGAAATCTCTCACCATTCTGAGCAATTTTCATCTCTCTGGTCAAACCTAGCAATAAAACTCAACAGCATGTCTCTTGTGGAGTATCATTTCAATTGTGTAATTTGCAGCATCACACCTGGACAAAGAAGCGGTTAAGCTAGACCTGGACTATTGTATGCAGTTCGGGTTGCCACAGTCTGGGAATGGGGTCAGTAATGTGCTGGAGAGAGTACAGAGGAGATTCACCTGGGAAAAATCTTTTTTTCCAAATATAGTTATCAAAAATAATAAAGCATGGTTTTAAGATAAGAGGTTGGAGATGTAAAAGGGATCTTGGAGGTGTTTTTACACTAAGAAGTGGTTGAAATCTGGAACACTTTGCTCGAGGAGATGGTAGGATCACTATTTTTAAGAGACGTGTAGACAAGCACTTGAATGAGCAAGGCAATGAAGTGAATGGATAAATGAGACTTTGATGGTTTGACTATCTCAGAAACTGCTGATCTCCTGGAATTTTCTGGAGCTTGCAGAGAATGGTGCAAAGAACAAAAAACATCCAGCAACTCGCAGTTCTGTGGGCAAAAATGTGTTGCTAATGAGAAAGATCAGAGGAGAATGGCCAGGCTGATTCAGGTGACAGTAACATTACAACAGTAGCATGCAGAAGAGGATCTCTGAATGCACAACATGCTGAACCTCCAAGTAGATGGGCTACAGCAGCAGAAGACCACGGACATACTAGCCTCATTGTTAGGTACAGGAGGTACATAATAATGCCTTACTGAGTGTATGTGTTGACACTTAATGTTTTCATGTTAACTGAGGATGGTAAGTGATAGTGGTTTTTAATGGTGTTGCTGACATTGAAGGAATAAATATTCATTATAAATAATCCTTACTGCATTTCATGTTTGGTTATTTCTCTTTTCCTTCGACTGTCAGATCTTTAGATATTTTAGTAGCCTCTCTAATCTCAGTTTAGACCTGAATTTTTGTTTACACTTCATTGTCTACCTGAAATCATGCTTTGACTTTGCTCTCTTACGATTCTTTCAGTCTGACTTGTGTTGGTATTGCTTAGTTATTTCAGCATCACCAGTTGTTCTATTAAATCGATCACAGCCATTCTGTTTATTAGTGTATGTGTACTTGTCTTCTGTTATCCTGTTCTGTTCTCTCACCGATTGTTCTGTTCTAACCACAGTAAGATGCTGTTAATTATTCCCTCGTATTTACTTTAGGTTTGTCAAAGGAAAACAGGAAGAGTCTGTGAAACAAAAGATAAAGACTAGCACTTCCATAGAGTCATGAGTGAAGCAGAGGAACAGGCCATTTCACCCACAACGTCCACACTAACTTATCAATAATCATGAACACTCATCAATACTCACCCAACTTTCCAGCTCTTACCTCACAGTTTTCTTCCTCTTAGAGAGCGAGTTTGAATGATTGAGGGGCTGAGCAATAGAAGAACTTCTGAGGAAGAGAAGATCTGAAGGGAGAATAAGGGAATGAGGAAGCTGAAGGGGAGGATGTGAGGGAGCAGAGAAAGAGTTTAAGAGAGGTATCCAATAAAGTGGCCACTGATTGTACGTAATGATGGCGGGAGCCTGCAGTTGATATTCCCAACGCATTTGCTACTTTAGTCCTTGGTGACACAGGTTTCAAACTTGGTGCTAGCTTTAGTTGGTAACACTCAAGAAAATGCCATTTTATACTTCTGAACCAAGGAATCTCATCTAAAGCTCAAAGTTCAAAGTAATATTTATTGTCAGGGTACATAAATGTCATCGCATACAACCCTGAGATTCTTTTTTCTGTGGACATACTTAGCAAATCTATAGAACAGTAGCTCTAAGCAGAATCAATAAATAACAAACTGTGCAAATACAAATATAAATAAATAGCCATAAATAACGAGTATGGAAATGGGACATAAAGAACATGGGACCTCCTGCTGTCCCCTCCACCAGTTCCCCAAAACGCACACCCTCCTGCCCACAAAGCCTTCACCCTCCACCCTTCCCTACCCTCTGGTGAGTGCTTGTGCTCCAAACCCAACTTTGGAGTACCCTGCCTCCATGGGGATGACCACCCTCCCTCATCTGACTGTAACTGCAGGTCAGGTTAAGAGACAATGGGAGAGATTACATCAAGGCAAGGCTGCTGGACCGGACGGTATCAGCCCCAGGGCACTGAAGGCCTGTGCGAGCCAGCTGTCTGGTATTTTGCAACACCTTTACAATCTGAGTCTGATTCAGGAAAAGATACCAGGGCTTTGGACGACTTCCTGCTAGATTCCTATATCGAAGAAGGTGACGCCATCTGAATTTAATGACTACAGAGCAATTGCCTTCACATCTCGTGTGATGAAGCTGCTAGAGAGGCCTGATCAAAGTCCTTTTCACTTGTGAATACTGAAGCAAAGTATTCATTTAGGACCTCCCCAACCTCCTCCGACTCCAGGCACACGTTGCCTTCTTTATCCTTTAGCCTTCATTCTTGTCATCCTTCTGTTCTTCACCTTCATGAGATGGAGCTTGAGCTGGACCCAGACAGGTAGACAAGCATTCCGGTCCCCACTCTTGAAGTACCTTCAGAGACCAATCGATCCGTGGGTTATGTCGGGATAACTAGGGGAGACCAAGTACCAGTGGCAGTTCAGGTGAATTAACCAGGTAGAAAGGTATTTCTTCATGATGGTTGCCTTTGAGCACCAGTTGGAGGGGTTGGGTCGAAAGGTGGATCCGGCCAGACCCCAGAGGTCGACATCCAGCACCTTGAACATTGATCTTTTCTCTTAATTCCTGAGTTGGAACTCCCCACCTTTGAGTGAGAGAGATGTCCATGATGTTCCCCATTGACCAGAGTCGATAAACGCCTTGGATCTGAGTGCATGGGTCTGAGACCTTCACGACAAGGAAGCTGTGAGCGTTACAGAATTAGGGGAAGCTGACTGAAGAGGGAACTGACCCGTCAGGATTCCCCTCCCTGCTGACAGGTATTCTCTTTTACTGGACGTTTGGAGCATGCTGCCCGGAAGTGCCCTGGATCATGACTGAAGAAGCAGGAACCTGTTCTCCGGCGCTGCTCTCGTTCCTCCTGAGAGAGGCGCAGGTGCCCCACTTGCATGGGCTCCTCCATGGGCTGTGTGCTGGGGGGTGAGGGATGGGGAGAATTCGAGGAAAGTTGGTGATCAGGTAGGACAATTGAAACATTCCTTCCCTGTGCCAATCAGTCACCCTGTCGTCAACTCGAATAGCCAGATTACTCAGGTCATCCAGCCTATCCTGCTCATCCTGGACAGCGATCTCATGCTGGACCCCTGCGTTCAGTCTACGCTGGAAGGCAGTGATGAGAGATCTCTCATTCCAACCCGTCTCTACTGCAAGGTAACGGAATTTAACTGCATAGGCTCTCACCGTTCCTCTGCCTTGGTGCAGGTCCAAGAGTCAGTGGGCAGCCTCTTGACCCCATACTGGAAGATCAAAAACCCCCCTTAACTCCGCCACAAAATGTTGGAACAACTGAGCTGCGGGGTATCCTTGCTCCCGTAAAGTGTTGAACAGGCTGTGTGGAGGTCTGTCAAGAAGATTGACTATGTACACCAGTTTTCACACATCATCACCAAAACGACCAGGTTGGGCTTGGAATGTCAGCTCGCATTGGGTAATAAAATTCCTGCAGCCATCGGGATCACTGGAATATCTGCCTGGAGGAAGAATACTCGGTTCTTGTATGGACGTGGGTGACTGAATGCGGGAGTCAGCTCTGGTCCGGGAGAGAGAGCATTATTAGCAGAGATTGTCGGGGCAGCAGAAAAGGAGGACCTGCAAGATGCCGGGAGTGGGTCTGAGGCTGCTGAATTGCATTGGCGAGAACATTAATGGCTGTCAGCTGATGCTGGCTATTCACGGTAAGTTCGTGGATGGTGGCCGTGAGTGCGGAAATCGCAGACACCCGAGTCTGATTGTCTGCGGTGAGCTGTTGAACAATTGCGGCTAGGAACGATACCTGTTCCTCCAAGTGAGACTGGGCTTGTCGGCATGAGATTATCTGCCTCATTGCCTCCGTAACTTCACTGAGAACAGATACCATTGCTTGTAGCTTGTCTCCAACCTGACCGATGAACCTCACGGCCAAGGTCAGCTGCTCTCTCTCTCTGCTGGGTCCATCTTAGTGTGTGGTTGAGACTTGCTGTCACCACGGTTTGGATACGGCCCAAGTGCGGAGTGAGAGACACTGAAGCCGGTCGATAGTTCACAAAACTTTAATGCGAACTGTGTTCAGAAGAAAACAAGACAATAAATGCTAGTCCAAAACAGGGCTGTTAACTAAAACTCTCAAATGGCAAATGAAGCCTACACTGCAGCTGAAAGAACAACTAATTATTAAACGAATACCGAGTCTTCAGAGTCAGTTGACTCAACAGTCCAAGTTCTCAGGCAAGGCCAATGCAAAACAAAAGTGAAGTGTTGCTGGGCTCTGTTCAAGTCTCAACAAGCACTACAATGACAAGTACGGAGTTAAATACTAACGCAATTAAATAATAATTAGCTGACGTGCAAATTCACAAGCGCAATTGCCACATCTACTGCACTGCCAAATCCGTGGTTGTGACAAGGCAGCATCTAGGAAAAGAGTACAGTCAACATTATAAGTCAGCTTTCCCCTTTATCTTTCACCCTTGGGCTTAATAGACTAAATGTGAATAGACAAAGTAGTTATGAAGTGGGGCAAGTATAGGTAACCAGGTGACAGTTAAATATTATTTTTTATTGTTAAAATGCATTTAGGTATTCACCCTGGTAATGCTAAAATGTCTGCCTGCGCCTTTAAGGGAAAATACTGAGGTCGTTATGCACACGTAGAGTGGAAAGAAGAATATTCTAGAACGAACATAAGAACATTAGAGCATAAGAAATAGGAGCAGGAGTAGGCCATCCGGCCCATCGAGCCTGCCCCGCCATTTAATAAGATCATAGCTGATCTATCTGTAATCTCAGCTCCATCTACCTGTCTTTTCCTAATAACCCTTAATTCCCTTATTAAGTAAAAACCTATTTAACTATGTCTTAAATATATTTAGTGAGAAAGCCTCAACTGCTTCCCTGGGCAGAGAATTCCACAGATTCACCACTCTCTGGGAAAAACGGTTTCTCCTCATCTTCGTCCTAAATCCACTCCCCCAAATCTTGAGGCAATGTCCCCTAGTTCTAGACTCACCTACCAATGGAAACAACTTTCCTACTTCTATCTTATCTATCCCTTTCAAAATGTTGTGCGTTTCTATAAGATCCGCTCTCATTCTTCTGAACTCCAGTGAGTACAGTCCCAGGTGACTCAATCTCTCCTCATAGGTTAAACCCTTCATCCCCGGAATCAACCTGGTGAACCTCCTCTGCATTGCCTCCAAAGCCAGTATGTCCTTCCTCAAGTATGGAGACCAGAAATGCACACAGTACTCCAGGTATGGCCTCACCAGTACCCTGTGTAGTTGCAGCATGACCTCCCTGCTCTTGAACTCAATCCCTCTAGTAACGAAGGCCAACATTCCGTTTGCCTTCTTAATAACCTGTTGTACTTGCAAGCCAATTTTTTGCGATTCATGAACAAGCACTCCCAAGTCCCTCTGCACAACAGCATGCTGCAATCTTTCACCATTTAAATAATAATCTGCTCTTCTATCATTCCTTCCAAAGTGGATGATCTCGCATTTACTAACGTTGTATTCCATCTGCCAGACCTTGGCCCACTCACTTAACCTATCTATGTCTCTCTGCAGACTCTCCACATCCTCTGTATAATTTGCTTTTCCACTCAGTTTAGTGTCATCAGCAAATTTTGCTACAGTACACTCAATCCCCTCTTCCAAATCATCAATGTAAATAGTAAGCAGCTGCGGGCCCAGCACCGATTCCTGCGTCACCCCACTCACCACTGACTGCCAACCGGAGAAACACCCATTTATACCAACTCTCTGCCTTCTATTGGTTAACCAATCCACTATCCATGCTGATACACTTCCTCTGACTCCATGCATCCGTATCTTATTTATCAGTCTTTTGTGTGGCACCTTATCAAACGCCGTCTTGCAATCCAAGTATATGACATCCACCTGTTCCCCTCTATCCACTGCACTCATTATGTCCTCAAAGAACTCCAGTAAGTTTTTCAAACAAGACCTGCCCTTTCTAAATCCATGCTGCATCTGTCTAATGGATCCACTCCTTTCTAAATGTTTCACTATTTCTTCCTTATTGACAGCTTCAGGCATTTCCTTGACTACAGACGTTAAGCTAACTGGTCTATAATTGCCCGTCTTTTGCCTACATCCTTTTATAAAAAGTGGCATGACATTTGCTGTCTTCCAATCCGCGGGGACCTGCCCAGAGTCTAGAGAGTTTTGATAAATGATTACCAACGTGTCTACTATAACCTCTGCCAATTCCTTCAGCACCCTGGGATACATCCCATCAGGACCGGGGACTCATCTACCTTCAGACCCTTTAGTTTGCTCATCACTATCTCCTTAGTGATGGTGATTTTATCGAGGTCCTCACCTCCCATTTTGTCCATAACATCCTTCTTTGGCATATTAGACATGTCCTCCACCATGAAGACTAACACAAAATATTTGTTCAATGCCTCAGCCATTTCCTTATCACCCAATATCAATTTCCCCTTCTCATCTTCCAAGGGACCTACGGCGACTTTAGCCACCCTTTTGCACTTTATATATTTATAAAAGCTTTTGCTATCTGTTTTTATATTTTGTGCTAATTTACTTTCATACTCTATCTTCCCTTTCTTTATTTCTTGGTTAGTTGTTCTCTGTTGCTTTTTAAAGTTTTCCCAATCCTCCAGTC
The DNA here is from genome assembly GCF_048418815.1 of Hemitrygon akajei. Taxonomy (NCBI): domain Eukaryota; kingdom Metazoa; phylum Chordata; class Chondrichthyes; order Myliobatiformes; family Dasyatidae; genus Hemitrygon; species Hemitrygon akajei. Next base: position 56,594,083 of record NC_133137.1, read on the forward strand.
TCCCACTATACTTTGCGACTTTATACACACGAGCTTTTGATTTGACACTATCTTTTATTTCCTTAGTTATCCAAGGCTGGCTCTCCTCACAATTACTGTCCTTACTTTTGACTGAAATATACTTTTGTTGAGCACTGTGAAAAATCTCTTTGAAAGTATTCCACAGTTCCTCAATTGTCCTACCAAATAGCCTGTGCTCCCAATCCACATTAGCCACCTCCTCCCTCATCCCATTGTAGTCTCCCTTGTTAAAGCACAATACACTGGTTTTAGATCTATTTCATCCTCCATCTAAATGCAAAATTCAATCATACTATGAGCACTCTTTCCAAGAGGATCCCTGACTACAAGATCGTTAATCTTACCTGTCTCATTGCACAGGACTAGATCCAAGATAATATTTTCCCTTGTAGATTCACTGACACGCTGCTAAAGAAAGCCATCATGGATTCATTCTATGAAGTCCTCATCAAGACTTCCTTGACCAACCTGATTCACCCAATCTACATCGAAGTTAAAATCCCCTGTGACAACTGCCGTTCCTTTCTTACAAGACTCAGTAATTTCTTGGTTAATCACCTCTGCCACTGCAATATTTTTATTAGGTGGCTCAAAGACAACAACCACCAGTGTTTTTCCTTTACTATTCTTATTCTCTACCCAGATGGACTCAACATTCTGCTTCGTAGATCTTATATCGTCTCTCACAATCGCCCTGATCTCATTTCTAATCAAGAGCGCCACCCCCACCTCCTCTGCCTTCCTGCCTATCTTTCCGTATTACCTGATACCCTTGGATATTTGATTCCCAGTCATCTCCACCTTGCAACCATGTTTCTGTAATGGCCACTATACATATGCCTTGGTACTGATCTGTGCCACAAGTTCATTAACCTTGTTTCTAATACTATGGGCATTTAGATAAAGTGCCCTTATATTCATTGTCCTTTTAGAATCTAGTGACCTATGCAAGTTTTGCTTTTTACTTTTATGCACTCTACTCTTACTTTTTTCTTCACTAACTCTAGCTTTGGTCTCTGCATCACTTCCCTCTTTTCACTGTGGGTTCCCATTCCCTTGTCATATTAGTTTAAAGCCTCCCCAACAGCACTAGCAAGCAATCTCCCTAGGACATTGATCCCGGCCCTGGCCAGGTGTAGATGAATGTCGTGTGCTGGACATATGATGAGGAAAGGTCAATAATATTTGATATTATCCATGTAAGTTCATTTATACTTGTTTGTAAATCTAGAATATTGGTAATTTGATGTTTTTTTACCTGTGGATGCTTTAGATTTTCGCAAGTAAGGTATCGACACTGGATGGCGTGGTTGTGCGAAGGTCCGTATTGGGCTAGTAGGTTAGTCTCTCTAATAACTTATCTACAAAGAAATATTGTAAGAGTGTTTGTACAAGTTTATTTTTGTCTTACTTTATTGTTTCTTGACTGAATGTGAATGTAACAGAGTATTATGAATGGGTGAATCTGTTCATGTAGTGTGAGTGAGGAGAATTTGTTTCAGGGGCTGGCCTACACGTGTTTGAAAGTTAAGCACGTGTGTGCCAAAAGTTAAGATGAGATGTATTTACTTTTAGTTTTGATGTTGTATATAAGTCCAGGGTTGGTGGGATTCCAATGTGTTTGTATTGTTTTTTTCAGAATTGCCACTACAATATTGATTTTCTATATTTTGTTTTATTTTTCATTGTGCATATGTAACTAGTTGATACAAAAGTGTGTGGACCAAAGTTAAGCAAAATTGTAACAGCAGGAACTGTGACTTTAAAAAAAAATCCAATTTGATTTTATTTTGATACCCTCTTTTTGCATTAAAACATCAATAACAGATAAAGGAATTAAAGACCTGGAAAAGTATTTCTTGTCCTAAGTGTGTGTTTTCCCAGTCTACATATATCAAAGCTGAATACCAAGGATTTGAGGCTGTAGGTGGAAGGGAATGCAAAGATGTGGTCTGTCAGGCAGCCTCTGTGGAGGGAAAGGATGGATGATGCTTTAGGTTGAGATGTTGAAAATCCTGATCTGCATTAGGACTTTCAACATCTCTACCCATAATTTGATGACCTTCAGTTGATCTTTGAGGCACTTGCCTTTGACTGGTCAATGGTCACTCAAAACGATGATGTCAAAATGTGTGACTGTGATATGCTTTGCGGAGTTTACATGGAGAAAGAGATTAACAATGGCTTTGAAGCAACTTAGATGACAGAGAGCATTGTATAAATGAGAAGAAGGTTGAATTAACCAAAAAGGAAAAATGGCTTGACAAAGAGGCTGCCTGAGGAAAATTGTGAAAACATTTCAATGAGAGTTATTTTAATATATTACACGTGGAACAGACAGCAATCCAGAAATTACTACCTGGGAGGTCCTGCTTGTCAACTTTCTACCTCGCTCTCTAGATTCTCTTTTTGGGACCTCTTTGCTTTTCCTTCCTATGTTATTGGTACAAATATGTACAAAGACATCCGACTGCTCTCCCTCCCTCTCAAGATGTTGATGCAATCCAAAACGTCCCTGACATTGACACCTGGGAGGCACCATACCCTCCAGGTGTCCACAGAATCTCTTGTCTGTTTCCCTGACTATTGAGTCCCCTATCACTACCACTCCCCTCTTCTCCCACTTTCTCTTCTATATCATGGACCTATGTTCAATGCCAGTAACCCAGTCTCTGTGGTATTCCCCTGGGAGGTCATCCCACACAAAAGTATCCAAAACTGCCTACTTATTTTTGAGGGGAATGGCCACAGGGGTGCTCTTTGCTAACTGCTTATTCACATTGCCATTTCTGCTGACAGTCACCTAGCTACTCGCCTCCTGCAACTTCAGAGTGCCTACTTCTCTGTAACTCTGATCGATGATCTCCTCACTCTTCTGCACAACCTGTAAGACATCCAGCTGCTGCTCTAGATCTGTCTCCAAGGTGCGGCAGCTGGATGCACTTCACACTGATGTAGCTCCCTGGGAGACTCTGGGTCCGGTGTGAAGAACACACAGCAGCCACTTACTACACTAAGAGGGGAAAAAATGGACCCGGAGCAGAAGCTTACCCAGAGTCAACGCCTCTTCTGAGACACAGCCACCTCCGAGCCAAAGCCTGATACTCCTACTCTCACCACTGGCCTACTCCCAACAATGGAATCCCTGCTTGTTCCTTCTGTACTTTAAAAAAAAGCGTTGTTGACCTGCGAGATATCTTGTGGCTGTCGCCTGCTCCTGCCACTGATTGGGCTGTTGGAATCCAGGGCGAACTAGAAGCAGGGAATGACAGAATGGAACAAAGTAGTAGAATAACTAAGTAACAACAGTTATCAGCCACAGGGAGAACAGGATGACAGGAAGTGGGCAATGGAAAGTGAAGAGTTGTTAGGTGAGGAGCCAGCGCACCGGTAGTGTGAAAGATGTGAAGTCTGAGAATTCAGAGTGAAGCAAGAGTGAATTTCAAGGGTGCTAGTGTAGCGGCAGTAAGGGAAACTGCAGACGCAGTGAGATGATCTGGAGTGGAAGTAACAATCTGGGTGTAGGCCTCGCATGGAGGAGCTAGGCCGGACGTGAATGTGTGAGGTCAGCATTTGGTTCAGGCGGGCCTAGAAGGGAGAGGTGAGGTTGAGTCAAGGGGACCATGTCGTGTGAATCAGGAGTAGGGCTGTATGGAGGGAAGGGCAACTACACAAGAATTAATGACAGTAATTGGCCACAGGGTGATTGGAAGAGGAAGAGCAACATGAAAAGAATGCAGGCCTGATAGGGTGAAGCACAAATCTGTGAGCTGTGAGTGTAGATTGAATTAGTGTAGAGAGGTCAGCGTAGATATACTGGGCTCAAGGGCTTAATTCTGTGCTGTAAAACACAATATGAATTTTGCATGTTAATCCAGCTCCAATTCTCATTTGCAGATGCGCTGAGAAAATTGATTCCTTAAAAGTCTAAATCAATAGCAATATTGATTAATATTGAGTTCTCAGATCTCATCAGTTGGGAGGACATGTAATTGTGACCTCAGGTTCTTCCTACTTGGCAAGGTGCAGCTAACCAATGTCCTGCTGGCTGCTTAGTTCCAATTATAAAGCAAATAGAAATGCAATCATTCAAAGATAAATAAAGTGAGTCCATCATTGGTAAACCAAAAATTGCGGTAATAGGATGGGGTTGTAAATCGATGTTCAATACCGCAGAGATAATATCAAAAATACCTTTCCAATATTTTTTCAAAAGCGGACATGACGAAAACATATGAGTTAAAGACGTGGTTTCAAATTGACATCTATCACAAATAGGATTTATATAAGAATAAAAATGAGCTAATTTATCCTTGGACATATGGGCCCTATGTACGACCTTAAATTGTATTAATGAATGTTTGGCACATATAGATGATGTATTAACTAATTGAAGAATTCTATCCCAATTCTCAATAGGAATAATAAGATTAAGCTCTCTTTCCCAATCATTTTTTGTCTTATAAAGGGGCTCTGAACGTATCTTCATAATTATATGATAAAGTTTTGATATAAGCCCTTTTTGAAAAGGGTTTAATTCAAACAAACTCTCCAAAATATCTGAAGACACAAAATTTGGAAATGTAGGAAGTACCGTACTTAAAAAATGCCTAATCTGTAAATATCTAAAAAAAATGAAATCTAGGCAAATTATATTTATTAGATAATTGCTCAAAAGACATAAAACAATTGTCCAAAAATAAATCAGAAAATCTTAGTAATCCCTTAGTTTTCCAAGCCGAAAAAGCTTGATCTATAATTGAAGGGTGGAAAAAGCAATTAGATACAATAGGAATATTTAAAACGAATTGAGTCAACCCGAAAAATTTCCGAAATTGAAACCATATACGTAAAGTATGTTTAACTATCGGGTTGTCAATTCGTTTCGGCAATTTAGAAAGAGCAAAAGGGAGAGAAGTCCCTAAAATAGAACCCAGAGCATAGCCTGGTACCGATTTAATTTCCAAACTCACCCAATGAGGGCCAAAAGATCCATCCCAGTCTTTCAACCAACATAACAAATATCTAATATTAACTGCCTAATAATAAAATCTGAAATTAGGTAATGCCAACCCACCTTCCTTCTTTGTCTTCTGTAAGTATATTTTACCTAACCTGGGATTTTTATTCTGCCATATATATGAGGAAATTTTTGAAGCAACATTAGTAAAAAAAGATTTTGGAATAAAAGTTGGTACCGCTTGAAAAATATATAAAAACTTAGGTAAAATAACCATCTTAATAGCATTAATCCTACCTATCAGAGATAAAGATAATGGTGACCACTTAGTAAACAAGCATTTAATCTGATCAATTAAGGGTAAAAAATTAAACCTAAATAATTCTTTATGGTTTTTTGTGATTTTAATCCCTAAGTAAATAAAAGAGTCATTAACTAATTTAAGAGGTAAATTTCCATAAATTGGGACCTGTCTATTCAAAGGAAACAATTCACTCTTATTAAGATTTAACTTATACCCAGAAAACTCACTAAATTGAGCCAACAATGATAGAACTGCTGGAATAGATTTCTCAGGGTTAGAAATGAATAATAATAAATCATCTGCATACAAAGATAACTGTCCCATGATTAATACCCGAAATATCCTGTGATTCTCTGATGACAATTGCCAAAGGTTATAAAGCAATGTTAAATGGTAATGGGCTAAGAGGACAGCCTTGTCTCGTGCCCCGAAATAAATGAAAAAAGGGAGATCTTTGATTATTAATAAACACTGAGGCTATTGGAGTGTGATAAATCAGTTTAATCCAGGAAATGAATGTTGGACTAAAATTAAACTTCTCCAACACATAAAATAAGTAAGGCCATTCAACTCTATCAAATGCTTTCTCTGCATCTAATGAAATAACACATTCTGAAGTGCTATGTGAAGGAGTATAAACAATATTCAGTAATCTCCTAACATTGAAAAAAGAATAGCGATTTTTAATAAAACCGGTTTGATCTTCCGAAATAATTTGGGGTAATACCTTCTCCAGCCTGGATGCCAGTAACTTGGAAAAGATCTTGGCGTCTACATTCAATAAAGATATTGGTCTATAGGATGCACAGTCTGTAGGGTCTTTATCTTTCTTCAGTATTAAAGAAATGGAAGCTCTATAAAAAGATTGTGGCAAATTCCCCAATCTAATTGCTTCTTCAAAAACCCTGCATAACCAAGAAGAAAGAGTAGCAGAAAAACATTTTAAAAATTCTACTGTATACCCATCTGGACCTGGTGCTTTCCCAGAATTCATTGAGGAAATAACCCCTTTAATTTCTGCATCCATAATAGGAGTATCTAATATTGAAAGATCATCAGATGATAATTTTGGAAAATTCAATTTCCCAAGAAAATCACATATGGTATTACAATCCTGAGGGAATTCAGATTGATACAGGGAGGTATAAAAGTCTTGAAATGACTTATTTATCTCATCATGGTTAACTGTCAAATCCCCATTCTGCTGACGAATCTTAGTGATTTGACGTTTAACCAAAACATTCTTCAACTGACTGGCTAACAGTTTACCCGATTTATCACTATGTATATAAAAATCAGATCTGGTTTTCATTAATTGATTTTCAATCGGAGATGTAAGTAATAAACTGTGTTCCGTTTGAAGTTCAACCCTTTGTTTGTAAAGCTCCTTACTAGGAGTGATCGAATATTTCTTGTCAATCTCTTTAATTTTATCAACCAATAACAGAGTTTCCTTCTTAATGCGTTTTCTCAGACCAACAGAGTAAGAGATAATCTGTCCACGTATATACGCTTTAAAAGTGTCCCAAAGTGTTCCGCAAGAAATATCATCCATGGAATTAGTTGAAAAGCAGAAATCGATCTGTTCCTTCATAAATTTAATAAAGTCCGGATCTTGCAGTAAGGTAGAGTCAAATTGCCATTGTCTAACATTAGAAGCTGTATCTGTAAATTTAATAGAAAGTTTTAATGGAGCATGGTCAGAGATAGCTATAATATCATAATTACAACCAATTACCGATGGAATAAAACAAGAGTCAATAAAAAAATAATCAATTCTCGAATAAGAATGATAAACATGTGAGAAAAAAGAAAACTTTGTCGTTAGGATGCCGAAATCTCCAAATATCAAAAACTCCATTATCAGTCAAAAAGGAGTTAATACAAGTGGCTGACTTATTGGGTAAAGTCTGAATGGATATAGATTTGTCCATCAAAGGATTTAAACAACAATTAAAGTCACCACCCATTATTAACTTATATTCATTTAGATTAGGTAAAGAAGTAAATAAGGACTTTAAAAAATCAGGACAATCCACATTTGGAGCATAAACATTAACCATAGCAACCTTTTTATTATAAAGTAAACCCGTAATTAACAAAAATCTACCATTCGGATCCGAAAGGATATCGTGTTGAACAAATGCAATAGAGGAGTCAATAAAAATTGAAACTCCCTTTACTTTGGCATTTGAATTCGAATGATACTGTTAACCCCGCCAAGACCTAAAAAAGCGATATTTGTCCTCCTTCCTCACGAGTTTCTTGTACAAAAATGATATGAGCATTAACTCTTTGGAATACTTTGAAAATCTTCTTTCGTTTAATCGGATGGTTTAAACCATTAGTATTCCAAGACACAAAATTAATGGTCTGAGCCATGCTTCTAAAATCAACCCTTTGGTATAAAAAGGGTTAACCAAATTATAAACTCATGCACCCGGAAGAGGAACAAAAATAAAGAGCGGAACCGGAAGTGACGACATCGTAGACATATTTGAAGTTCAAAAACAGCCCAAATGAAAAAACTAAAACAAACTGGTAAAAGAAAAATAAAATTAGAAAACAGACCATCCCCCACTCCCACAAGAAAAAGAAAAAAAGCCAAAATATGGCTAGAAAAAGAAAAAAATTAGACTAATTCTACCCCCATATCAGCAGAAGACCACTCCGTATATAAAGGATATATATTTAAAAAAACCACCCTGACTTTAAAAATTATAATCACTATACTAAAACCACACTTCTTAATATACTTAGTTGTAAAAAAAAAGAATATAATTACTAAAAGCTTATAAATCAGGTTATAACCCAAACAAATCAAGAAATATTTAAACTATGATAAGCGATGCATTATAGGAAGAAGACGAGAGAAGAAAAAATAATGCCATCTTAAACAAAACCAAGAATATTTTTCCAAAAAACCACCATCTTAATAAAAAAGAATTCACCTTTGAAGGGTTAAAAATACACCTTTGAAGGAACAAAAATAAAAGTCAAAAATATAGTATAATGGTTAAAGTGTATAAAACAGAGCGATTAATATAACGAAAACACACTTTAACTTAAATATAAAGTATAGGATAAACCTACACCAATAACCAGAGACTAAATCGGGTTTGAGGAATCGAAAACCATCTTACACGATCAGAATCACTCATTTATTAGAGATTCTCAAAGTCGACACTCTTGGCTTTAAGTGTTTCCACCAATTTAGTGGTCGAAATTAAATCCTGTTGCAATTTTTCAATTGTCAAATCTCGTTTCCGAGCATCTTCTTGCAGAGATGCGATAAGAACTTGCTGCTGGTTAATTACTAAATCCGTCTTAACCATATAATCTTGAAAAGCCTTTATATCTTGTTTAAAAATTTGTTGTAGTTCATCAATTTTTTTTATCCAAAACCTCCATAAACAGTTCATAAGTTAATTCAGTGCGTTGCGATTGAGCTTGCTTCTTTCCATTACCGTTCGGGTTGCGCCCCGGTTCTCGTCCTTTAGATCTAAGAGCCATTTCTGTTTGCATATCTTCAAAAATTCACAATAAACTCTTAACGATAAGTCCAAAAAAATAGCAAGAATCTTTTGGTGTAGGTAAAAATAAGTTGGATAAGGGTGATCAAAGGTTTAAAAAAGTAAAGGTTATGGAGCGAATCTAAAACAGTACTCACTCCATGAGCGTCTCCCACTGACCTCATGAATCTCATCTCTTACTAAAATAAAGTTTCTTTCCAGGCATCTGTTTTAAAGCCTGCGAGAGGACAGCAACAAAATTAATTGTGAATACACAATTTCTCTGCTGTCTGGTTTGGGAATTTTGGAGCTGAATAGCAGGCTTCTGCACATGCCTTGCATCTTACTGTGTGTACTAATTCTCAATAGTCTTGAAAAGAATCCAAAGAATTTAAGTATTACAGATATGTATGTGGTATCAACAGCTTTATTTAAATTAAAAACATGCAGCATACTTCTTACATAAAGCAACAAACCTGATCATATCCATACTATATTTGAAAGCAGAAGCAAATATCCAGGAATAGTGAAACAGGGCACAACTGCTTGAAATGCTAAAGCAGACGAACACTTTCAACCTCTACCGAGACTGGAGCAATAGCAATAATGCATTAATTTTTAGAACATAAGCCAGGGTTGCTCTGTGTTCTCGCATTGGGGGTAAGGCAGGAACTCTCCGCTGTACGGTCACATGCTGTCTCTCTTGCCATAAGAGTATGGACCCACATTTGTCTTTGTGTCGTTGAAATCTGAGATGGTACCCAAAGTTTCCATCAGACGTGTCACCAAACAGGTGCTAATGCTGCATCTTCGTGACTTTAAGTTTCTGCAAGAATAAATTAAGAAAATAAGTGCCCTTGATTAGACTAACAATAAAACACAGAACTGTACAGAGCAGGAACAGGCTCCTTGCCCCAAAATGGTCTGCTATATTCAGATATGTTCATAGGTTATATTCAGTTATATCAGAGTGCTTATTCAAGAACTAATCATACTCATACAAGAAGAACACACACACATTTTAATATGAATCTACAACACTAAAGGAAATTTAGCAAAAGGAAGAGGCCAGAATTGGGTGTTGGTATCACTGTCTTATATAATGTGTAGTTTGTTGGTAAGTGCAGCAGTACTTTGCAAACACATAAAATTATTATACATTAATAAGTAAATATTACACATTACTAAGTAAAGAAGAGCAAAGTAGTGTTCACGAGTCCATGGACCATTTATAAATCTGATGGCTGGGGTTGGGGGAGATGGGACAAATCTGTTTGAATCATTGAGTGTGGGTCTTCAGGCCCCTGTACCTCTGCCCTGATAGTAGTAATGAGCACAGGGCTTGCCCCAGATGGTGAGGATCCTTATTGATAGATGTTGTACTCTTCAGGCACTAGCCCTTGAAGATGTTCTTGATAATGGAGAGGGTTGTCTCTCTAAGGAGAGGCTGAGTCTGCAATCTTTTGTAAGCTCTTGCAATCCTGTACAATGGAGTAACCATACCAGACTGTGATGCAGCCAGTCAGAATTCTCTCCATTTTACATCTATAGGAATTTGCAAGAGGCTTTGCAAAATGATTCTTCTTCCCACACTTACTGCAGGACTTTCCATAAGCAGGAGACTTCCTTGGGATGTGTCTGCCTCCATCTTTGTTGTTTGAGCCTGTCTCTTTGCTACGCAGTTGCTTTGTGAAATGCCATGTGCTTTGCTCCTCTGTTTTCACAGCTTGCACTGTCACCTGTTTGGTGCATCCCCCTAGCTTGTACTTGTGTGGTCTCTGCACATATTCACAGCCTTTTTTAACGTTAAATCTTTTTCCCAAAGCAATCTTCCTTGGAGTTCATTATGTAGGATTCCACAAACTATTTTGTCTCTGACTAGAGAGTCGCTCAAGTCTCCAAACTCACAGGACATATTCAGTATGTGAAGCTTAGCTAAGTATTGGTCAAAGCTGACACCTTCCTTCTGTTCAGAGGAAAAGAACTTGCATCTCTCAAATGTGACGTTTTTACTTGGGGAAAAAATGCTCCTCAAATCTTGTTATCAGAGTGTCCAAAGTAAAGGCTGTCTCATCAACTTGAAAGCTGTTGTAGATGTCGAAAGCATCTTCGCCAATTACATGTAAAAATATAGATGCTTTAAATTTTTCCTCCAATCCACTAGATCTAGTCACTGCTAAATACTGTGCATCATTGAAGCATTAGGTTATCAGTTAAATTCCTGGTAAACTGCGTAGGAGTGGGAGGAAGGTTATCTATTGTCTAATTTTCAGGCTCTCACCTGGCAGCCACTTGGTGAACCCTGTTACCTTTGGCAGCTTCAAAGGGTGACCTCTTCCTCATCACTCAGATCTGCACAGTAGCTAAGTCACTGGGAACAAGAATAACTCATTTGAAGAGAAACAATATGCAAAGTTATGAAGGATGGCAAGGTCATGTCAGGGTTAGCACAACACTAATACAGTGCCAGTGGCCCGGATTTAATTCCACCACTGTTTTTCCATGAATGCATGTGTTTCATCTGGGTGCCACGGTTTCCTCCCATATTTTAAAGACATACGGGTTTGTAGGTTAATTGGTGACATGAAGTAGTTGGGCAGTGCAGGCTCATTGGTCTGGTAGCACCAGTTACCAGACTAAGTAAATAATGAAAAGGAAAACGAAAAGCAGGAAAATCTTTAGGGGCTGCTCAAAAGGCAGTAGTATGTTTTGGCTTCCATTTCTGTCAAGTTGGATCTGATTTATCATTTACTGCCTTCCCCCATGAAGCTTAACAAATCCAGACTGTCCCAAGGACAGTCCTGATGAAGGGTCTCAGTTTGAAATCTTGACTGTTCATTTTCCTACATAGATGCTGCCTGACCTAATGAGTTCCTCCTGTATTTTGTGTGTGTGGCTGTCCTGAGGTAACAAAGATCCGTGCATACGTTTCTTCTGTGTAGGCCACTATTGCCTCAACATTAACAATTCTTAACACTCTTGTTCAAATCCTTCAATGACCTCACCTCTCTCATTGCTGTAATCTTCTTCAAACCCCCTGTTCACAGAGAAGTTTTTGTTCCTCCACCTCTTGTGCCTTCTCCTTTCTTTAATCACCAGGCCTTTAACCATTTAGGCTCCAAGCATTGTTAAGCCATCCAGTAAGTTGGTCTCCTTATTGTTCTCCCTCCCCTTAATATTATGTTTAAACTGCACCCGTTTGATCATGTACGTGGTTCCCATTACTCATAATTCCTTCATTAATCTCAGAATCAGGTTTATTTTCAATGTCACACATGATGTGAAATTTGTTGTTCTGCAGCAGCAGCACATTGCTAAATTACTAAAACTTACAGAATTAAAAAATATAAACTTTAGCCTAATTTTAAACGCAAAGTACACTGCAGATGCTGTGGTCAAATCAAGACGTACAAACAAGCTGGACGAACTCAGGAGGTCGGGCAGCATCCGTTGACACGAACAGTCGACAGATGCTGCCCAACCTGTTGAGTTCATCCAGCTTTTTTGTACGTCTTGATTAGCCTAATTTTAGCCCTGTGGCATACTGTGGAACAGTTTATCTTGTCAAGGGCACCATACAACTACAGATGTTAAAGTAACTGGCTTATAATTATCTGCCTTTTGCCTACAGCCTTTATTGATCAGTAGCGTGACATTCACCTTCTTCCAATCTGCTGGGACCTACCCAGAGTCCAGAGAATTTTGGTAAATTATCACCAAAGCCTCCATTATAACTTCTGCCATTACTTTCAGTACCCTAGATGCACTCTATCAGGACTAGGGGACTTATCTATCTTAAAGGCTACAAGTTTGTTCAGTACTACCTCTCTAGTGATAACTATTGTATTGAGGTCCTCACCTCCCAACGCATCCATAATATCTCTCTTTGGCATGTTAGGAGTGTCCTGCACTGTGACGAGCAAGACAAAATAGTCATTCAAAGACTTTGCCATTTCCCCGTTATCCAATATCAATTCCCCCTTCTCTGCTTTTCTGCTTAATATAATTATAAAAACTTTTACTATCTGTTTTTATATTTTGTGCTAGTTTATTTTCATAATCTAGCTTCCCATTACTTAATGCTCGCTTAATGGTTCTTTGTTGGTTTTTAAAGTTTTCCCAATCTTCCAGTTTCCCACTACTCTTGGCGATTTTGTACACATGACCTTTAGTTTGATTCCTTCTTTTATTTCCTTAGTTATCCAAGGTTGGCTCTCCCCACCCTTAATGTCCTTGTTTTTAACTGGAATATACTTTTGTGGAGCACCGTGAAAAATCTCTTTGAATGTTTCCCACTGTTCCTCAATCGTCCCACCATATAGCCTGCGTTCCCAGTCTACACTAGCCAAACCCTCCCTCATCCCCTTGTAGTCTCCATTGTTTAGGCAGAATACACTGGTTTTCAATTGAACCATTGCACCCTCCATTTGTATGAGAAACTCAGTTATGCTGTGATCACTCTTTCCACAAGGATCCCTAACTACAAGATCACTAATTTTACCTGTCTCATTGCACAGGACCAAATCTAAGATAGCACGTTCCCTTGTAGGTTCAGTAACATGCTGTTCAAGAAAGCTATCAAGGATGCATTCTATGAAGTCCTCAAGACTGCCTCGACCAACTTGATTGACCCAATCTATGTGCAAGTTTAAGTCCCCCATGATAATTGCTGTTTCATTCTTACATGCCTCAGATATTTCTCTGTTTATTGCCTCTGCTACTGTAATGTTATTATTCAATGGCTGATAGACAACTCCCTCCAGTGATTTTTCCTCTTTACTATTCCTAATCTCTACCCAGATGGATTCAACATTCTGCTCCTTAGATCTTATATCCCCTCTCACCATTGCCCTGATATCATCCTTAATTAAGAGCACTACCCGCCTCCCTTATCTTCCTGCCTATCCTTCTGTATTACTTGATATCCTTTGATATTTAATTCCCCACCCTCTCCACCCTGCAACACGTCTCTGTAAAGCCACTAAATCAAACCCCTACGTACTGATTTGTGCTCAAGTTCACTGATCTTATTTCGAATACTATGGGCATTCAGATAAAGTGCCCTTCCACTGTTACGAACCGTAACTGGGTCACTTACCAGCAAAGATAGAGAGGTCCGTTGAAGTCTGATGGTACTATTTTTAACAGTATTTATTGATAAAAATACACAAAAATAATATCAATGCAAACATACAGATAATATACATCGTCAATACTAAATTTAAAAGTGCGGGTATAATAATAATCAATAAGAAATAGCTCTATCGTTGTCTAGGGGATAATGTATTGTCCGATGGAAATATAAAAGTCACTCAGTTCATTCAGGCTGCAGCATTTTGGTTGGAGAGAGAGACAGATTTTTGAAACTTGCCGGCTTTCCTTTATCCAATCTTGATCCGTATTCGGCCTTTAGCGAGGCCGTTCCGTGGAAGACTTGTCATCCGGGCAAGGATGGACACACACGAGCCCCCACCAGTCTCATACGTTTCTCCTGGTGCGTCTAAAGGGGTTGTTCCCCCTTTATCCTTTTATCCTTACTCACGGGGTCTCAGATGTCAATCAGGTTGGGATGATGCAATCCCTCAACCAGCCCACTCTGGTCATTCCCTGAGGGCTTCAATGAATAGTACAGTACTCAATACACAATTCCGTCTCCAAGAGACAATAGTCGTCATCAATGGTTCCGCCTTTCTGGGGCCAGGACACACATTCCAAACCCTTGTGGATTCTGCCTGTCTCTCTCTCATTTCCTGGGTCCCAGGCCCGAATTAATAGCGATCTTGCGATTCTCAAAAAGGAGGGGGCTACTTTGTACCCTTCAGCCCCTCAGAGTTGTGGCACATTCGTAACACCACTCATTGTGCTTTTAAAACCTTGTAATCTTCTACTCTTTTTGCACTTGACTTTTCTTTATTCCTGTCTTACTTTTCTCTTTTTTATCTGTTGCTTTTTTAAAATCTTTATCCATACTTTTACTTTATCCATACTTCTCTAAACTGTTGAACCCACCCCCCTACTATTTAGTTTAAACCCCTGTCCACAGTCCCAGTTATGCAATTCACTAGGATCCAGGTCCCAACATAGTTCAGATAGAGCCTGTCCCAATGGTACAGCTCCCTTCTTCCCCAATACTGGTGCCAATTTCCCATGAATTCAAACCACTTCTCCCACACCAATCCTTGGGCCACACATTTAACTCTCTAATCTTTTTGATCCCATGCTAATTTGCCCGTGGGTCAGGTAGTAATCCAAAGATTACCACCTGTATTGACTGGTCTGGTGTCGCATGAGCAAGATTTTAAACAATGGTGCAAACTTTTGCAATTTCTTTCTTATAAAATATACATGCTTCACTGCTCAAGTGAGACAACAGATTGGCAATAGGCAAAAACCCATTGCATCCGTTATGGAAATGAAAATCTATAGATGTTAGAAGTCTAAAACAATAGTTGAGAGAAGCTGGAAACATTCATCATGTCAAGTGGCATCTGTGAAAGGAGAAACAGAACAAAGTTTTCTAAATCTTTGCAGGACTGAAACACAAAGGCTTCTGTCGATGTTGGAAATCTAGAACAACACACACATAATGCTATGGGTACTTAGCAGTCTAAGCCCAATCATTGGAGAAGAATAAGCAGCTTTAAGCATGCCTTGGAGTCCTTTACACCAAACCAAGAGAGCAGCAAATGTTTAAAGTTTCACCCAGTTGTCATGACTTCTGTCAGTGAAGTACTTATTCAGTGCGATATTGAACAAGGAGCACAGCTTAATCACTGTGACAGAGGCAAGAGATTTAGGATGTTTCTCCTTGAGCTTTGAAGGCTGAGAGGCAAAATGAAAGAAGTGTATAAAATTAAAAGAAACATTGATAAGGTAAGCAATAAGAATCTTTTTCCAGGGTAGGAATGAAAAATACTAGAGAGCAAATACTCAATTTAAGTTAGGAGGTGAGTTTGCAAGGCTTTTTTTTCTGCACAGTGACAGGTACCACAGCAATTGTTGGAGTCTGATAGGACAGCCGTTTCATAGACTTGAAGCACCACTTTTCTGTTCTTTTGGAATGTTAACACTGAGGGAGTGCTGGCATAGATCCCAGGAGAAAGTTGGATATAACGGCATTGAAATGCAGAGGAAATTTCGGAGCAATCACTGTGTAGGTCCCCAGCACAGTACCAGGAAGCATCTCCATGAAAATGTCCATCTTCGCCCTACTTGAAACCCCTCATTTATTTTCAACCAGTAAATCAAACTCATTTTCCTCGAAATGTCCATAAAGCTTTTATTCAAGTTTAAGTGCAGTAATAATTCCAGTCAAACAAAGCAGAAAGTAAGAGGGTTACAGGCAGCTAATGTCTCCTAATAGAGATGATAAGGAAAATAAGGCATAGTTTCCCTTGTATCTCTGCCCGATGTTGAATTAATTGATGTTATTAAGATTCTCCCTAACACTTCCATTTCTCTGAAGACCTTTGCATCAATTTAAAAGGAACAAAATCCGTAAGAACAATGTATTACAATCTCAAAATACAATTACTATATTGTGTGTGACAGGCATTCCCGGGACTCTGTCCTGGAGTGATGACAGAAAGTACAATTAACTTGCTGCTAAATTCTTGCAATCCTTTGTTGGCTACCAATACTCACACTGCTAACAAGAAAATGATTTATTGATAATTTGTATCGGCACTGGCCAAGTGTTTACATAATTGGAAACATCAATAGCATATATTAATATAGCGTCCTAGCTACTCCGCATTTGGCTTCCGGTATCATTTAAAGTTGATTTTCAAGTTCCTTTACTTCATTTGAAAGCTGCCAATGCAACCGGAGTGCATCACTGGATCGTTTTTGTTTTATAATCCTGCTCCAGTTCTTAAGTCTTTTTCTGCCGATCTCTTATAATTAAACAATCTCTCTCAAAAGATGATTGACAGGTCAGCTTTTTTGAACTAAGTCCCTTAACTACGGAATTCAATACCTAAAACTATAAGGGGTGCAGACATAGTTGACACTTATAAATGCCAACTCAAAACTCATTTATAACTTGCTTTTAACTAACATCTTTTTGTCTTTTATTTTCAGTTTTTATTTTTATGTCGGGACTTTATCTCATTGTAAAATATTTTGAACTATATCGTCTGTATGAAAAGCGCTCTATAAATAAATTACCATTACTGTACTATGTGATTATCAATACCAGCATTATATTCATATTAAACATCATCGATCAATATATAATCCAGAGAAAGTGGTAATAATACACAGACCTGCCTGGGACAGCCTGTACTCCGTCCGGCGAGCTGAGGTGGAAGACAAAGGCGACAAGGAGGACGGTGAAGAGTTTCAGCCAGTTCATGACTTTTAAATGTGGAGTTACAAACAAGTAGGAAGACGTTGGGAGAAACTTTTAGCGACAAACTGTGAACCTCCTTATCTTGCGTTGGAACAACTTCTACCGCACTCTGTTTACAGATAAAGGTGAAGAAGCGGTTTATAATTCAGATTCTAGCCGTCTGCATCGAATGTGATAAATCACTTAACGTTTTGCGTTATTTCCCATCTGCAAAATCAGATTGGACATTCGTTGCAAACATTAATTCTTCCAGATCGCTGCATTATACAATATTCATTTAAACATATTTACATTAACATTCACTAACGCATGTCCACAAGCAAAAAAAATCGCCAATGTTCTAATTGTAGACGTGGTTACGAGCTAGGGTGTGGGACATGATTCATTCGGGGAAACCGGAGATGGACGCGAATCCAAATAGATAAGGGCATTTTGAGAGAGAGTTCAGTTTGAAGTGCGATTTGTTAGATACTTACGGGAAGTAGCGCCAACACCTCAACTGGAATTCAGACTCTCCCGAAGCCCTCTCTTTCTCGAGTATGCTGGTTTCTGCTCTCTTGTGTTTCCCATTGCTGGCGATTGCTTCGGGTCTTTTATAGCCCAGCACCTCTCGGTGATATTTTGACGTCAGTCGGCTGAAAAGACACCCAGTGAAGGAACTTGATAAATCCCCTGTGGACAGTCAGTGCCCTGGATACAGTCCAGGCGTCAACACACCAGTCAGTCTAACCCAGAACGATTTAGCAGGAGTTGCAACGGCAGAGCTCGGTACTTCTTTCATTGCCAACACCCACTTTGTAGAGTTTACAACTGAAGTTAAGATGATGATACTAAGTAAAGCGAACCCTCGAGGGATAATGCGAACAAACAGACAAACTCAGGTCTCCCACCCCTGATCTCATTAAGTTACGGACCCACTGCTGCCATTGTCTGGTTTCGAGACGTCTGACAGAAGACAGATGAATAATTTAAAACGTCATGTTCTCCTCAATTTCATGAAGACATTGAGTATGCGACATGGAAACAGGACTGTCTCGGCCCATCTTGTTCATGCACCCCCACCTCGTTCAGAACAATGATGGGGGTCGGAGAGGGAATCTCATTGAAACCGAAGTTTGAAGTATGAGGATAGAGTGGAAATGGAGAGGAATTTTCCTTTTGGTAGGACAGTCTAGAATCAGAAGGCACGGCTTCACATCAAAGGGGTGTCTCTTTGAAAGCGGCTCTAGGAGGGTGGTGGTTGTTGGAATTTCGATGCCATAGGACTCACAAAACAAAAACTTCAGGCCGTCTTCCCACAGGTTGTTAATCCGACTAACTATTCTACTAACTGCCCCCACCCCGAGTATCTACTACCCGGTCACTGCACTGCAAACATTATAAACCTATTTTTATAATGCTGCTTACATTATAAATACATGTCAGTAGTTATGTATTTATGTACATTTTATTCCATATCTTTAACTTTTTTAATATAATTATTTTTCTTGATGATTGTTGAATGTTGTTGCTTTATGTTGAATGTGGTGCCACCACACCACAGCAAGTACGTAATACATGTATATAGCGAATAAACGTGACGCTTGAGTTGATCCTTGTTCCTTGAGAAGGTGGAAAAATGAGGCTCAGATAAAGAAACAATTAGCAGAGTAGACGACATTTTGCCAAATGGCTTAAATCTACTCTAACAGTATATTTTGTGCTGTTATTGTCTTACGTCGACCATAATGCTTACCTGAGTTAGTCCCATTTGCCTGCATTTGGCACATATCTTGCTAAAACTTTAATATCCCTGTACTTGTCTAAATGACTTTTAAACAGTGTAATTGTTCCCACCAATACAAATTCCACAGGCAACTCGTTCCACATACTCACAACACTCTGAGTGAAAGAGTTGCCGTTTGGCTGCTCTTTAAATTTTCAAACATTAGGCTTTCCTAACGAAAGGACAGCAAAGCGCAGAACGTTTGCAGAATGAGGCCAACCCTATCGTCCCGCACCAAGAAAACCTCCTGCAAATTGGATGACACACATTCCATTTCATCTGTCACCTTCAGCAATAACCCATACAAGCTGAAAACAACAGACTGCTCTCACAGAACTGCGAAAATGAAGTACCTACAGTGTAAGAGTAAAAACATGAATCAGAGCGTTACACGTACTTTGGCTGCAGCATGGATTCTCGACTAGGCGAAACGCAATCTGAATATTTGACGCTTTACTGTATCTGAAAATGAATGAACTTCCTTTGACAACGTGTAAACGAATGCAGTCTAACCAATAAGAATAACTGCATTGCTTCTTAGAATGCTTAGCTATGGAATGAAAATAATCTTATTCCTGTCAGTTTGTCAAAATTACTTGATATCAACAAAGGTCTCTTTGATTGGTCAGTGCCATTTGACAAGGTTTGGACATGAATTCCTATCTGAATACACTGTACTGATGCTGAGAGGTAGGGTCTTTCCCAAAGATTGAAAGTGAGTTCCTTTTCATCCTTTGCCTATTTCACTTAAAATTGAATAAAACTTTAATATATATTGATCAAGCAAAATTAATGCAATGGAAATATTTATTTTTAAATTCCAATCAGTAAAATAGTGTGTTCAAGTTATTGTTAGCTATGGAGAAACACCATTCATGAACACTGACAAATATCGCAAATTGTTGACAAAAAAATTCCTTGGATACAGCTGAGGTCACCTTGTTGTCTGGGGTGAGTTTTGTAATTATCTAAGATTCCCTGGATATATTCCTAATGCTTGAAGTAGGAGGATAATCTGGAAACTTTTTTCTTTGCTGGAGGGATGGCAATCAGCTGTCTCTAATAGAATTTAGGAAATGTCAAAATGCTTAGCTTCCAATTTTCCTCTTGCACCATCACGACATCTCCTGCATTTGAAAGAAATACCTCTCTGCTTTATTAGAGAGCAGGTAAACAACGTTCTTGGTAAACAATGAAGGGAATCGATGTGATTGAATGGGACTCCTGAAATTTAGTAATTTATTCGTTCATTCTAAAAATGGAAACACTTATTGAAGGTTATTTAAAAGCTACATTTATTTATCACATGGAAATTGAAATGAAAATTCAGTGAAATGTATCTTTTTGCATCAATGACCAACACAGTCTGAGGATTGTGCTGGGAGCAGCCCACCAGAGTCGCGACACTTCTGGTGGCAACATAGCAAGCCCACAACTCACTGCACCTAGCCATAAGTATTTAGAATGTGGGAGGAAATCCTGGGAGATTGTACAAACTCCTTAAGGACTGCGGCAGGAATTGAAACCTGATCAGTGATCACTGGCACTGTAAAGTGTTTCACTGGCTGTCACACTGTAGTCATCCATCTAAGTAAAAATTTTCAGTGTGTGCACCTGAATTCAGGTAATTAACCTTTTAAGATATTCAAAGCAAGATAATTCAAGTGTAATTAGGAACACATCTTCACTGACCTCTGATAAGGTTGGCGAGGTTGATGAAAAATGTGGACCCACAGAACCCGGTATTGTCATAAATTGTAAGGGGTCACCCTCTTGAAAGTAACAGCCTCATTCCCAAATTCCAAACATCAGTGAAGGGAAGCAATGGAAATTGTGGACACTGTACCTATGGCAATATTGCAAATAACATGACATTTTTACACAAAGAATAGCTTCCCAACCTTAACAACCAAATAACCCAATGTTTATCCAATGTCATTGACAAAATGCTCTAAACTTACCTTGAGATATTCTGGCCTGATGTTCTTAATCGTTTCAGCACCAACCTCCTCTACCTTTGCACTATTTCATCACACTCTTGTAATGAAGATGAGAAAATGCATTGAAAATAAATAACATCTGCTCTTTTATTTTTGTTAAATACGAAAGACACAATTAAAAACAAATCTTGCCTGTTTGGAACGGTATAGCTTGTATTTCAAAAACATTTGTTTAAACTCTAAGATTAATTGGCATTGTACATTTCTTACAATTCAGATACACGTACTGTAAAGAATCACAACTTTAACAATGTCATATGAATTCTGGGAATATGAAACATCTGCATTTATTTAAAACAGAATACATTTTAGAACACTGAACGGTACAACACAGGGACAATTCCTGTGGTGAATGATGTTTGTCATGATGGTCATGATGTCAGATTAAACTCAACTTCTCTGCCTGCATATCATCCATATCTATCCATTCCCTTTGTGTTCAGGTGCCTGTTGAAATGCTCCTGAAATATCTGCTTCCACAACTATGCCTCACAGTGAATTCTAGGAAGTGGCTATTCTCAGTGTGAAAAAGACTTATCTTGCATGTTTCCCTTCTCACTTTCTCTTCACCTTTTAGTGCCTCGCCCTCCAGTATTTGAATTTCCATCTTTGGAAATGGCCTGTAGCTAAATTATCTTTGCCTCTCCTAATGTTATGTTCCGCTGTCAGGTTGAAACCAATTCAAATTTGTCCTGTCTCTTCTTATTGCTCACAGTCTTATCCAGGCAACATTCTGGTGAACACAAAGCACATGGCAGACGCTGTGGTCAAATCAACATGTACAAACAAGCTGGATGAACTCAGCAGGTCAGGCAGCTTCCATTGACTGCTCATTTCTGCTGTTTATATGTATTGAACATTCTGGTGAACCTCTTCTGCATCCCCTCCAAAACGTCCATATCCTTGCTGTGATGAGGTGACCAGAAATGCACGCAATTCCTGTTCATGTCATCACTTTAGCTATGTTAATCAAAGCAAATATTGCAAGTAGAATTTATCTGGTACATTATTTGGACCATTGGTTACACCAATAACTTCCTCCTGTTTTAATTTCCATTCTCTCTTGATGTGGCTTATGAAGGCACTCAATGCTGGTTAAACTAAAAAAATTTTTAAACATATTGCTTTCACTACTGGTTGTAACTCCTCTTATTATCCCTTATCAATGAAAATAATTCAATATCAATAAAATAATGTCAGTGGGGGATACAGTAGTATTTAGTTGCATTAAACACAATATGTAAATCAATGATGTACTGTATGCATTGCCAAAAATATGATATTAATACTCTTAATGTCAGATGGCAAAGCCTCACTTCTTATTGATTAGCAGACTCAAGATATCTATACGAGGTAATGATAATGAAGTGATTGGCCTCAAACTGTTGTGTTAGAGATATGAGAGCTAAGTTGTCAAGACAAAATAGATTTGCTAGAGTCTTCAGTGACATATCAAATCTCCTCAAACTCCCGATAAATATAATTGCTGGCGTGCCTTTTTTGTAATTGCATTGATTTGCTGGACCCAAGATAGATCTTCATAGATGTTGCCCTGATAATTTTGTCCTCAATGAGTTACTAGACTGGAACACAGTGTTCTGTATCTTGGCCTAAAGCTACATCTTGTCTCTAAATTCTTGGCAAGTAGAATGCCTGAAAGGACAGGTAAAGGGATCATTGGTGCTGGGGAAAGATATCCAGTAATGCATCCAATGATGATGTCACTTTTATGAGGAAGCATAATGATCAGCAAATCCATTCACTTCTGATAAGGGATTCAGTGGTTTCCCAGTGCTGACCTGAGTTGCTGGGAACTAGGAGATGACACAGCCCTCCTTGCACTGAATATCTGCCAGGTCAAAATGCACAAATTTCAAACAACATGGAAGGTACTGCTCCTTGCTGTCAGGTTTTGCCTTCCAATCGATGTCCTGAGAGAGGAGATGTGATTCTGAATAACATTGACAGTTGCTGTCTGTGGCAACCTTCTTACAGTTTACTCCATCTGAGGGAAGCCAACAATCATGTTGATGTCCTCCCATTTGGTGCAGTGTTACCCAATAAAACAGTAGTTAGAGCCATTGGTTGTGATCCCAGACCAATTCTAGCTTGTTTCCTGAAGTGAATGCTTCCTTATTTTTGATTTACCATCAAATTGCTAATAAGACATAGGAGCAGAATTTGACTATTTGATCCATTGGGCCTGCTCCACCATTTGTTCCTGGCTAACTTATTGCTCCTCTCAATCCCATTCTCCTGCCTCTCCCTGTAATCTTTGATGTCACTGCTAATAAAGAATCTGTCAAACTCCAAAATATAAATATACCCAATAACTTGGCTTCCACAGCTATCTGTGATAATGAATTATTCTGATTCACAAACCTCTGGCTAAAGAAAATCCTCATCTCAGTTCCAAAGGGATGTTCTGTTATTACGAGGCTGTGCCTCTGCGTCATGAGCCTGCCAGCCTCTGCAACTTGCCATAAAGCTTTGGGCTTCTGGGTTGCTCAAACATCTGTATTTACTAATTGTTAAAGCCATTAAGACCACATTTGACCACTTTCTGTTTGATTTTGTCAAGTTAATTGTGGCTGGCATGTGTTTCCCACATCCTATGATTATTTCAAGGAGCCTCTCAGTGAAGCCCTACTGTGTATTGATGGAGAATTATTTTTCTCATGGTGTCTCAAGGCTGTGCCTCCTATGCTCTGTTGGTATTCCTATGTCTAGCCTTTTGTTTCCCTCTCTTTATGGCAAGTCTGCTGTTCCTCCACTCCTGGGTGGAGTCATTGCCAGAGCTTATCGTGGAGTACCATTCTCCACTCCTGAGCAGTCTCATGTTCATCTGCACTTGGGTCCATTCCCGCAAGTGTGCACTGTGACTGAATAATTCCACTTCCAATGGTCCCAAAAGAGGTTCTACAGCAGCTTGGACATTGGTCAGTTAGAGGCAAGAATGGCTTCTCTACTTAGTCCATGTCCCAAAGGCTTCATTTCGAAGGTTCCAAAGGCATCGTACCGAGGGTTCCCAAGCTTGGTTCTGAGTTTCTCTTCTCAGAATTGATTGTTTATTGCAAAGTTGGCATAGGATACGAAGATAGGTGAAGGAATAGGTAGTTTTGCAGAAGTAGAGAGACTACAGAAGGGCTTATACAGATTAGGAGAATGGACAAAGAAGTGGCAGATGGAATATAGTGTCAAAAAGTGTATGGTCATGTACTTTGGTAGAAGAAATGAAAGGGTTGACTATTTTCTAAGTGTTAGAAAATTCAAAAATCTGAGGCACAAAGAGACTTTAGAGTCCTTCTGCAGGATTCCCTAACGTTTAATCTGTAGGTTGAGATGGTGGTGAGGAATGTAAATGTGATGTTAGCATTTATTTCAGAGGGACTAGAATATAAAAGTAAGGATGTAATGTTGAGGTTTTATCAAACACTGGTAAGTCCTCACTTGTAGTATTGTAAGCATTTTTGGGCTCCTTATTTTTTAGAAAGGATGTGCTGACAATGGAGAGTGTTCCAAAGGAGGTTCACAAAAATGATTCCGCGATTGAATGGCTTTTCATAAGAAGAGCGTCTCATAGCTCTGGGCTTGTATACATATACTTAAGGCAGAGGGTGATAGATTCTTGATTGGCCGGGTTAAGAAGGGATATGGGGAAAAGGCAAGAGATGGAGCTGAGAGGGAAAATGGACCAGCCATGATGAAATGGTGAAGCAGACTCTATGGGCCAAATGACCTAATCCTGTCCCTCCATTTTCTGGTCTTCTGGTCTTATATTTTGGCAATCTCTCCAATCTCAGTTTAGCTCTGACTTTTCTGTTCCACTTCATTGTCTGCCTTAATCTGTGCTTCCATTTTGATCTCTTATGCTTCCTTCAGCCTGCCATGGATTGGCATTTCTAGGATTTTAACATAATCAGTTATTGTATTAAATCTATCACGTGACCAAGATGGTGGCGTGACGCAGTTTGCAGCTGCCACTCCAGAGTTGATATCTGTTATTTGTTAAGCGGGGTGCCATGCACAATCCTAATCTGCTGAGAAACAGACTTGGGAGCACGGAGGAACATCTGAAAATCTCCAGGAAGGACTTCTTCATTGCTGTTGCTGTTGTGAGGTCCGGGTCTCTGCTGGGAAGAAATGGCCCCCAGTCCTCGGGATCGTGTTGCCAGTGGCCGTTGGTGGGGGAACCGCTCGGCAGAGGATGGTGCTCAGAGAGGCCGTGCCGGAGGGGATGGTTGGAGGTTTGGAGGTTCCATGGACTTGGAGTCTGCTGCGGTCGGGGCGCTTTCACTGTGTGTTGCGTCTGCGAGGCTGGGTCCGATGGAGCTTTCACTGTGTGCTGCGTCTGCGAGACTGGGTCCTGCGCCATGGAAGTCCATAGCGAGGTTATTCCCTTCTGCCACCTGTGTGGGATGACGAGTTTATTGGGACCCTGAGGACATGTGGAAACTGTGTGGTGGTTTCTTTTGAACTTATAGTCTTTTAATATCTTTGAACTATTTTTACTGTGCCCATGGTCTGTTTTTTTAAATCAATTATGGTATCGTCTGCACTGTTGTAACTATATGTTAACTATAACTATATGTAACTATGTAGTTTTGTGTAGGTCTTGTAGCTTTAGTTTTTGGTTTGTTGGGTGGTAGAGTTGGTCTCTTGACTTGGTGTGTCTGGGTAGTCTTGTTTCATCTGGTGGGTTTAGAGCTGCTTTCCGGGGACGCGCTAAGATGGTAGCGCGATCTTAATACGCAGCAGCCTCTCTGGACTCTGGATTTGGGGATTACCAAACACTATGTGGATTTTCTGGTGTAGACTGTTTTGTCGTGTGCTTTTGTGATATCATTCTGGAGAACGTTGTCTCATTTTTTAACTGCATTGCATTTATGGTTCCTAAATGACAATAAACTGAAACTGAACTGAACTGAACATCCATTCTGTTCCTTTATGTATGAGTACTTTTCTTCTGTTATCCTGTTCTGCTCTACCCACAGACTGTTCTGTCCAATCCATAGTAAGATGCTGTTATTTTTTCTCTCATATTTACTTTAGGTCTATAGAAGGAAGGCAGGAAGAGTCTGTGGAAAATCCGTCCATGATCCACTCATTGATATCCATCCAACTTTCCAGGACTTAGCTCATAGAGACACTGTCTCTGCTTGACAGTGAGAGCTTGAATGATTGACGGGTATGGCAAAGAAGGAAGCAGAAAAATGGAAGTTGTGAGGGGCCATGGATCTGAAAGGAGGATATGAGAAGCTGGGAGCTGAGGGGGAGGATCTGACAGAGCAAAGAGGAGTTAATGAGAGATATCTAATAAAGTGACCATTGAGTGTAGTTCCAAGTAATGATGGAGTAGAACCTGTGGTTGATGTTCCAATGCACCTGCTGCAATTGCTCTTGGTGACACCGGTCTGGAAGTGTAGTCAGGGTAGACCGGATGAATAGTAGCACTTATAAATGGCACACACTCCAGAGACTATTGTGTGCAAGTGGTGGACAGGATGAACGTCTTGGTTGGTGGATGGGTGGCAGTCAAGCAGGATGCTGTGTCTTGCAAAGTGGCAAGAAATTTGAGAATTGATGCAATTGTTCTCATCCAGGCAAGCAGAGAGTATTACAACAATATATCAGACTAATGCTTTGTAGATGGTAGAAAGACCTTGGAAAGTCTGCAGATGACTCACAAACTGCAGGGTGTCTCACCGTCTAGCTGCTATTGGTAGCCACCCCATGGACAGAGAGAATACATATGGTCTGGATGTTAATATTTGGGACCTCAGTAATGATAACACTATTGAATAGCAAGGGTCAGTAGTCTGACTCTTTCCTTCTTTGGCGTAGATATGAGTTGTCACTCTCAGTCCAAGCCTGGATACTTACTAGGTCTTGCTGATTGCAGGAATGGCCTGTTTCATTTGGTGGGCAGCTGAGATTGAAATTGTGGAGCAATCATCGCTGAACATCCTCATTGCTGTCCATTTGATGGAAGGAATGTGGTTGATGAAGATGGTTAGGTCTTGGATAATATCCTAAGTGATGTCCTGGGGCTTGGAATATTGAGTTCCAACAGCTACAACCCATGTTTACCAGGGTTACTTGATACCACTCTCCATCAAATGCTCACCTGATATCAGGGACAGTCACTCATACTTCACCTCTGGAATTCAACTCTTTGGTCTAGATGAGATCTGGAGATCTATGATCACAATTCTATCTCCTTTACCATAGCATTGGAGAGGGATAGGAACAGACAAGTTAGGGAAACGTTTAATTGGAGTAAGGGGAAATATGAGGCTATCAGGCAGGAACTTGAAAGCATAAATTGGAAACAGATGTTCTCGGTGTTACGTACCCGTGGGTATCTTGTACTTGTCACGTGACAGTGGTGTTGAAGTTATGCTGGACCTAAGGTAGTGGTCTTGTGATGGTGGAGTGACGTCATTTTCCCGCCAGTAGAGGTCATGTGACAGGTTTTTTTTTACAGCTCGTGGCCGGATTTGCCGTTTTGACTCCATGCCACTGTGTGGTCCAATATTATGACACAGTTTGGTTGAAAGGTGGAGTTTTATTTAATGGCTAAAGTTTAAAAGGTCATTGCTGGCAGTTTCTTTATAATACTGCCAGTTAAAAATCAGTGGAGAGTGAATTTCGGAGTTCGGGAGCTAAAAGATCGAGGAAAGTCGATTTCAACGGTGAAACAGGTTCGACCTTGTTTGATCCTCATTTGGAAGGAATTTGTTGGCTGTGCCCATGTTAACCCCCGCAAATAATAGCAGAAAGGGTTGGGTACAGTTTTGTAAAGGAAAGGTCAGTGCCTTTAAGCCATTTCATTTTCATCTTCGTAAATACTCCGGGAAAAGTATAGTTCGACTGGGAACTGCAACAACATGACGTGAAAAAGAATTTAAATCATCTAAAAAGTCTCTCCTTTAATGGACTGTAAGCATTTTGAACTTTTGCAGTACTACTTTGAAGAACTGTTTTTGCAACATCGCTTTAAGAACTGTTTTCACTTTATTCCTTCAAGAACTGTTTAAGCTGCCACACTGCAGCTGATTTATGGTTACGTTAGTTGTTTGTTTACTTTTGGGGGTTTGTTTTTCAGTGTTTAATAAATGTTTAATTTGGTATAAAAACCCACCTCACTTATATATTTATGTTATGGATTCAGCAACAATAAATACACAGAAGGCCAAGAGTGGCTGTAGACGGGTCACATTCTACATGGAGGCCGGTGACCAGTGGTCTGCCTTAGGGTGATTTTTATAAATGACCTGGATGAGGAAGTGGAGGGATGGGTTAGTAAATTTTCTGATGACACAAAGGTTGGGGGTGTTGTGGATAGTGTGGAGGGCTGTCAGAGGTTACAATGGGATATTCATAGGATGCAAAATTGGGCAGAGAAGTGGCAGATGGAGTTCAACCCAGATAATTGTGAGGTGGTTCATTTTGGTAGGTCAAATATGATGGCAGAATGTAGCATTAATGGTAAGACTCTTGGCAATGTGGAGGATCAGAAGGATCTTGGGGTCCGAGTCCATAGGTCACTCAAAGCTGTTATGCAGGTTGACTCGTGGTTAAGAAGGCATAGGGTGCATTGGTCTTCATCAATTGTGGGATTGAGTTTAAGAGCTGAGAGGTAATGTTGCAGCTATATAGGACCCTGGTCAGACCCCACTTGGAGTACTGTGCTCAGTTCCGGTTGCCTCACTACAGGAAGGACTTGGAAACCATAGAAATGGTGCAGAAGAGATTTACAATGATGTTGCCTGGATTGGGGAAAATGCCTTATGAGAATAGGTTGAGTGATCTCAGCCTTTTCTCCTTCGAGCGACAGAGGAAGAGAGATGACCTGATAGAGGCATAATGAGAGGCATTGATTGTGTGGCTGGTCAGAGGCTTTTCCCCAGGGCTGAAATGGCTAGCACGAGAGGGCCATTTGGAAGCAGGTGCAGAGGAGATGTCAGGGATAAGTTTTTTACACAGAGAGTGGTGAGTGTGTGGAATGGGCTGCCGGAGGTGGTGGTGGAAGCGGAAACGATAGGGTCATTTAAGAGGCTCCTGGATGGCAACATGGAGCTTAGAAAAATAGAGGGCTATGAGTAAAGCCTAGATAGTTCCAAGGTAGGGACATGTCCGGCACAGCTTTGTGGGCCGAAGGGCCTGTATTGTGCTGTAGGTTTTCTATGTTTCTATGAATGGCAACCCAAACTGGTGAGAAAGCTGTCGCTGAGTAAGTGCTACTTGTTATTATTGCCAATGACAATATCCATGGAGGTTGAGAATTGATTAATTGAATGGTAATTTGGGGATTTAGGTTGTATTGAGTGCCCAGGGAGGTGTAGCAACTTTGATGAAGGGACTAGTCATGTTCATTCTGGGGCAGCTTACTCACCTTTACTTCCCATCGGACACTCAGCTCTCACCTGTAGCTCCAAGTAATTGTTTGCGGCTGACAGCGGCCACAACCTGGTACACCGCTTCGGCAGGCAAACTAAACCAGGTGAGGGTAGCCAGTGTTCTTATAACCTGGCGACACCGGGACTTGCCTCTCCTAGCATGCAAAGTCAGCTCCTGCTGACTGAGCAGATGAGATCTCCAGTGAGATCCAACAGCTAGGAATGTGGTACTGCAACACTCTGTGGAGAACGAAGGGCACGATGAGGCATAGAGATTGTCATCCTCTGCAGCTGCGTAAGTCCCCAGTTTGTGATGCTTGTTCATACCACTGGACCTATACGTCTGAGGTTGAGGCTGTGGAACTGCTCCAGTTCAATGGCTTTTCCATTTTAAAAACTTGCCTGCGCATCACACAACACGATGGACTACACCACAATGAGCTGATTTGGATTTCAGCTGATGTTTCTGAATTGGCTGCAGGTGATCAACTGTCCACATTGTGGGCTCAGTGTTAGCACTGTAACTATACTGGAAAAGCTTGGCTCATTCTGCACTGCAGCTGATATTTAGCTGAGTAACACAGCTTTTGCTGTAAATAGTGCTCCAAGCCATTTGTATCCCTTTTGAGGTTTTGTTCCTAAATGTGAACTTTTCTCTATAACCAAGGTATTGCACTGTGGTGAACTACATATACCTGTCTGGACTGCTCCTGTGGCTCCTCCCACAGACCTCTGTAAAAAGGCGACTGAGGCCTGTTGCCCGGCCTCATTCCCCAGGATGTAGTGTTGTTCATTCTTCCAGTCAATAAAAGCCGATACCTCGCTTCTTACGTCTCAGAGTGAGTTATTGATGGTGCATCATGCACCTTGCCTCAAATTCCCATATCATGCAAATAACTGTCCATTCACTTTATTTTTACTGGGTACCTTAAGCATGTGACATGGGATTTTCTTGTCAGTTGAATGTACCATTTTTACCTGAGGTTCTGAGGTTCACCAACATGCAGTTGCATTAATTTATAATATATAAACGTAACCGAGTAACCCTCATCTCTCATTCTTCAAAGAGGGCTATTTTTCATTAAGGCATGAATAGTATAAGAGAGCCTCAAATTTGTACTAATTAACACTCCAGATCATTATACAACCTGTTTAATTTTAAATGTCTGCATTGTTTTGAGAAAATGATGGTTCCAATAAGAATTATCAGGTTAAATAAACAAGTTATCTGAAGTTACATGAACATATTTTACATTTAATATAAGGTAGACAAGTTGACACTGTTTAAAGAAATCTCTCACCATTCTGAGCAATTTTCATCTCTCTGGTCAAACCCAACAATAAAACTCAACAGCATGTCTCTTGTGGAGTATCATTTCAATTGTGTAATTTGCAGCATCACACCTGGACAAAGAAGCGGTTAAGCTAGACCTGGACTATTGTATGCAGTTCGGGTTGCCACAGTCTGGGAATGGGGTCAGTAATGTGCTGGAGAGAGTACAGAGGAGATTCACCTGAGAAAAATCTTTTTTTCCAAATATAGTTATCAAAAATAATAAAGCATGGTTTTAAGATAAGAGGTTGGAGATGTAAAAGGGATCTTGGAGGTGTTTTTACACTAAGAAGTGGTTGAAATCTGGAACACTTTGCTCGAGGAGATGGTAGGATCACTATTTTTAAGAGACGTGTAGACAAGCACTTGAATGAGCAAGGCAATGAAGTGAATGGATAAATGAGACTTTGATGGTTTGACTATCTCAGAAACTGCTGATCTCCTGGAATTTTCTGGAGCTTGCAGAGAATGGTGCAAAGAACAAAAAACATCCAGCAACTCGCAGTTCTGTGGGCAAAAATGTGTTGCTAATGAGAAAGATCAGAGGAGAATGGCCAGGCTGATTCAGGTGACAGTAACATTACAACAGTAGCATGCAGAAGAGGATCTCTGAATGCACAACATGCTGAACCTCCAAGTAGATGGGCTACAGCAGCAGAAGACCACGGACATACAATCACTAGCCTCATTGTTAGGTACAGGAGGTACATAATAATGCCTTACTGAGTGTATGTGTTGACACTTAATGTTTTCATGTTAACTGAGGATGGTAAATGATAGTGGTTTTGATGGTGTTGCTGACATTGAAGGAATAAATATTCATTATAAATAATCCTTACTGCATTTCATGTTTGGTTATTTCTCTTTTCCTTTGACTGTCAGATCTTTAGATATTTTAGTAGCCTCTCTAATCTCAGTTTAGACCTGAATTTTTGTTTACACTTCATTGTCTACCTGAAATCATGCTTTGACTTTGCTCTCTTACGATTCTTTCAGTCTGACTTGTGTTGGTATTGCTTAGTTATTTCAGCATCACCAGTTGTTCTATTAAATCGATCACAGCCATTCTGTTTATTAGTGTATGTGTACTTATCTTCTGTTATCCTGTTCTGTTCTCTCACCGATTGTTCTGTTCTAACCACAGTAAGATGCTGTTAATTATTCCCTCGTATTTACTTTAGGTTTGTCAAAGGAAAACAGGAAGAGTCTGTGAAACAAAAGATAAAGACTAGCACTTCCATAGAGTCATGAGTGAAGCAGAGGAACAGGCCATTTCACCCACAACGTCCACACTAACTTATCAATAATCATGAACACTCATCAATACTCACCCAACTTTCCAGCTCTTACCTCACAGTTTTCTTTCTCTTAGAGAGCGAGTTTGAATGATTGAGGGGCTGAGCAATATAAGAACTTCTGAGGAAGAGAAGATCTGAAGGGAGAATAAGGGAATGAGGAAGCTGAAGGGGAGGATGTGAGGGAGCAGAGAAAGAGTTTAAGAGAGGTATCCAATAAAGTGGCCACTGATTGTACGTAATGATGACGGGAGCCTGCAGTTGATATTCCCAACGCATTTGCTACTTTAGTCCTTGGTGACACAGGTTTCAAACTTGGTGCTAGCTTTAGTTGGTAACACTCAAGAAAATGCCATTTTATACTTCTGAACCAAGGAATCTCATCTAAAGCTCAAAGTTCAAAGTAATATTTATTGTCAGGGTACATAAATGTCATCGCATACAACCCTGAGATTCTTTTTTCTGTGGACATACTTAGCAAATCTATAGAACAGTAGCTCTAAGCAGAATCAATAAATAACAAACTGTGCAAATACAAATATAAATAAATAGCCATAAATAACGAGTATGGAAATGGGACATAAAGAACATGGGACCTCCTGCTGTCCCCTCCACCAGTTCCCCAAAACGCACACCCTCCTGCCCACAAAGCCTTCACCCTCCACCCTTCCCTACCCTCTGGTGAGTGCTTGTGCTCCAAACCCAACTTTGGAGTACCCTGCCTCCATGGGGATGACCACCCTCCCTCATCTGACTGTAACTGCAGGTCAGGTTAAGAGACAATGGGAGAGATTACATCAAGGCAAGGCTGCTGGACCGGATGGTATCAGCCCCAGGGCACTGAAGGCCTGTGCGAGCCAGCTGTCTGGTATTTTGCAACACCTTTACAATCTGAGTCTGATTCAGGAAAAGATACCAGGGCTTTGGACGACTTCCTGCTAGATTCCTATATCGAAGAAGGTGACGCCATCTGAATTTAATGACTACAGAGCAATTGCCTTCACATCTCGTGTGATGAAGCTGCTAGAGAGGCCTGATCAAAGTCCTTTTCACTTGTGAATACTGAAGCAAAGTATTCATTTAGGACCTCCCCAACCTCCTCCGACTCCAGGCACACGTTGCCTTCTTTATCCTTTAGCCTTCATTCTTGTCATCCTTCTGTTCTTCACCTTCATGAGATGGAGCTTGAGCTGGACCCAGACAGGTAGACAAGCATTCCGGTCCCCACTCTTGAAGTACCTTCAGAGACCAATCGATCCGTGGGTTATGTCGGGATAACTAGGGGAGACCAAGTACCAGTGGCAGTTCAGGTGAATTAACCAGGTAGAAAGGTATTTCTTCATGATGGTTGCCTTTGAGCACCAGTTGGAGGGGTTGGGTCGAAAGGTGGATCCCAGAGGTCGGCATCCAGCACCTTGAACATTGATCTTTTCTCTTAATTCCTGAGTTGGAACTCCCCACCTTTGAGTGAGAGAGATGTCCATGATGTTCCCCATTGACCAGAGTCGATAAACGCCTTGGATCTGAGTGCATGGGTCTGAGACCTTCACGACAAGGAAGCTGTGAGCGTTACAGAATTAGGGGAAGCTGACTGAAGAGGGAACTGACCCGTCAGGATTCCCCTCCCTGCTGACAGGTATTCTCTTTTACTGGACGTTTGGAGCATGCTGCCCAGAAGTGCCCTGGATCATGACAGAAGAAGCAGGAACCTGTTGTCCGGCGCTTCTCTCGTTCCTCCTGAGAGAGGCGCAGGTGCCCCACTTGCATGGGCTCCTCCATGGGCTGTGTGCTGGGGGGTGAGGGATGGGGAGAATTCGAGGAAAGTTGGTGATCAGGTAGGAAAATTGAAACATTCCTTCCCTGTGCCAATCAGTCACCCTGTCGTCAACTCGAATAGCCAGATTACTCAGGTCATCCAGCCTATCCTGCTCATCCTGTACAGCGATCTCATGCTGGACCCCTGCGTTCAGTCTACGCTGGAAGGCAGTGATGAGAGATCTCTCATTCCAACCCGTCTCTACTGCAAGGTTACGGAATTTAACTGCATAGGCTCTCACCGTTCCTCTGCCTTGGTGCAGGTCCAAGAGTCAGTGGGCAGCCTCTTGACCCCATACTGGAAGATCAAAAACCCCCCTTAACTCCGCCACAAAATGTTGGAACAACTGAGCTGCGGGGTATCCTTGCTCCCGTAAAGTGTTGAACAGGCTGTGTGGAGGTCTGTCAAGAAGATTGACCATGTACACCAGTTTTCACACATCATCACCAAAACAACCAGGTTGGGCTTGGAATGTCAGCTCGCATTGGGTAATAAAATTCCTGCAGCCATCGGGATCACTGGAATTTCTGCCTGGAGGAAGAATACTCGGTTCTTGTATGGACGTGGGTGACTGAATGCGGGAGTCAGCTCTGGTCCGGGAGAGAGAGCATTATTAGCAGAGATTGTCGGGGCAGCAGAAAAGGAGGACCTGCAAGATGCCGGGAGTGGGTCTGAGGCTGCTGAATTGCATTGGCGAGAACATTAATGGCTGTCAGCTGATGCTGGCTATTCACGGTAAGTTCGTGGATGGTGGCCGTGAGTGCGGAAATCGCAGACACCCGAGTCTGATTGTCTGCGGTGAGCTGTTGAACAATTGCGGCTAGGAACGATACCTGTTCCTCCAAGTGAGACTGGGCTTGTCGGCATGAGATTATCTGCCTCATTGCCTCCGTAACTTCACTGAGAACAGATACCATTGCTTGTAGCTTGTCTCCAACCTGACCGATGAACCTCACGGCCAAGGTCAGCTGCTCTCTCTCTCTGCTGGGTCCATCTTAGTGTGTGGTTGAGACTTGCTGTCACCACGGTTTGGATACGGCCCAAGTGCGGAGTGAGAGACACTGAAGCCGGTCGATAGTTCACAAAACTTTAATGCGAACTGTGTTCAGAAGAAAACAAGACAATAAATGCTAGTCCAAAACAGGGCTGTTAACTAAAACTCTCAAATGGCAAATGAAGCCTACACTGCAGCTGAAAGAACAACTAATTATTAAACGAATACCGAGTCTTCAGAGTCAGTTGACTCAACAGTCCAAGTTCTCAGGCAAGGCCAATGCAAAACAAAAGTGAAGTGTTGCTGGGCTCTGTTCAAGTCTCAACAAGCACTACAATGACAAGTACGGAGTTAAATACTAACGCAATTAAATAATAATTAGCTGACGTGCAAATTCACAAGCGCAATTGCCACATCTACTGCACTGCCAAATCCGTGGTTGTGACAAGGCAGCATCTAGGAAAAGAGTACAGTCAACATTATAAGTCAGCTTTCCCCTTTATCTTTCACCCTTGGGCTTAATAGACTAAATGTGAATAGACAAAGTAGTTATGAAGTGGGGCAAGTATAGGTAACCAGGTGACAGTTAAATATTATTTTTAATTGTTAAAATGCATTTAGGTATTCACCCTGGTAATGCTAAAATGTCTGCCTGCGCCTTTAAGGGAAAATACTGAGGTCGTTATGCACACGTAGAGTGGAAAGAAGAATATTCTAGAACGAACATAAGAACATTAGAGTATAAGAAATAGGAGCAGGAGTAGGCCATCCGGCTCATCGAGCCTGCCCCGCCATTTAATAAGATCATAGCTGATCTATCTGTAATCTCAGCTCCATCTACCTGTCGTTTCCTAATAACCCTTAATTCCCTTATTAAGTAAAAACCTATTTAACTATTTCTTAAATATATTTAGTGATAAAGCCTCAACTGCTTCCCTGGGCAGAGAATTCCACAGATTCACCACTCTCTGGGAAAAACGGTTTCTCCTCATCTTCGTCCTAAATCCACTCCCCCAAATCTTGAGGCAATGTCCCCTAGTTCTAGTCTCACCTACCAATGGAAACAACTTTCCTACTTCTATCTTATCTATCCCTTTCAAAATGTTGTGCGTTTCTATAAGATCCGCTCTCATTCTTCTGAACTCCAGTGAGTACAGTCCCAGGTGACTCAATCTCTCCTCATAGGTTAAACCCTTCATCCCCGGAATCAACCTGGTGAACCTCCTCTGCATTGCCTCCAAAGCCAGTATGTCCTTCCTCAAGTATGGAGACCAGAAATGCACACAGTACTCCAGGTATGGCCTCACCAGTACCCTGTATAGTTGCAGCATGACCTCCCTGCTCTTGAACTCAATCCCTCTAGTAACGAAGGCCAACATTCCGTTTGCCTTCTTAATAACCTGTTGTACTTGCAAGCCAATTTTTTGCGATTCATGAACAAGCACTCCCAAGTCCCTCTGCACAACAGCATGCTGCAATCTTTCACCATTTAAATAATAATCTGCTCTTCTATCATTCCTTCCAAAGTGGATGATCTCGCATTTACTGACGTTGTATTCCATCTGCCAGACCTTGGCCCACTCACTTAACCTATCTATGTCTCTCTGCAGACTCTCCACATCCTCTGTATAATTTGCTTTTCCACTCAGTTTAGTGTCATCAGCAAATTTTGCTACAGTACACTCAATCCCCTCTTCCAAATCATCAATGTAAATAGTAAGCAGCTGCGGGCCCAGCACCGATTCCTGCGTCACCCCACTCACCACTGACTGCCAACCGGAGAAACACCCATTTATACCAACTCTCTGCCTTCTATTGGTTAACCAATCCACTATCCATGCTGATACACTTCCTCTGACTCCATGCATCCGTATCTTATTTATCAGTCTTTTGTGTGGCACCTTATCAAACGCCGTCTGGCAATCCAAGTATATGACATCCACCTGTTCCCCTCTATCCACTGCACTCATTATGTCCTCAAAGAACTCCAGTAAGTTTGTCAAACAAGACCTGCCCTTTCTAAATCCATGCTGCATCTGTCTAATGGATCCACTCCTTTCTAAATGTTTCACTATTTCTTCCTTATTGACAGCTTCAGGCATTTCCTTGACTACAGACGTTAAGCTAACTAGTCTATAATTGCCCGTCTTTTGCCTACATCCTTTTATAAAAAGTGGCATGACATTTGCTGTCTCCCAGTACGCGGGGACCTGCCCAGAGTCTAGAGAGTTTTGATAAATGATTACCAACGTGTCTACTATAACCTCTGCCAATTCCTTCAGCACCCTGGGATGCATCCCATCAGGACCGGGGACTCATCTACCTTCAGACCCTTTAGTTTGCTCATCACTATCTCTTTAGTGATGGTGATTTTATCGAGGTCCTCACCTCCCATTTTGTCCATAACATCCTTCTTTGGCATATTAGACATGTCCTCCACCATGAAGACTAACACAAAATATTTGTTCAATGCCTCAGCCATTTCCTTATCACCCAATATCAATTTCCCCTTCTCATCTTCCAAGGGACCTACGGCGACTTTAGCCACCCTTTTGCACTTTATATATTTATAAAAGCTTTTGCTATCTGTTTTTATATTTTGTGCTAATTTACTTTCATACTCTATCTTCCCTTTCTTTATTTCTTGGTTAGTTGTTCTCTGTTGCTTTTTAAAGTTTTCCCAATCCTCCAGTCTCCCACTATACTTTGCGACTTTATACACACAAGCTTTTGATTTGACACTATCTTTTATTTCCTTAGTTATCCAAGGCTGGCTCTCCTCACAATTACTGTCCTTACTTTTGACTGAAATATACTTTTGTTGAGCACTGTGAAAAATCTCTTTGAAAGTATTCCACAGTTCCTCAATTGTCCTACCAAATAGCCTGTGCTCCCAATCCACATTAGCCACCTCCTCCCTCATCCCATTGTAGTCTCCCTTGTTAAAGCACAATACACTGGTTTTAGATCTATTTCATCCTCCATCTAAATGCAAAATTCAATCATACTATGAGCACTCTTTCCAAGAGGATCCCTGACTACAAGATCGTTAATCTTACCTGTCTCATTGCACAGGACTAGATCCAAGATAATATTTTCCCTTGTAGATTCACTGACACGCTGCTAAAGAAAGCCATCATGGATGCATTCTATGAAGTCCTCATCAAGACTTCCTTGACCAACCTGATTCACCCAATCTACATCGAAGTTAAAATCCCCTGTGACAACTGCCGTTCCTTTCTTACAAGACTCAGTAATTTCTTGGTTAATCACCTCTGCCACTGCAATATTTTTATTAGGTGGCTCAAAGACAACAACCACCAGTGTTTTTCCTTTACTATTCTTATTCTCTACCCAGATGGACTCAACATTCTGCTTCGTAGATCTTATATCGTCTCTCACAATACCCTGATCTCATTTCTAATCAAGAGCGCCACCCCCACCTCCTCTGCCTTCCTGCCTATCTTTCCGTATTACCTGATACCCTTGGATATTTGATTCCCAGTCATCTCCACCTTGCAACCATGTTTCTGTAATGGCCACTATACATATGCCTTGGTACTGATCTGTGCCACAAGTTCATTAACCTTGTTTCTAATACTATGGGCATTTAGATAAAGTGCCCTTATATTCATTGTCCTTTTAGAATCTAGTGACCTATGCAAGTTTTGCTTTTTACTTTTATGCACTCTACTCTTACTTTTTTCTTCGCTAACTCTAGCTTTGGTCTCTGCATCACTTCCCTCTTTTCACTGTGGGTTCCCATTCCCTTGTCATATTAGTTTAAAGCCTCCCCAACAGCACTAGCAAGCAATCTCCCTAGGACATTGATCCCAGCCCTGGCCAGGTGTAGATGAATGTCGTGTGCTGGACATATGATGAGGAAAGGTCAATAATATTTGATATTATCCATGTAAGTTCATTTATACTTGTTTGTAAATCTAGAATATTGGTAATTTGATGTTTTTTTACCTGTGGATGCTTTAGATTTTCGCAAGTAAGGTATCGACACTGGATGGCGTGGTTGTGCGAAGGTCCGTATTGGGCTAGTAGGTTAGTCTCTCTAATAACTTAACTACAAAGAAATATTGTAAGAGTGTTTGTACAAGTTTATTTTTGTCTTACTTTATTGTTTCTTGACTGAATGTGAATGTAACAGAGTATTATGAATGGGTGAATCTGTTCATGTAGTGTGAGTGAGGAGAATTTGTTTCAGGGGCTGGCCTACACGTGTTTGAAAGTTAAGCACGTGTGTGCCAAAAGTTAAGATGAGATGTATTTACTTTTAGTTTTGATGTTGTATATAAGTCCAGGGTTGGTGGGATTCCAATGTGTTTGTATTGTTTTTTTCAGAATTGCCACTACAATATTGATTTTCTATATTTTGTTTTATTTTTCATTGTGCATATGTAACTAGTTGATACAAAAGTGTGTGGACCAAAGTTAAGCAAAATTGTAACAGCAGGAACTGTGACTTTAAAAAAAAATCCAATTTGATTTTATTTTGATACCCTCTTTTTGCATTAAAACATCAATAACAGATAAAGGAATTAAAGACCTGGAAAAGTATTTCTTGTCCTAAGTGTGTGTTTTCCCAGTCTACATATATCAAAGCTGAATACCAAGGATTTGAGGCTGTGGGTGGAAGGGAATGCAAAGATGTGGTCTGTCAGGCAGCCTCTGTGGAGGGAAAGGATGGATGATGCTTTAGGTTGAGATGTTGAAAATCCTGATCTGCATTAGGACTTTCAACATCTCTAACCACAATCTGATGACCTTCAGTTGATCTTTGAGGCACTTGCCTTTGACTGGTCAATGGTCACTCAAAACGATGATGTCAAAATGTGTGACTGTGATATGCTTTGGTGAGTTTACATGGAGAAAGAGATTAACAATGGCTTTGAAGCAACTTAGATGACAGAGAGCATTGTATAAATGAGAAGAAGGTTGAATTAACCAAAAAGGAAAAATGGCTTGACAAAGAGGCTGCCTGAGGAAAATTGTGAAAACATTTCAATGAGAGTTATTTTAATATATTACACGTGGAACAGACAGCAATCCAGAAATTACTACCTGGGAGGTCCTGCTTGTCAACTTTCTACCTCGCTCTCTAGATTCTCTTTTTGGGACCTCTTTGCTTTTCCTTCCTATGTTATTGGTACAAATATGTACAAAGACATCCGACTGCTCTCCCTCCCTCTCAAGATGTTGATGCAATCCAAAATGTCCCTGACATTGACACCTGGGAGGCACCATACCCTCCAGGTGTCCACAGAATCTCTTGTCTGTTTCCCTGACTATTGAGTCCCCTATCACTACCACTCCCCTCTTCTCCCACTTTCTCTTCTATATCATGGACCTATGTTCAATGCCAGTAACCCAGTCTCTGTGGTATTCCCCTGGGAGGTCATCCCACACAAAAGTATCCAAAACTGCCTACTTATTTTTGAGGGGAATGGCCACAGGGGTGCTCTTTGCTAACTGCTTATTCACATTGCCATTTCTGCTGACAGTCACCTAGCTACTCGCCTCCTGCAACTTCAGAGTGCCTACTTCTCTGTAACTCTGATCGATGATCTCCTCACTCTTCTGCACAACCTGTAA
This sequence comes from Hemitrygon akajei, assembly GCF_048418815.1. NCBI lineage: Eukaryota > Metazoa > Chordata > Chondrichthyes > Myliobatiformes > Dasyatidae > Hemitrygon > Hemitrygon akajei. Next base: position 56,634,442 of record NC_133137.1, read on the forward strand.
GACATCCAGCTGCTGCTCTAGATCTGTCTCCAAGGTGCGGCAGCTGGATGCACTTCACGCTGATGTAGCTCCCTGGGAGACTCTGGGTCCGGTGTGAAGAACACACAGCAGCCACTTACTACACTAAGAGGGGAAAAAATGGACCCGGAGCAGAAGCTTACCCAGAGTCAACGCCTCTTCTGAGACACAGCCACCTCCGAGCCAAAGCCTGATACTCCTACTCTCACCACTGGCCTACTCCCAACAATGGAATCCCTGCTTGTTCCTTCTGTACTTTAAAAAAAAGCGTTGTTGACCTGCGAGATATCTTGTGGCTGTCGCCTGCTCCTGCCACTGATTGGGCTGTTGGAATCCAGGGCGAACTAGAAGCAGGGAATGACAGAATGGAACAAAGTAGTAGAATAACTAAGTAACAACAGTTATCAGCCACAGGGAGAACAGGATGACAGGAAGTGGGCAATGGAAAGTGAAGAGTTGTTAGATGAGGAGCCAGCGCACCGGTAGTGTGAAAGATGTGAAGTCTGAGAATTCAGAGTGAAGCAAGAGTGAATTTCAAGGGTGCTAGTGTAGCGGCAGTAAGGGAAACTGCAGACGCAGTGAGATGATCTGGAGTGGAAGTAACAATCTGGGTGTAGGCCTCGCATGGAGGAGCTAGGCCGGACGTGAATGTGTGAGGTCAGCATTTGGTTCAGGTGGGCCTAGAAGGGAGAGGTGAGGTTGAGTCAAGGGGACCATGTCGTGTGAATCAGGAGTAGGGCTGTATGGAGGGAAGGGCAACTACACAAGAATTAATGACAGTAATTGGCCACAGGGTGATTGGAAGAGGAAGAGCAACATGAAAAGAATGCAGGCCTGATAGGGTGAAGCACAAATCTGTGAGCTGTGAGTGTAGATTGAATTAGTGTAGAGAGGTCAGCGTAGATATACTGGGCTCAAGGGCTTAATTCTGTGCTGTAAAACATAATATGAATTTTGCATGTTAATCCAGGTCCAATTCTCATTTGCAGATGCGCTGAGAAAATTGATTCCTTAAAAGTCTAAATCAATAGCAATATTGATTAATATTGAGTTCTCAGATCTCATCAGTTGGGAGGACATGTAATTGTGACCTCAGGTTCTTCCTACTTGGCAAGGTGCAGCTAACCAATGTCCTGCTGGCTGCTTAGTTCCAATGATAAAGCAAATAGAATGAAACTTATCTAAACTCAGCACTGGCTTCAGTTGGTAACACTGAAGAAAATGCCATTTCATACTACTGAACCAATGAATCTTATCTCTTACTAAAATGAAGTTTCTTTCCAGGCATCTCTGTTTTAAAGCCTGCGAGAGGACAGCAACAAAATTAATTGTGAATACACAATTTCTCTGCTGTCTGGTTTGGGAATTTTGGAGCTGAATAGCAGGCTTCTGCACATGCCTTGCATCTTACTGTGTGTACTAATTCTCAATAGTCTTGAAAAGAATCCAAAGAATTTAAGTATTACAGATATGTATGTGGTATCAACAGCTTTATTTGAATTAAAAACATGCAGCATACTTCTTACATAAAGCAACAAACCTGATCATATCCATACTATATTTGAAAGCAGAAGCAAATATCCAGGAATAGTGAAACAGGGCACAACTGCTTGAAATTCTAAAACAGACGAACACTTTCAACCTCTACCGAGACTGGAGCAATAGTAATAATGCATTAACTTTTAGAACATAAGCCAGGGTTGCTCTGCGTTCTCACGTTGTGGGTAAGGCAGGAACTCTCCGCTGTACGGTCACATGCTGTCTCTCTTGCCAAAGGAGTTTGGACCCACATCTGTCCGTGCGGTACTTGGGACTTGATGCAAAAGTTTATACAGACGTGCCATCGTACAGGTGCTAATGACGCATCCTCGTGGCTTTAAGTTTCTGCAAGAATAAATTAAGAAAATAAGTGCCCTTGATTAGACTAACAATAAAACACAGAACTGTACAGAGCAGGAACAGGCTCCTTGCCCCAAAATGGTCTGCTATATTCAGATATGTTCATAGGTTATATTCAGTTATATCAGAGTGCTTATTCAAGAACTAATCATACTCATACAAGAAGAACACACACACATTTTAATATGAATCTACAACACTAAAGGAAATTTAGCAAAAGGAAGAGGCCAGAATTGGGTGTTGGTATCACTGTCTTATATAATGTGTAGTTTGTTGGTAAGTGCAGCAGTACTTTGCAAACACATAAAATTATTATACATTAATAAGTAAATTTTACACATTACTAAGTAAAGAAGAGCAAAGTAGTGTTCACGAGTCCATGGACCATTTATAAATCTGATGGCTGGGGTTGGGGGAGATGGGACAAATCTGTTTGAATCATTGAGTGTGGGTCTTCAGGCCCCTGTACCTCTGCCCTGATAGTAGTAATGAGCACAGGGCTTGCCCCAGATGGTGAGGATCCTTATTGATAGATGTTGTACTCTTCAGGCACTAGCCCTTGAAGATGTTCTTGATAATGGAGAGGGTTGTCTCTCTAAGGAGAGGCTGAGTCTGCAATCTTTTGTAAGCTCTTGCAATCCTGTACAATGGAGTAACCATACCAGACTGTGATGCAGCCAGTCAGAATTCTCTCCATTTTACATCTATAGGAATTTGCAAGAGGCTTTGCAAAATGATTCTTCTTCCCACACTTACTGCAGGACTTTCCATAAGCAGGAGACTTCCTTGGGATGTGTCTGCCTCCATCTTTGTTGTTTGAGCCTGTCTCTTTGCTACGCAGTTGCTTTGTGAAATGCCATGTGCTTTGCTCCTCTGTTTTCACAGCTTGCACTGTCACCTGTTTGGTGCATCCCCCTAGCTTGTACTTGTGTGGTCTCTGCACATATTCACAGCCTTTTTTAACGTTAAATCTTTTTCCCAAAGCAATCTTCCTTGGAGTTCATTATGTAGGATTCCACAAACTATTTTGTCTCTGACTAGTGAGTCGCTCAAGTCTCCAAACTCACAGGACATGTTCAGTATGTGAAGCTTAGCTAAGTATTGGTCAAAGCTGACACCTTCCTTCTGTTCAGAGGAAAAGAACTTGCATCTCTCAAATGTGACGTTTTTACTTGGGGAAAAAATGCTCCTCAAATCTTGTTATCAGAGTGTCCAAAGTAAAGGCTGTCTCATCAACTTGAAAGCTTTTGTAGATGTCGCAAGCATCTTCGCCAATTAGATGTAAAAATATAGATGCTTTAAATTTTTCCTCCAATCCACTAGATCTAGTCACTGCTAAATACTGTGCATCATTGAAGCATTAGGTTATCAGTTAAATTCCTGGTAAACTGCGTAGGAGTGGGAGGAAGGTTATCTATTGTCTAATTTTCAGGCTCTCACCTGGCAGCCACTTGGTGAACCCTGTTACCTTTGGCAGCTTCAAAGGGTGACCTCTTCCTCATCACTCAGATCTGCACAGTAGCTAAGTCACTGGGAACAAGAATAACTCATTTGAAGAGAAACAATATGCAAAGTTATGAAGGATGGCAAGGTCATGTCAGGGTTAGCACAACACTAATACAGTGCCAGTGGCCCGGATTTAATTCCACCACTGTTTTTCCATGAATGCATGTGTTTCATCTGGGTGCCATGGTTTCCTCCCATATTTTAAAGACATACGGGTTTGTAGGTTAATTGGTGACATGAAGTAGTTGGGCAGTGCAGGCTCATTGGGCTGGTAGCACCAGTTACCAGACTAAGTAAATAATGAAAAGGAAAACGAAAAGCAGGAAAATCTTTAGGGGCTGCTCAAAAGGCAGTAGTATGTTTTGGCTTCCATTTCTGTCAAGTTGGATCTGATTTATCATTTACTGCCTTCCCCCATGAAGCTTAACAAATCCAGACTGTCCCAAGGACAGTCCTGATGAAGGGTCTCAGTTTGAAATCTTGACTGTTCATTTTCCTACATAGATGCTGCCTGACCTAATGAGTTCCTCCTGTATTTTGTGTGTGTGGCTGTCCTGAGGTAACAAAGATCCGTGCATACGTTTCTTCTGTGTAGGCCACTATTGCCTCAACATTAACAATTCTTAACACTCTTGTTCAAATCCTTCAATGACCTCACCTCTCTCATTGCTGTAATCTTCTTCAAACCCCCTGTTCACAGAGAAGTTTTTGTTCCTCCACCTCTTGTGCCTTCTCCTTTCTTTAATCACCAGGCCTTTAACCATTTAGGCTCCAAGCATTGTTAAGCCATCCAGTAAGTTGGTCTCCTTATTGTTCTCCCTCCCCTTAATATTATGTTTAAACTGCACCCGTTTGATCATGTACGTGGTTCCCATTACTCATAATTCCTTCATTAATCTCAGAATCAGGTTTATTTTCAATGTCACACATGATGTGAAATTTGTTGTTCTGCAGCAGCAGCACATTGCTAAATTACTAAAACTTACAGAATTAAAAAATATAAACTTTAGCCTAATTTTAAACGCAAAGTACACTGCAGATGCTGTGGTCAAATCAAGACGTACAAACAAGCTGGACGAACTCAGGAGGTCGGGCAGCATCCGTTGACACGAACAGTCGACAGATGCTGCCCAACCTGTTGAGTTCGTCCAGCTTTTTTGTACGTCTTGATTAGCCTAATTTTAGCCCTGTGGCATACTGTGGAACAGTTTATCTTGTCAAGGGCACCATACAACTACAGATGTTAAAGTAACTGGCTTATAATTATCTGCCTTTTGCCTACAGCCTTTATTGATCAGTAGCGTGACATTCACCTTCTTCCAATCTGCTGGGACCTACCCAGAGTCCAGAGAATTTTGGTAAATTATCACCAAAGCCTCCATTATAACTTCTGCCATTACTTTCAGTACCCTAGATGCACTCTATCAGGACTAGGGGACTTATCTATCTTAAAGGCTACAAGTTTGTTCAGTACTACCTCTCTAGTGATAACTATTGTATTGAGGTCCTCACCTCCCAACGCATCCATAACATCTCTCTTTGGCATGTTAGGAGTGTCCTGCACTGTGACGAGCAAGACAAAATAGTCATTCAAAGACTTTGCCATTTCCCCGTTATCCAATATCAATTCCCCCTTCTCTGCTTTTCTGCTTAATATAATTATAAAAACTTTTACTATCTGTTTTTATATTTTGTGCTAGTTTATTTTCATAATCTAGCTTCCCATTACTTAATGCTCGCTTAATGGTTCTTTGTTGGTTTTTAAAGTTTTCCCAATCTTCCAGTTTCCCACTACTCTTGGCGATTTTGTACACATGACCTTTAGTTTGATTCCTTCTTTTATTTCCTTAGTTATCCAAAGTTGGCTCTCCCCACCCTTAATGTCCTTGTTTTTAACTGGAATATACTTTTGTGGAGCACCGTGAAAAATCTCTTTGAATGTTTCCCACTGTTCCTCAATCGTCCCACCATATAGCCTGCGTTCCCAGTCTACACTAGCCAAACCCTCCCTCATCCCCTTGTAGTCTCCATTGTTTAGGCAGAATACACTGGTTTTCAATTGAACCATTGCACCCTCCATTTGTATGAGAAACTCAGTTATGCTGTGATCACTCTTTCCACAAGGATCCCTAACTACAAGATCACTAATTTTACCTGTCTCATTGCACAGGACCAAATCTAAGATAGCACGTTCCCTTGTAGGTTCAGTAACATGCTGTTCAAGAAAGCTATCAAGGATGCATTCTATGAAGTCCTCAAGACTGCCTCGACCAACTTGATTGACCCAATCTATGTGCAAGTTTAAGTCCCCCATGATAATTGCTGTTTCATTCTTACATGCCTCAGATATTTCTCTGTTTATTGCCTCTGCTACTGTAATGTTATTATTCAATGGCTGATAGACAACTCCCTCCAGTGATTTTTCCTCTTTACTATTCCTAATCTCTACCCAGATGGATTCAACATTCTGCTCCTTAGATCTTCTCTCTCTTTCAATCTTTTTATTAATATTTAGAATATTATGAATGAGATACAATTCAAATAATGGTAAGGGATTACAAATATATAGACTCCCATTATACATAAAGAAATACATAAACAATGAATACAGCATAAGTAAGTTTCCCAAAACATAAACCATATAGTATATATATGAACAAGGTAAGTTTAGATATTCCATAATATATAGTATAAAAAAGAGAATAAAAAAAATCTATCTAAGAAAGTTAGCTAATCTACTAATCTAGTATCAAGAAAAAGAAAAAAAAACAAAGAAAAAAAAACTAAAAAAAACTTTTAAAAAAGAGAAAAAAAAAGTATCTCACGAGCATACATAAACATCAATGACGTCAACTCCGATCCTCTCAACATACATACGATTTCTAGCTGAAAAAAAACCGATAAGCCTGGCACAGGGCCATTACATCATATGAAAATATTGAATAAATGGTCTCCATATCTTTTCAAATTTAATAGAAGTATCAAATACAGCACTTCTAATTTTTTCTAAATTTAGACATAACATAGTTTGAGAAAGCCAATGAAATACCGTGGGAGGATTAATTTCCTTCCAATTCAACAAAATAGATCTTCTAGCCATCAAAGTGAGAAAAGCAATCATTCGACAGGCGGAAGGAGATAAGTGAAGTAAGTCCATCATCGGTAAACCAAAAATTGCGGTAATAGGATGGGGTTGTAAATCAATGTTCAATACCGCCGAAATAATATCAAAAATATCTTTCCAATATTTTCTCAAAAGTGGACATGACCAAAACATATGAGTTAAAGAAGCGATTTCTAATTGACATCTGTCACAAATAGGGTTTATATGAGAACAAAAATGAGCTAATTTATCCTTGGACATATGGGCCCTATGTACAACCTTAAATTGTAATAATGAATGTTTGGCACATATAGATGATGTATTAACTAATTTAAGAATTCTATCCCAATTCTCAATAGGAATAATAAGATTAAGTTCTCTTTCCCAATCATTTTTGGTCTTATCAAAGGGCACTGAACGTATCTTCATAATTATATTATAAAGTTTTGATATAAGCCCTTTTTGAAAAGGGTTTAATTCAAACAAACTTTCCAAAGTATCTGAAGACAGAGAATTTGGGAACGAAGGAAGTACCGTACTTAAAAAATGCCTAACCTGTAAGTATCTAAAAAAATGAAATCTAGGCAAATTATATTTATTAGCTAGTTGCTCAAAGGACATAAAACAGTTGTCCAAAAATAAGTCGGAAAATCTTAATAATCCCTTAGTTTTCCAAGCCAAAAAAGCATGATCTATAATTGAGGGGTGGAAAAAACAATTAGATACAATAGGACTATTTAACACGAATTGAGTCAACCCGAAAAATTTCCGAAATTGAAACCATATACGTAAGGTATATTTAACTATCGGGTTGTCAATTTGCTTCGGCAATTTAGAAAGAGCAAAAGGGAGAGATGTCCCTAAGATAGAACCCAGAGCATAAGCAGAAACTGATTTGGTTTCCAAACTCACCCAATGAGGGCCAAAAGGACCATCCCATTCTTTCAACCAACATATCAAATATCTAATATTAACTGCCCAATAATAAAATCTGAAATTGGGTAATGCCAACCCACCATCCTTCTTTGTCTTCTGTAAGTATATTTTACCTAACCTGGGATTTTTATTCTGCCATATATATGAAGAAATTTTTGAATCAACATTAGTAAAAAAGGATTTCGGAATAAAAATTGGTACCGCTTGAAAAACATATAAAAATTTAGGTAAAATAACCATCTTAATAGCATTAATCCTACCTATCAGAGATAAAGATAATGGTGACCACTTAGTAAACAAACCTTTAATCTGATCAATTAAGGGTAAAAAATTAAACCGAAATAATTCTTTATGGTTTTTGGTAATTTTAATCCCTAAATAAGTAAAAGAATCATTAGCTAATTTAAAAGGTAAAATACCATAATTTGGGACCTGTCTATTCAAAGGAAACAATTCACTCTTATTAAGCTTTAACTTATACCCAGAAAACTCACTAAATTGAGCCAACAATGATAAGACTGCTGGAATAGATTTCTCAGGATTAGAGATGAATAATAATAAATCGTCTGCATATAAAGATACCTTATGAATATCTGTTCCACGATTAATACCCAAAATATCCTGTGATTCTCTGATGGCAATTGCCAAAGGTTCTAAAGCGATGTTAAATAGTAATGGACTAAGAGGACAACCTTGTCTAGTGCCCCGAAATAAACGAAAAAATGGAGATCTTTGATTATTAGTAAACACCGAGGCTACTGGAGTTTGATATATCAGTTTAATCCAAGAAATGAAGGTCGGACTGAAATTAAACTTCTCCAACACATAAAATAAGTAAGGCCATTCAACTCTATCAAATGCTTTTTCCGCATCTAATGAAATAACACATTCTGAAGTATTATGTGAAGGAGTATAAACAATATTCAATAATCTCCTAACATTGAAAAAAGAATAGCGATTTTTAATAAAATCGGTTTGGTCTTCCGAAATAATTTGGGGTAATACCTTCTCCAACCTAGAAGCCAGCAACTTGGAAAAAATCTTAGAATCCACATTCAATAAAGATATTGGTCTGTAGGATGCACAATCAGTAGGGTCTTTATCTTTCTTCAGTATTAAAGAAATGGAAGCTCTATAAAAAGATTGTGGCAACTTCCCCAATCTAATTGCTTCTTCAAAAACCTTGCATAGCCAAGGAGATAGAGTATCAGAAAAACATTTTAAAAATTCTACTGTATACCCATCTGGACCTGGTGCTTTCCCAGAATTCATTGAGGAAATAACCCCTTTAATTTCCGCATCCGTAAACGGAGTATCTATTACTGAAATATCATCAGATGATAGTTTTGGAAAATTCAATTTCCCGAGAAAATCACACATGGTATTATGATCCTGAGGGAATTCAGATTTATACAGGGAGGTATAAAAGTCTTGAAAAGACTTATTTATGTCATCATGGTTAACTGTCAAATCCCCATTCTGCTGTCGAACCTTAGTAATCTGGCGTTTAACTGAAACATTCTTCAGCTGACTAGCTAACAGTTTTCCTGATTTATCACTATGTATATAGAAATCAGATCTGGTTTTCATTAATTGATTTTCTATCGGAGATGTAAGTAATAAACTATGTTCCATTTGAAGTTCAACCCTTTGTTTATAAAGTTCCATGCTAGGAGTAGTCGAATATTTCTTGTCAATCTCTTTAATTTTATCAACCAGTAAAAGAGTTTCCTTCTTAATGCGTTTTCTCAGACCAGCAGAATACGAGATAATCTGTCCACGTATATACGCTTTTAAAGTGTCCCAAAGTGTTCCGCATGAGATATCCTCCGTGGAATTAGTTGAAAAGAAGAAATCAATCTGTTCCTTCATAAATTTAATAAAGTCCGGTTCTTGCAATAAGGTAGAGTCAAATCGCCATTGTCTAGCATTTAAAGCTGTATCCGTAAAATTAATAGAAAGTTTTAATGGAGCATGGTCAGAAATAGCTATAATATCATAATTACAACCAATTACCGATGGAATAAAACAAGAGTCAATAAAAAAATAATCAATTCTCGAATAGGAGTGATAAACATGTGAGAAAAAAGAAAACTCTTTGTCATTAGGATGACGAAATCTCCAAATATCAAAAACTCCATTATCAGTCAAAAAGGAGTTAATACAAGTGGCCGACTTATTGGGTAGAGTCTGAATAGGTGTAGATTTGTCCATCAAAGGAATTAAACAACAATTAAAGTCACCACCCATTATTAACTTATATTCATTTAAATTAGGTAAAGAAGTAAATAAGGACTTAAAAAAGTCAGGACAATCCACATTCGGGGCATAAACATTAACCATAGCAACCTTTTTATTACCGAGTAAACCCGTAATTAACAAAAATCTACCATTCGGATCCGAAAGGATATCGTGTTGAACAAATGCAATAGAGGAGTCAATAAAAATTGAAACTCCCTTAACTTTGGCATTCGAATTCGAATGATACTGTTGACCCCGCCAAGACCTAAAAAAGCGATATTTGTCCTCCTTCCTCACATGAGTTTCTTGTACAAAAATAATATGAGCATTAAGTCTTTGGAATACTTTGAAAATCTTCTTTCGTTTAATCGGATGGTTTAATCCATTAGTATTCCAAGACACAAAGTTAATGGTTTGAGCCATGTTTCTAAAGTCATCCCTTTGGTATATAAAGGGTTAACCATGTTATAAACTCATGCATCCGGAAGAGGGACAAAAATAAAGAGCGGACCTGGAAGTGACGACATCGTAGACATATTTGTAGTTCAAGAACAGCCCAAGTAAAAAAACTAAAACAAATTGATAAGAGAAAAATTAAAAAAGAAAACAGACCAACCCCCACCCCCGTATGAAAAAGAAAAAAAGCCAAAATATGGCTAGAAAAAAGAAAAAATGAAACTAACTCTACCCCCATATCAGCAGCAGACCACTCCGTGTTTAACGGATATATATAAAAAACCACCCGAACTTTAAGAATTATGATCGCAGTACTAAAAACTGCGCTTCTTAATATGCTGAGTTGTAAAGAAAAAGGGAATAAAATCATTAAAAGTTTATAAATCGGGTTATAACCCAAACAAATCAAGAAGTATTTAAACTATGATAAGCGATGCATTATAGGAAGAAGACGAAAAAAGAAACAATAACGCCATCTTAAACTAAACCAATACTTTGCAAAAAACCATTATCTTGATATTAAACAAAAAATTCACTTCGAAAGGTTAAAAATATACCTTCAAGGGAACAAAAATAATAGACAAAAATATAGTATAGTAGTTAAAGTGTATAAGACAGAGCGATTAATATAACGAAAACACACTTTAACTTAAATATGAAGTATAGGATAAACCTACACCAATAACCAGAGACTAACCCTGGTTTAAGAAATCGAAAACCATCTTTCACGATCAGAATCACTCATTTAATGGAGAGTAGTAACTGTATCAGTAGGGAAGTTCTCCTCCAAATACTTTTTCGCTTCAAAGGTAGACAAAAATACTTTACGCGGAGCATTCGGGGGGGAGATCCTGAGCTTCGCCGGGTATAAGAGCGCAGGTTTTAGATTTTTCTCATAACATTCAGACATCAGAGGTTTAAAAAGCAGCCTTTTTTCATAACTTCTGGGCTGAAATCTTGCACCAAACGAAAACAATAATCACGAAATTTAATCATCCCAGCCCTTCGAGCTTCACGAATGAGTTGTTCTTTATCGTGTACGTAATGAAATCGGACGATTACCACCGGGGGCTTATCTGAAACCGTCGGTGATCGACTCCAAATTCTATGTGCTCGGTCAAGTAGCGGAGGGTTTACTGGAAAAACCGACGGAAACGCATCTTTTAGAAATTGAGCAAAGTATTTCGAAGGATCGCCTTGTTCTATGCCGTCTGGGAGACCAAGTATGCGTAGGTTCTGTCTTCTGGACCGATTCTCCAAATCGACACTCTTGGCTTTAAGTGTCTCCACCAGTTTAATAGTCGAAATTAAATCCTGTTGCAATTTTTCAATTGTCAAATCTCGTTTCCAAGCTTCTTCTTGCAGCAATGTGATAAGCGCTTGCTGCTGGTTAATTACTGAATCCGTCTTAACCATATAATCTTGAAAAACCTTTATATCTCGTTGAAAAGCCTGACGTTGTTCCTCAAATTTTTTATCCAAAAGCTCCATAAGCAGTTCATAAGTTAACTCAGTGCGTTGCGGTTGAGCTGGCTTCTTTCCATTACCGTTCGGGTTTCGCCCCGGTTCTCGTCCTTTGGATCTAAGAGCCATTTCTGTTTCCTTAGATCTTATATCGCCTCTCACCATTGCCCTGATATCATCCTTAATTAAGAGCACTACCCGCCTCCCTTATCTTCCTGCCTATCCTTCTGTATTACTTGATATCCTTTGATATTTAATTCCCCACCCTCTCCACCCTGCAACACGTCTCTGTAAAGCCACTAAATCAAACCCCTACGTACTGATTTGTGCTCAAGTTCACTGATCTTATTTCGAATACTATGGGCATTCAGATAAAGTGCCCTTCCACTGTTACGAACCCCGTAACTGGGTCACTTACCAGCAAAGATAGAGAGGTCCGTTGAAGTCTGATGGTACTATTTTTAACAGTATTTATTGATAAAAATACACAAAAATAATATCAATGCAAACATACAGATAATATACATCGTCAATACTAAATTTAAAAGTGCGGGTATAATAATAATCAATAAGAAATAGCTCTATCGTTGTCTAGGGGATAATGTATTGTCCGATGGAAATATAAAAGTCACTCAGTTCATTCAGGCTGCAGCATTTTGGTTGGAGAGAGAGACAGATTTTTGAAACTTGCCGGCTTTCCTTTATCCAATCTTGATCCGTATTCGTCCTTTAGCGAGGCCGTTCCGTGGAAGACTTGTCATCCGGGCAAGGATGGACACACACGAGCCCCCACCAGTCTCATACGTTTCTCCTGGTTTCTCCTGGTTCCCCCTTTATCCTTTTATCCTTACTCACGGGGTCTCAGATGTCAATCAGCTTGGGATGATGCAATCCCTCAACCAGCCCACTCTGGTCATTCCCTGAGGGCTTCAATGAATAGTACAATACTCAATACACAATTCCGTCTCCAAGAGACAATAGTCGTCATCAATGGTTCCGCCTTTCTGGGGCCAGGACACACATTCCAAACCCTTGTGGATTCTGCCTGTCTCTCTCTCATTTCCTGGGTCCCAGGCCCGAATTAATAGCGATCTTGCGATTCTCAAAAAGGAGGGGGCTACTTTGTACCCTTCAGCCCCTCAGAGTTGTGGCACATTCGTAACACCACTCATTGTGCTTTTAAAACCTTGTAATCTTCTACTCTTTTTGCACTTGACTTTTCTTTATTCCTGTCTTACTTTTCTCTTTTTTATCTGTTGCTTTTTTAAAATCTTTATCCATACTTTTACTTTATCCATACTTCTCTAAACTGTTGAACCCACCCCCCTACTATTTAGTTTAAACCCCTGTCCACAGTCCCAGTTATGCAATTCACTAGGATCCAGGTCCCAACATAGTTCAGATAGAGCCTGTCCCAATGGTACAGCTCCCTTCTTCCCCAATACTGGTGCCAATTTCTCATGAATTCAAACCACTTCTCCCACACCAATCCTTGGGCCACACATTTAACTCTCTAATCTTTTTGATCCCATGCCAATTTGCCCGTGGTACAGGTAGTAATCCAAAGATTACCACCTGTATTGACTGGTCTGGTGTTGCATGAGCAAGATTTTAAACAATGGTGCAAACTTTTGCAATTTCTTTCTTATAAAATATACATGCTTCACTGCTCAAGTGAGACAACAGATTGGCAATAGGCAAAAACCCATTGCATCCGTTATGGAAATGAAAATCTATAGATGTTAGAAGTCTAAAACAATAGTTGAGAGAAGCTGGAAACATTCATCATGTCAAGTGGCATCTGTGAAAGGAGAAACAGGACAAAGTTTTCTAAATCTTTGCAGGACTGAAACACAAAGGCTTCTGTCGATGTTGGAAATCTAGAACAACACACACATAATGCTATGGGTACTTAGCAGTCTAAGCCCAATCATTGGAGAAGAATAAGCAGCTTTAAGCATGCCTTGGAGTCCTTTACACCCAACCAAGAGAGCAGCAAATGTTTAAAGTTTCACCCAGTTGTCATGACTTCTGTCAGTGAAGTACTTACTCAGTGCGATATTGAACAAGGAGCACAGCTTAATCACTGTGACAGAGGCAAGAGATTTAGGATGTTTCTCCTTGAGCTTTGAAGGCTGAGAGGCAAAATGAAAGAAGTGTATAAAATTAAAAGAAACATTGATAAGGTAAGCAATAAGAATCTTTTTCCAGGGTAGGAATGAAAAATACTAGAGAGCAAATACTCAATTTAAGTTAGGAGGTGAGTTTGCAAGGCTTTTTTTTCTGCACAGGGACAGGTACCACAGCAATTGTTGGAGTCTGATAGGACAGCCGTTTCATAGACTTGAAGCACCACTTTTCTGTTCTTTTGGAATGTTAACACTGAGGGAGTGCTGGCATTGATCCCAGGAGAAAGTTGGATATAATGGCATTGAAATGCAGAGGAAATTTCGGAGCAATCACTGTGTAGGTCCCCAGCACAGTACCAGGAAGCATCTCCATGAAAATGTCCATCTTCGCCCTACTTGAAACCCCTCATTTATTTTCAACCAGTAAATCAAACTCATTTTCCTCGAAATGTCCATAAAGCTTTTATTCAAGTTTAAGTGCAGTAATAATTCCAGTCAAACAAAGCAGAAAGTAAGAGGGTTACAGGCAGCTAATGTCTCCTAATAGAGATGATAAGGAAAATAAGGCATAGTTTCCCTTGTATCTCTGCCCGATGTTGAATTAATTGATGTTATTAAGATTCTCCCTAACACTTCCATTTCTCTGAAGACCTTTGCATCAATTTAAAAGGAACAAAATCCGTAAGAACAATGTATTACAATCTCAAAATACAATTACTATATTGTGTGTGACAGGCATTCCCGGGACTCTGTCCTGGAGTGATGACAGAAAGTACAATTAACTTGCTGCTAAATTCTTGCAATCCTTTGTTGGCTACCAATACTCACACTGCTAACAAGAAAATGATTTATTGATAATTTGTATCGGCACTGGCCAAGTGTTTACATAATTGGAAACATCAATAGCATATATTAATATAGCGTCCTAGCTACTCCGCATTTGGCTTCCGGTATCATTTAAAGTTGATTTTCAAGTTCCTTTACTTCATTTGAAAGCTGCCAATGCAACCGGAGTGCATCACTGGATCGTTTTTGTTTTATAATCCTGCTCCAGTTCTTAAGTCTTTTTCTGCCGATCTCTTATAATTAAACAATCTCTCTCAAAAGATGAGAGCAGGGCAGCTTTTTTGAACTAAGTCCCTTAACTACGGAATTCAATACCTAAAACTATAAGGGGTGCAGACATAGTTGACACTTATAAATGCCAACTCAAAACTCATTTATAACTTGCTTTTAACTAACATCTTTTTGTCTTTTATTTTCAGTTTTTATTTTTATGTCGGGACTTTATCTCATTGTAAAATATTTTGAACTATATCGTCTGTATGAAAAGCGCTCTATAAATAAATTACCAATACTGTACTATGTGATTATCAATACCAGCATTATATTCATATTAAACATCATCGATCAATATATAATCCAGAGAAAGTGGTAATAATACACAGACCTGCCTGGGACAGCCTGTACTCCGTCCGGCGAGCTGAGGTGGAAGACAAAGGCGACAAGGAGGACGGTGAAGAGTTTCAGCCAGTTCATGACTTTTAAATGTGGAGTTACAAACAAGTAGGAAGACGTTGGGAGAAACTTTTAGCGACAAACTGTGAACCTCCTTATCTTGCGTTGGAACAACTTCTACCGCACTCTGTTTACAGATAAAGGTGAAGAAGCGGTTTATAATTCAGATTCTAGCCGTCTGCATCGAATGTGATAAATCACTTAACGTTTTGCGTTATTTCCCATCGGCAAAATCAGATTGGACATTCGTTGCAAACATTAATTCTTCCAGATCGCTGCATTATACAATATTCATTTAAACATATTTACATTAACATTCACTAACGCATGTCCACAAGCAAAAAAAATCGCCAATGTTCTAATTGTAGACGTGGTTACGAGCTAGGGTGTGGGACATGATTCATTCGGGGAAACCGGAGATGGACGCGAATCCAAATAGATAAGGGCATTTTGAGAGAGAGTTCAGTTTGAAGTGCGATTTGTTAGATACTTACGGGAAGTAGCGCCAACACCTCAACTGGAATTCAGACTCTCCCGAAGCCCTCTCTTTCTCGAGTATGCTGGTTTCTGCTCTCTTGTCGTGTTTCCCATTGCTGGCGATTGCTTCGGGTCTTTTATAGCCCAGCACCTCTCGGTGATATTTTGACATCAGTCGGCTGAAAAGACACCCAGTGAAGGAACTTGATAAATCCCCTGTGGACAGTCAGTGCCCTGGATACAGTCCAGGCGTCAACACACCAGTCAGTCTAACCCAGAACGATTTAGCAGGAGTTGCAACGGCAGAGCTCGGTACTTCTTTCATTGCCAACACCCACTTTGTAGAGTTTACAACTGAAGTTAAGATGATGATACTAAGTAAAGCGAACCCTCGAGGGATAATGCGAACAAACAGACAAACTCAGGTCTCCCACCCCTGATCTCATTAAATTACGGACCCACTGCTGCCATTGTCTGGTTTCGAGACGTCTGACAGAAGACAGATGAATAATTTAAAACGTCATGTTCTCCTCAATTTCATGAAGACATTGAGTATGCGACATGGAAACAGGACTGTCTCGGCCCATCTTGTTCATGCACCCCCACCTCGTTCAGAACAATGATGGGGGTCGGAGAGGGAATCTCATTGAAACCGAAGTTTGAAGTATGAGGATAGAGTGGAAATGGAGAGGAATTTTCCTTTTGGTAGGACAGTCTAGAATCAGAAGGCACGGCTTCACATCAAAGGGGTGTCTCTTTGAAAGCGGCTCTAGGAGGGTGGTGGTTGTTGGAATTTCGATGCCATAGGACTCACAAAACAAAAACTACAGGCCGTCTTCCCACAGGTTGTTAATCCGACTAACTATTCTACTAACTGCCCCCACCCCGAGTATCTACTACCCGGTCACTGCACTGCAAACATTATAAACCTATTTTTATAATGCTGCTTACATTATAAATACATGTCAGTAGTTATGTATTTATGTACATTTTATTCCATATCTTTAACTTTTTTAATATAATTATTTTTCTTGATGATTGTTGAATGTTGTTGCTTTATGTTGAATGTGGTGCCACCACACCACAGCAAGTACGTAATACATGTATATAGCGAATAAACGTGACGCTTGAGTTGATCCTTGTTCCTTGAGAAGGTGGAAAAATGAGGCTCAGATAAAGAAACAATTAGCAGAGTAGACGACATTTTGCCAAATGGCTTAAATCTACTCTAACAGTATATTTTGTGCTGTTATTGTCTTACGTCGACCATAATGCTTACCTGAGCTAGTCCCATTTGCCTGCATTTGGCACATATCTTGCTAAAACTTTAATATCCCTGTACTTGTCTAAATGACTTTTAAACAGTGTAATTGTTCCCACCAATACAAATTCCACAGGCAACTCGTTCCACATACTCACAACACTCTGAGTGAAAGAGTTGCCGTTTGGCTGCTCTTTAAATTTTCAAACATTAGGCTTTCCTAACGAAAGGACAGCAAAGCGCAGAACGTTTGCAGAATGAGGCCAACCCTATCGTCCCGCACCAGGAAAACCTCCTGCAAATTGGATGGCACACATTCCATTTCATCTGTCACCTTCAGCAATAACCCATACAAGCTGAAAACAACAGACTGCTCTCACAGAACTGCCAAAATGAAGTACCTACAGTGTAAGAGTAAAAACATGAATCAGAGCGTTACACGTACTTTGGCTGCAGCATGGATTCTCGACTAGGCGAAGCGCTATCTGAATATTTGACGCTTTACTGTATCTGAAAATGAATGAACTTCCTTTGACAACGTGTAAACGAATGCAGTCTAACCAATAAGAATAACTGCATTGCTTCTTAGAATGCTTAGCTATGGAATGAAAATAATCTTATTCCTGTCAGTTTGTCAAAATTACTTGATATCAACAAAGGTCTCTTTGATTGGTAAGTGCCATTTGACAAGGTTTGGACATGAATTCCTATCTGAATACACTGTACTGATGCTGAGAGGTAGGGTCTTTCCCAAAGATTGAAAGTGAGTTCCTTTTCATCCTTTGCCTATTTCACTTAAAATTGAATAAAACTTTAATATATATTGATCAAGCAAAATTAATGCAATGGAAATATTTATTTTTAAATTCCAATCAGTAAAATAGTGTGTTCAAGTTATTGTTAGCTATGCAGAAACACCATTCATGAACACTGACAAATATCGCAAATTGTTGACAAAAAAATTCCTTGGATACAGCTGAGGTCACCTTGTTGTCTGGGGTGAGTTTTGTAATTATCTAAGATTCCCTGGATATATTCCTAATGCTTGAAGTAGGAGGATAATCTGGAAACTTTTTTCTTTGCTGGAGGGATGGCAATCGGCTGTCTCTAATAGAATTTAGGAAATGTCAAAATGCTTAGCTTCCAATTTTCCTCTTGCACCATCACGACATCTCCTGCATTTGAAAGAAATACCTCTCTGCTTTATTAGAGAGCAGGTAAACAACGTTCTTGGTAAACAATGAAGGGAATCGATGTGATTGAATGGGACTCCTGAAATTTAGTAATTTATTCGTTCATTCTAAAAATGGAAACACTTATTGAAGGTTATTTAAAAGCTACATTTATTTATCACATGGAAATTGAAATGAAAATTCAGTGAAATGTATCTTTTTGCATCAATGACCAACACAGTCTGAGGATTGTGCTGGGAGCAGCCCACCAGAGTCGCGTCACTTCTGGTGGCAACATAGCAAGCCCACAACTCACTGCACCTAGCCATAGGTATTTAGAATGTGGGAGGAAATCCTGGGAGATTGTACAAACTCCTTAAGGACTGCGGCAGGAATTGAAACCTGATCAGTGATCACTGGCACTGTAAAGTGTTTCACTGGCTGTCACACTGTAGTCATCCATCTAAGTAAAAATTTTCAGTGTGTGCACCTGAATTCAGGTAATTAACCTTTTAAGATATTCAAAGCAAGATAATTCAAGTGTAATTAGGAACACATCTTCACTGACCTCTGATAAGGTTGGCAAGGTTGATGAAAAATGTGGACCCACAGAACCCGGTATTGTCATAAATTGTAAGGGGTCACCCTCTTGAAAGTAACAGCCTCATTCCCAAATTCCAAACATCAGTGAAGGGAAGCAATGGAAATTGTGGACACTGTACCTATGGCAATATTGCAAATAACATGACATTTTTACACAAAGAATAGCTTCCCAACCTTAACAACCAAATAACCCAATGTTTATCCAATGTCATTGACAAAATGCTCTAAACTTACCTTGAGATATTCTGGCCTGATGTTCTTAATCGTTTCAGCACCAGCCTCCTCTACCTTTGCACTATTTCATCACACTCTTGTAATGAAGATGAGAAAATGCATTGAAAATAAATAACATCTGCTCTTTTATTTTTGTTAAATACGAAAGACACAATTAAAAACAAATCTTGCCTGTTTGGAACGGTATAGCTTGTATTTCAAAAACATTTGTTTAAACTCTAAGATTAATTGGCATTGTACATTTCTTACAATTCAGATACACGTACTGTAAAGAATCACAACTTTAACAATGTCATATGAATTCTGGGAATATGAAACATCTGCATTTATTTAAAACAGAATACATTTTAGAACACTGAACGGTACAACACAGGGACAATTCCTGTGGTGAATGATGTTTGTCATGATGGTCATGATGTCAGATTAAACTCAACTTCTCTGCCTGCATATCATCCATATCTATCCATTCCCTTTGTGTTCAGGTGCCTGTTGAAATGCTCCTGAAATATCTGCTTCCACAACTATGCCTCACAGTGAATTCTAGGAAGTGGCTATTCTCAGTGTGAAAAAGACTTATCTTGCATGTTTCCCTTCTCACTTTCTCTTCACCTTTTAGTGCCTCGCCCTCCAGTATTTGAATTTCCATCTTTGGAAATGGCCTGTAGCTAAATTATCTTTGCCTCTCCTAATGTTATGTTCCGCTGTCAGGTTGAAACCAATTCAAATTTGTCCTGTCTCTCCTTATTGCTCACAGTCTTATCCAGGCAACATTCTGGTGAACACAAAGCACATGGCAGACGCTGTGGTCAAATCAACATGTACAAACAAGCTGGATGAACTCAGCAGGTCAGGCAGCTTCCATTGACTGCTCATTTCTGCTGTTTATATGTATTGAACATTCTGGTGAACCTCTTCTGCATCCCCTCCAAAACGTCCATATCCTTGCTGTGATGAGGTGACCAGAAATGCACGCAATTCCTGTTCTTGTCATCACTTTAGCTATGTTAATCAAAGCAAATATTGCAAGTAGAATTTATCTGGTACATTATTTGGACCATTGGTTACACCAATAACTTCCTCCTGTTTTAATTTCCATTCTCTCTTGATGTGGCTTATGAAGGCACTCAATGCTGGTTAAACTAAAAAATTTTTTAAACATATTGCTTTCACTACTGGTTGTAACTCCTCTTATTATCCCTTATCAATGAAAATAATTCAATATCAATAAAATAATGTCAGTGGGGGATACAGTAGTATTTAGTTGCATTAAACACAATATGTAAATCAATGATGTACTGTATGCATTGCCAAAAATATGATATTAATACTCTTAATGTCAGATGGCAAAGCCTCACTTCTTATTGATTAGCAGACTCAAGATATCTATACGAGGTAATGATAATGAAGTGATTGGCCTCAAACTGTTGTGTTAGAGATATGAGAGCTAAGTTGTCAAGACAAAATAGATTTGCTAGAGTCTTCAGTGACATATCAAATCTCCTCAAACTCCCGATAAATATAATTGCTGGCGTGCCTTTTTTGTAATTGCATTGATTTGCTGGACCCAAGATAGATCTTCATAGATGTTGCCCTGATAATTTTGTCCTCAATGAGTTACTAGACTGGAACACAGTGTTCTGTATCTTGGCCTAAAGCTACATCTTGTCTCTAAATTCTTGGCAAGTAGAATGCCTGAAAGGACAGGTAAAGGGATCATTGGTGCTGGGGAAAGATATCCAGTAATGCATCCAATGATGATGTCACTTTTATGAGGAAGCATAATGATCAGCAAATCCATTCACTTCTGATAAGGGATTCAGTGGTTTCCCAGTGCTGACCTGAGTTGCTGGGAACTAGGAGATGACACAGCCCTCCTTGCACTGAATATCTGCCAGGTCAAAATGCACAAATTTCAAACAACATGGAAGGTACTGCTCCTTGCTGTCAGGTTTTGCCTTCCAATCGATGTCCTGAGAGAGGAGATGTGATTCTGAATAACATTGACAGTTGCTGTCTGTGGCAACCTTCTTACAGTTTACTCCATCTGAGGGAAGCCAACAATCATGTTGATGTCCTCCCATTTGGTGCAGTGTTACCCAATAAAACAGTAGTTAGAGCCATTGGTTGTGATCCCAGACCAATTCTAGCTTGTTTCCTGAAGTGAATGCTTCCTTATTTTTGATTTACCATCAAATTGCTAATAAGACATAGGAGCAGAATTTGACTATTTGATCCATTGGGCCTGCTCCACCATTTGTTCCTGGCTAACTTATTGCTCCTCTCAATCCCATTCTCCTGCCTCTCCCTGTAATCTTTGATGTCACTGCTAATAAAGAATCTGTCAAACTCCAAAATATAAATATACCCAATAACTTGGCTTCCACAGCTATCTGTGATAATGAATTATTCTGATTCACAAACCTCTGGCTAAAGAAAATCCTCATCTCAGTTCCAAAGGGATGTTCTGTTATTACGAGGCTGTGCCTCTGCGTCATGAGCCTGCCAGCCTCTGCAACTTGCCATAAAGCTTTGGGCTTCTGGGTTGCTCAAACATCTGTATTTACTAATTGTTAAAGCCATTAAGACCACATTTGACCACTTTCTGTTTGATTTTGTCAAGTTAATTGTGGCTGGCATGTGTTTCCCACATCCTATGATTATTTCAAGGAGCCTCTCAGTGAAGCCCTACTGTGTATTGATGGAGAATTATTTTTCTCATGGTGTCTCAAGGCTGTGCCTCCTATGCTCTGTTGGTATTCCTATGTCTAGCCTTTTGTTTCCCTCTCTTTATGGCAAGTCTGCTGTTCCTCCACTCCTGGGTGGAGTCATTGCCAGAGCTTATCGTGGAGTACCATTCTCCACTCCTGAGCAGTCTCATGTTCATCTGCACTTGGGTCCATTCCCGCAAGTGTGCACTGTGACTGAATAATTCCACTTCCAATGGTCCCAAAAGAGGTTCTACAGCAGCTTGGACATTGGTCAGTTAGAGGCAAGAATGGCTTCTCTACTTAGTCCATGTCCCAAAGGCTTCATTTCGAAGGTTCCAAAGGCATCGTACCGAGGGTTCCCAAGCTTGGTTCTGAGTTTCTCTTCTCAGAATTGATTGTTTATTGCAAAGTTGGCATAGGATACGAAGATAGGTGAAGGAATAGGTAGTTTTGCAGAAGTAGAGAGACTACAGAAGGGCTTATACAGATTAGGAGAATGGACAAAGAAGTGGCAGATGGAATATAGTGTCAAAAAGTGTATGGTCATGTACTTTGGTAGAAGAAATGAAAGGGTTGACTATTTTCTAAGTGTTAGAAAATTCAAAAATCTGAGGCACAAAGAGACTTTAGAGTCCTTCTGCAGGATTCCCTAACGTTTAATCTGTAGGTTGAGATGGTGGTGAGGAATGTAAATGTGATGTTAGCATTTATTTCAGAGGGACTAGAATATAAAAGTAAGGATGTAATGTTGAGGTTTTATCAAACACTGGTAAGTCCTCACTTGTAGTATTGTAAGCATTTTTGGGCTCCTTATTTTTTAGAAAGGATGTGCTGACAATGGAGAGTGTTCCAAAGGAGGTTCACAAAAATGATTCCGCGATTGAATGGCTTTTCATAAGAAGAGCGTCTCATAGCTCTGGGCTTGTATACATATACTTAAGGCAGAGGGTGATAGATTCTTGATTGGCCGGGTTAAGAAGGGATATGGGGAAAAGGCAAGAGATGGAGCTGAGAGGGAAAATGGACCAGCCATGATGAAATGGTGAAGCAGACTCTATGGGCCAAATGACCTAATCCTGTCCCTCCATTTTCTGGTCTTCTGGTCTTATATTTTGGCAATCTCTCCAATCTCAGTTTAGCTCTGACTTTTCTGTTCCACTTCATTGTCTGCCTTAATCTGTGCTTCCATTTTGATCTCTTATGCTTCCTTCAGCCTGCCATGGATTGGCATTTCTAGGATTTTAACATAATCAGTTATTGTATTAAATCTATCACGTGACCAAGATGGTGGCGTGACGCAGTTTGCAGCTGCCACTCCAGAGTTGATATCTGTTATTTGTTAAGCGGGGTGCCATGCACAATCCTAATCTGCTGAGAAACAGACTTGGGAGCACGGAGGAACATCTGAAAATCTCCAGGAAGGACTTCTTCATTGCTGTTGCTGTTGTGAGGTCCAGGTCTCTGCTGGGAAGAAATGGCCCCCAGTCCTCGGGATCGTGTTGCCAGTGGCCGTTGGTGGGGGAACCGCTCGGCAGAGGATGGTGCTCAGAGAGGCCGTGCCGGAGGGGATGGTTGGAGGTTTGGAGGTTCCATGGACTTGGAGTCTGCTGCGGTCGGGGCGCTTTCACTGTGTGTTGCGTCTGCGAGGCTGGGTCCGATGGAGCTTTCACTGTGTGCTGCGTCTGCGAGACTGGGTCCTGCGCCATGGAAGTCCATAGCGAGGTTATTCCCTTCTGCCACCTGTGTGGGATGACGAGTTTATTGGGACCCTGAGGACATGTGGAAACTGTGTGGTGGTTTCTTTTGAACTTATAGTCTTTTAATATCTTTGAACTATTTTTACTGTGCCCATGGTCTGTTTTTTTAAATCAATTATGGTATCGTCTGCACTGTTGTAACTATATGTTAACTATAACTATATGTAACTATGTAGTTTTGTGTAGGTCTTGTAGCTTTAGTTTTTGGTTTGTTGGGTGGTAGAGTTGGTCTCTTGACTTGGTGTGTCTGGGTAGTCTTGTTTCATCTGGTGGGTTTAGAGCTGCTTTCCGGGAACGCGCTAAGATGGTAGCGCGATCTTAATACGCAGCAGCCTCTCTGGACTCTGGATTTGGGGATTACCAAACACTATGTGGATTTTCTGGTGTAGACTGTTTTGTCGTGTGCTTTTGTGATATCATTCTGGAGAACGTTGTCTCATTTTTTAACTGCATTGCATTTATGGTTCCTAAATGACAATAAACTGAAACTGAACTGAACTGAACATCCATTCTGTTCCTTTATGTATGAGTACTTTTCTTCTGTTATCCTGTTCTGCTCTACCCACAGACTGTTCTGTCCAATCCATAGTAAGATGCTGTTATTTTTTCTCTCATATTTACTTTAGGTCTATAGAAGGAAGGCAGGAAGAGTCTGTGGAAAATCCGTCCATGATCCACTCATTGATATCCATCCAACTTTCCAGGACTTAGCTCATAGAGACACTGTCTCTGCTTGACAGTGAGAGCTTGAATGATTGACGGGTATGGCAAAGAAGGAAGCAGAAAAATGGAAGTTGTGAGGGGCCATGGATCTGAAAGGAGGATATGAGAAGCTGGGAGCTGAGGGGGAGGATCTGACAGAGCAAAGAGGAGTTAATGAGAGATATCTAATAAAGTGACCATTGAGTGTAGTTCCAAGTAATGATGGAGTAGAACCTGTGGTTGATGTTCCAATGCACCTGCTGCAATTGCTCTTGGTGACACCGGTCTGGAAGTGTAGTCAGGGTAGACCGGATGAATAGTAGCACTTATAAATGGCACACACTCCAGAGACTATTGTGTGCAAGTGGTGGACAGGATGAACGTCTTGGTTGGTGGATGGGTGGCAGTCAAGCAGGATGCTGTGTCTTGCAAAGTGGCAAGAAATTTGAGAATTGATGCAATTGTTCTCATCCAGGCAAGCAGAGAGTATTACAACAATATATCAGACTAATGCTTTGTAGATGGTAGAAAGACCTTGGAAAGTCTGCAGATGACTCACAAACTGCAGGGTGTCTCACCGTCTAGCTGCTATTGGTAGCCACCCCATGGACAGAGAGAATACATATGGTCTGGATGTTAATATTTGGGACCTCAGTAATGATAACACTATTGAATAGCAAGGGTCAGTAGTCTGACTCTTTCCTTCTTTGGCGTAGATATGAGTTGTCACTCTCAGTCCAAGCCTGGATACTTACTAGGTCTTGCTGATTGCAGGAATGGCCTGTTTCATTTGGTGGGCAGCTGAGATTGAAATTGTGGAGCAATCATCGCTGAACATCCTCATTGCTGTCCATTTGATGGAAGGAATGTGGTTGATGAAGATGGTTAGGTCTTGGATAATATCCTAAGTGATGTCCTGGGGCTTGGAATATTGAGTTCCAACAGCTACAACCCATGTTTACCAGGGTTACTTGATACCACTCTCCATCAAATGCTCACCTGATATCAGGGACAGTCACTCATACTTCACCTCTGGAATTCAACTCTTTGGTCTAGATGAGATCTGGAGATCTATGATCACAATTCTATCTCCTTTACCATAGCATTGGAGAGGGATAGGAACAGACAAGTTAGGGAAACGTTTAATTGGAGTAAGGGGAAATATGAGGCTATCAGGCAGGAACTTGAAAGCATAAATTGGAAACAGATGTTCTCGGTGTTACGTACCCGTGGGTATCTTGTACTTGTCACGTGACAGTGGTGTTGAAGTTATGCTGGACCTAAGGTAGTGGTCTTGTGATGGTGGAGTGACGTCATTTTCCCGCCAGTAGAGGTCATGTGACAGGTTTTTTTTTACAGCTCGTGGCCGGATTTGCCGTTTTGACTCCATGCCACTGTGTGGTCCAATATTATGACACAGTTTGGTTGAAAGGTGGAGTTTTATTTAATGGCTAAAGTTTAAAAGGTCATTGCTGGCAGTTTCTTTATAATACTGCCAGTTAAAAATCAGTGGAGAGTGAATTTCGGAGTTCGGGAGCTAAAAGATCGAGGAAAGTCGATTTCAACGGTGAAACAGGTTCGACCTTGTTTGATCCTCATTTGGAAGGAATTTGTTGGCTGTGCCCATGTTAACCCCCGCAAATAATAGCAGAAAGGGTTGGGTACAGTTTTGTAAAGGAAAGGTCAGTGCCTTTAAGCCATTTCATTTTCATCTTCGTAAATACTCCGGGAAAAGTATAGTTCGACTGGGAACTGCAACAACATGACGTGAAAAAGAATTTAAATCATCTAAAAAGTCTCTCCTTTAATGGACTGTAAGCATTTTGAACTTTTGCAGTACTACTTTGAAGAACTGTTTTTGCAACATCGCTTTAAGAACTGTTTTCACTTTATTCCTTCAAGAACTGTTTAAGCTGCCACACTGCAGCTGATTTATGGTTACGTTAGTTGTTTGTTTACTTTTGGGGGTTTGTTTTTCAGTGTTTAATAAATGTTTAATTTGGTATAAAAACCCACCT